>NC_137553.1:2971004-3319824 GCF_963082525.1 Nesoenas mayeri | reverse complement strand
ACCTTGCATATTAAGCTATGATAAAGGTGCCTGAAACCAACAAAGCAGCCAGATCTTTTATAACTACTATCAGGGTCCCAGTGAGAATTACATGCAATTTATTGACCATCTTCAAGAGGCCATCAATAAACAGGTTGAAAACTTAGAAGCTAAGGAAGCACTAGTGTTGAAATTAGCAGTAGAGAATGCTAATGTTTGCTATCAACATGTTATCTGCGAGTTTTACAGTACATATTACGTGCTTCTGTGTATTGCCTCTCTGAAAATCAAGCAGCTTGTCAGAAATGTGAGTTCTCAGTGTCTGTTGGGATATATAAAGCTTTGTCAAACTCCGTCACTCTCTGTCAGGCTCTATCATACTTTGGTGGGCTCTCTCAGTTTCTGATGGGCTCTTTCAGGCCCTGCCATGCTCTCTAAGGGTCTGTCATGCTTTATCTGGCTCTGTTGGGCCTTGTCAAGCTTTGTCAGGCACTGTTGGGCTTAGGTTGGCTCTGTCAATTCCCGTAAGGTTCTGTTGGACTCTTTCAAGCTTTGTCTGGCCCTGTTGTTCAAAAACTCATGGACTCCACACAATCCAATATGAATTAAAGTGAAGCCATTTACTACAGAAACAAGCCTCCTTATATATGCAGTTATTTCCTGATCACGCGTTCACGCTCCAAGCATGCGTTAGCTGACTGGATATTGTCTATGTTCACGAGATGTCCACGCGCCCGAGTCTCACTGCTAATAGGTCCGTTGATTTACGTCATGTTGAGGCCCTGTTATTGTAGAACTGCCTCACTTCCACAGCAGATCCTGTTTTCAGCTTTCCGAGGTGGCCTTGAAATTCCTTTGGGCCTGGCTAATTCAGTAACAAATCTCCATCTAATAGAGACCCATCCACACATTAACTTCAAGAAAATCCCTCAAATCTCCCACACTGTTGGGTTTTGTTCAAGATCTGTAAGGCTCTGTCAAGCTGTGACAGGCCCTGTCAGGCTCTGTAATACTTTCTGGAGCTCTTTTAGTCTCTGTAGTGCTTTGTCAGCCTCTGTCAGGTCCTACCGGGCTCTATCGTTCACTATGAGGTGCTGTCAGGATTTGTCAAACCCTTTTGAGCTGTGTTGGACTCTGGAAAGCCCTGGTGGGCTCTGTCAAGCCATGTCCAGCTCTGACAGGCGTTGCTGGGCTGTACCATACTCTGTCAGGCCCTGTTGGGTTCTATCAGGATCTGTCCAGATCTGTTGGGCCTACCTGAAAATGAGAGAGCCCGCCAGGGGATGACAGAGCCCGACAGATTTCGAAAAAGCTTGACAGAGCCAAAGAGAACCTGAGAACTCCTGACAGACCCTGAAACAGTCTTACAGGGCCTGACAAAGCCTGACAGAGCACAACAGGGTCTGTCAGAGACCGAGAGTACTCGACAGGGCCTGATAAATCCAGACGACACCTAAGAGCGAACTATAGAGTCCAGCACGGCCTGACAGAGGCCGACAAAGAGCAACAGAGACTCAAAGAGCTCAACAAAGCATTACAGCACCTGACAGGGCCTGACACAGCTTGACAGAGCCTTCCAAATCTCAAGAGAGCGCGACAGGGTTAGACAGAGCTTGAAAAAGCCCGAAAGGGCCTAACACAACTTGACAGAGCTTTACAGATCCTGACAGAACCTTACAGAGCCTGACAGGGCCCAACAAAGCTTGAAAGAGCCCAGAAGTACCCAGTGGATCCTGACAGAGATCCACAATACCCGACAAAATCCAACAGAGCCCTACAAATCCTGACATGGCCTGATGGAGTACAAGAGAGCCCAACAGAGGTCAGCAAACTTGACATAGCCCACCAGGGCCTTACCGAGCATGACAGGGCCTGCCAGAGCCCAACACAGCTCAACAGGGTTCAACAAATCCTGACAGAGCCTGATAGGGAACAACAGATCCCCGCAGGACCTGACAGAGCCTGACAAAATGCAAGAAAAACTAAAAGAGCTCAAAAAGCTTGACAGAGCCTGATAGGGCCTGACACAGGTTGACAGAGCCTTACAGATCTTGACAGAGCCTGACAGGGCCAGACAGAGCTTGAAAGAGCTGAAAAGAACCTGACAGGAATTAACAGAGCCCAACTGTGCCTGACAAAACTCGATAAGACCCAACAGAGCCAGATAAAGCATGACAAAGCCTGAAAGATCACGACAGGGCCTGAAAGTGCCTACCAGAAACTGAGAGAGCTGGCCAGGGCCATACAGAGCCTTACAGATCTTGACAGAGCCCGACAGGGACAGACAGAGCTTGAAAGAGCCCAACAGAACCTGACAGGAATTGACAGAGCCCGAAAGAGCATGACAGGGCCTGAAAAAGCCTGATTGGGCCTGACTAAGCACGACAGGGCCTAACAGAGCATATCAGAAACGGAGAGAGCCTGTGAGTGCATGACAGAGTCTCACAGAGCCTGACAGAATTTGACAAAGCTTGACAGAGCCCAACAAAACCTGAGAAAGCCTGAAAGATCCTGACACAGTCTTAGAGGGCCCGACAAAGCCTGACAGAGCTGAATAGGGCTGACAGAGCCCAAAAGAACTCGACAGGGCCTGACAAATCCCCACAGCACCTGTCAACAAACTATAGAGTCCAGCAGGGCTTGACAGAGGCTGACAAAGCATGACAGAGCCCGAAAGAGCTCAACAAAGCATTACAGAGCATGACACTGCCTGAAAGATCTTGAGGGAGCCTTACGGATCTCTGTCGGGTTTTGTCGGTCTCTGTTGGGTATTGCTGAGGTCTTTCAAGCTCCATTTGACGCCATTGGGGTCTTTCACAAGTTTTTGGGCCCTGTCAGGGTCTGTAATGATTCGTTGAGCTCATTCAGGCTCTGTAACACTTCGTCGTTCTTTGTCAGGCCTTGCTGGCATCTATAGTTCGCTGTCAGGTACTGTGGGGATTTGACAGGCCCTGTCGAGTTCTGTTGGGCTCATTCAGGCATTGTTCAGCTCTGTCGAGCTTTGTCGGTCCCTATGAGACTGTCAGGCTCTGTCAGGTTTTTCAGGTTCTGTCAGGTTCTGTTGGGCTCTGTCAAGCTTTGTCGAAGTCTGTCAAGCTCTGTCATGCCCTGGTGGGCTCTCTCAGTTTCTGGTAGGCTCTGTTAGGCCTTGTCGTGCTCTGTCAGGCCTTATCAGGCTCTTTCAGGCCCTGTCATGCTATATCTTGCTCTGTTGGGCCTTGTCGAGCTGTGCTGCCATCCAGCGAGACCTGGACAGGCTGGAGAGTTGGGCAGGGAAAAATTTAATGAAATATAACAAGGGAAAGTGTAGAGTCTTGCATCTGGGTAGGAACAACCCCAGGTTCCAGAATAAGTTGGGGAATGACCTATTAGAGAGCAGCGTAGGGGAAAGGGACCTGGGGGTCCTGGTGGACAGCAGGATGACCATGAGCCAGCACTGTGCCCTTGTGGCCAGGAAGGCAATGGCATCCTGGGGTGTATTAGAAGGGGGGTGGTTAGTAGGTCCACAGAGGTTCTCCTTCCCCTCTACACTGCCCTGGTGAGACCACATCTGGAATATTGTGTCCAGTTATGGGGCCCCCAGTTCAAGAAGGACAGGAACTGCTGGAGAGAGTCCAGTGCAGGGCAGCAAAGATGATGAAGGGAGTGGAGCATCTCCCTTATGAGGAAAGGCTGAGGGAGCTGGGTCTCTTTAGCTTGGAGGAGACTGAGGGGTGACCTCATTAATGTTTACAGATATATATATATATAAAGGGTGAGTGTCATGAGGATGGAGACAGGCTCTTCTTGGTGACAACCAATGATAGGACAAGGGGCAATGGGTGCACTTAAATTTGAGAAGAAACTTCTTCTCAGTGCGGGTGACAGAACACTGGAACAGGCTGCCCAGGGAGGTTGTGGAGTCTCCTACTCTGGAGGCATTCAAGACCTGCCTGGATGCCTTCCTTTGTAACCTCATCTAGCTGTTCCTGCTCCGGCAGGGGGATTGGACTAGATGATTTTTCAAGTCCCTTCCAATCCCTAGCATTTTGTGATTCTGTGATTCTGTCGGGCACTGTCTGGCTTAGTTGGACTATGTCAATTCCTGTCAGATTCTGTTGGACTCTTTCAAGCTCTGTCTAGACCTCTCAGGCTCTGTTGAGCTCTGTAAGACCCTGCCAAGCTGTGTCAGGCCCTGTCAGGCTCTGTAATGCTTTGTTGAGCTCTTTCAGGCTCTGTCGCACTTCGTCAACACCTGTCATGTCCTGCTGGACTCTATATTTCACTATCAGGCTCTGTCAGGATATGTCAAACCCTGTTGGTTTCTGGCAGGCCCTTTCGTGCTCTGTCAGTCCCTGGCAAGCTCTGTCAAGTTCTGTCAGGATCTGTCAGGTTCTATCAAGATCTGTAGGGCTTTGTTGGGCCCTGTCGAGCTCAGTCAAGAGCATGTCAGGGCCTAACAGAGCCTACCAGAAACTTAGAGAGCCCGCCAGAGCATGACAGATTCTGACTGAGCCCAACAGGGCCTGATAGATCCTTACAGAAACCGACAGAGCCCAACAAAGCTCGACAAAGCTTGACAGAGCCCACCAGGACCTGACAGAGCAGGATAGAGCCTGCCAGAGCCCAAAACAGCTCAACAGGGTTCAGCAAATCCTGACAGCGCCTGATAGCAAATGATAGAGCCCGGCAGGACCTGACAGAGGCTGACAAAGTGCCACAGAGACTGAAAGAACTCAACAAAGCATTACAGAGCCCGACACGGCCTGACATCTTGAGAGAGCCTTGCAGATCTCGACAGAACCTGACAGAGCCCTACAGGGCCAACAAAGCTTGAAAGAGCCCAAAAGCACCCAATGGAGGCTGACAGAGATCGAGAATACCCAACAGAGCCTGACAAAACCCGACAGAGCCCTAGTAACCGTGACATGGCCTGACAGAGCCTGATAGACCCCGAGAAAGCCCAACAGTGCCCCACAAAGCCTGAATAAGGGCAAGAAAGCCCGACAAATCTTGACAAAGCCTAACAGACCCCAACAGAGTTTGAAAGAGCATGACAAAGCCTGACAGAACCTGACAGAGACTGACAAGGCCTGACAGAGTATGACAGGACTTTACAGAGCCTGGAAAAGCCTGGTAGGGCAGAAAGAGCCCAAAAGAGCTTGACAGAGCTGGACAGAGATTGACAGAGCCGAGGAGAGATCAACAGATGTCAACAAAGCCACACAGAAACCGAAAGGGCCTCAAAGAGCCTGACAAAACCTGACAGGGATTGACAGAGCCCTACAGAGCCGGAGAAATCCTGACAAAGCCCTACAGAGGTTGACAGATCGCGACAGAGCCCTCCAAATACTGACATCACCTGACAGAGACTGATCAAACCTTAGAAAGCCCAGCAGAGTCTGATAGAGCCAGACAAAAACTGACAGAGCTCAACAGAGCTCAACAGACTTCAACAAATACTGACAGCGCCTGATATTGAACGATAGAGCCTGGAAGGACCTGACAGAGGCTGACAAAGTGCGACACGAACTAAAAGAGCTCAACAAAGCATTACAGAGCCTGACAGGGCCTGACACATCTTGACAAAGCCTTACAGATCCCGATAGATCCCCACAGAGTCAGACAGAAGCCGACAAAGCCCGATATTGAACATCACAGCCTGAAAATGCCGTAGAGAGACCGACATAGATACACAGAGCCAGTAACGGCCTAAAACACCTAGACAATGCTTGACAAGGCCTGACAGAGCCTGACAGGGCAAGAAACTGATTGACAGTGCCCTATATGCCCCAAAAAAGCACGACAAACCTTGATATGGTCCGACAGACCACAATAGAGCCTGACAAAGGCTGAGAAAGCCCAACAGATCCAGACAGATCTTGACAGAACCTGACAGGGCCTGACAGCCTCTGTCAAGCCCTGCTGGACTCTATAGTTTGTTGACAGGTGCTGTGGGGATTTGTCAGGCCCTGTCGAGTTCCTGTCGAGATCCGTAAGGCTCCCTCAAGATCTTTCAGGCGGTGTCATGCTCTGTAATGCTTTGTTGAGCTCTTTTGGGCTCTGTTGCGCTTTGTCAGCCTCTGTCAGGCCCTGCTGGACTCTATAGTTCTTATAGTGCTTTTTTGGGGCATATAGGGCACTGTCAATCAGTTTCTTGCCCTGTCAGGCTCTGTCAGGCCTTGTCAAGCATTGTCTAGGTGTTTTAGGCCGTTACTGGCTCTGTGTATCTATGTCGGTCTCTCTACGGCATTTTCAGGCTGTGATGTTCAATATCGGGCTTTGTCGGCTTCTGTCTGACTCTGTGGGGATCTATCGGGATCTGTAAGGCTTTGTCAAGATGTGTCAGGCCCTGTCAGGCTCTGTAATGCTTTGTTGAGCTCTTTTAGTTCGTGTCGCACTTTGTCAGCCTCTGTCAGGTCCTTCCAGGCTCTATCGTTCAATATCAGGCGCTGTCAGTATTTGTTGAAGTCTGTTGAGCTCTGTTGAGCTCTGTCAGTTTTTGTCTGGCTCTATCAGACTCTGCTGGGCTTTCTAAGGTTTGATCAGTCTCTGTCAGGTGATGTCAGTATTTGGAGGGCTCTGTCGCGATCTGTCAACCTCTGTAGGGCTTTGTCAGGATTTCTCCGGCTCTGTAGGGCTCTGTCAATCCCTGTCAGGTTTTGTCAGGCTCTTTGAGGCCCTTTCGGTTTCTGTGTGGCTTTGTTGACATCTGTTGATCTCTCCTCGGCTCTGTCAATCTCTGTCCAGCTCTGTCAAGCTCTTTTGGGCTCTTTCTGCCCTACCAGGCTTTTCCAGGCTCTGTAAAGTCCTGTCATACTCTGTCAGGCCTTGTCAGTCTCTGTCAGGTTCTGTCAGGCTTTGTCATGCTCTTTCAAACTCTGTTGGGGTCTGTTAGGCTTTGTCAAGATTTGTCGGGCTTTCTTGCCCTTATTCAGGCTTTGTGGGGCACTGTTGGGCTTTCTCGGGGTCTATCAGGCTCTGTCAGGCCATGTCACGGTTACTAGGGCTCTGTCGGGTTTTGTCAGGCTCTGTTGGGTATTCTCGATCTCTGTCAGCCTCCATTGGGTGCTTTTGGGCTCTTTCAAGCTTTGTTGGCCCTGTAGGGCTCTGTCAGGTTCTGTCGAGATCTGCAAGGCTCTCTCAAGATGTCAGGCCGTGTCGGGCTCTGTAATGCTTTGTTGAGTTCTTTCAGTCTCTGTGGCACTTTGTCAGCCTCTGTCAGGTCCTGCCGGGCTCTATCATTTGCTATCAGGCGCTGTCAGGATTTGCTGAACCCTGTTGAGCTGTTTTGGGCTCTGGCAGGCTCTATCCTGCTCTGTCAGGTCCTGGTGGGCTCTGTCAAGCTTTGTCGAGCTTTGTTGGGCTCTGTCGGTTTCTGTAAGGATCTATCAGGCCCTGTTGGGCTCAGTCAGAATCTGTCATGCTCTGGCGGGCTCTCTAAGTTTCTGGTAGGCTCTGTTAGGCCCTGACATGCTCTTGACTGAGCTCGACAGGGCCCAACAAAGCCCTACAGATCTTGATAGAACCTGACAGATCCTGACAGAACTTGACAGAGCTTGCCAGGGACTGACAGAGCACGAAAGGGCCTGCCAGAAACCAACAGGGTTTGACATATCCTGACAGAGCCTGATAGTGAAATATAGAGTCCAGCAGGACATGACAGGTGTTGACGAAGTGCGACAGAGCCTGAAAGAGCTCAACAAAGCATTACAGAGCCTGACAGGGCCTGACACAGCTTGGCAGGGTCTTACAGAGCTCAACAGAGCCTGAGAGGTCTAGACAGAGCTTGAAAGAGTCCAACAGAATCTGACAGGAATTGACATAGTCCAACTAAGCCAGACAGTGCCCGACAGAATCACAGAATCACAAAATGCTAGGGATTGGAAGGGACTTGAAAAATCATCTAGTCCAATCCCCCTGCCGGAGCAGGAACAGCTAGATGAGGTTACAAAGGAAGGCATCCAGGCAGGTCTTGAATGCCTCCAGAGTAGGAGACTCCACAACCTCCCTGGGCAGCCTGTTCCAGTGTTCTGTCACCCGCACTGAGAAGAAGTTTCTTCTCAAATTTAAGTGCACCCATTGCCCCTTGTCCTATCATTGGTTGTCACCAAGAAGAGCCTGTCTCCATCCTCATGACACTCACCCTTTATATATATATATATCTGTAAACATTAATGAGGTCACCCCTCAGTCTCCTCCAAGCTAAAGAGACCCAGCTCCCTCAGCCTTTCCTCATAAGGGAGATGCTCCACTCCCTTCATCATCTTTGCTGCCCTGCACTGGACCCTCTCCAGCAGTTCCCTGTCCTTCTTGAACTGGGGGCCCCATAACTGGACACAATATTCCAGATGTGGTCTCACCAGGGCAGTGTAGAGGGGAAGGAGAACCTCTGTGGACCTACTAACCACCCCCCTTCTAATACACCCCAGGATGCCATTGGCCTTCCTGGCCACAAGGGCACAGTGCTGGCTCATGGTCATCCTGCTGTCCACCAGGACCCCCAGGTCCCTTTCCCCTACGCTGCTCTCTAATAGGTCATTCCCCAACTTATTCTGGAACCTGGGGTTGTTCCTACCCAGATGCAAGACTCTACACTTTCCCTTGTTATATTTCATTAAATTTTTCCCTGCCCAACTCTCCAGCCTGTCCAGGTCTCGCTGGATGGCAGCACAGCTCGACAAGGCCCAACAGAGCAAGATATAGCATGACAGGGCCTGAAAGAGCCTGATAAGGCCTGACAGAGCACGACAAGGCCTAACAGAGCCTACCAGAAACTGAGAGAGCCCACCAGGGCATGACAGAGCTTGACAGACTTCGACAAAGCTTGACAGAGCCCAACAGAACCTGACAGAACCTGAAAAACCTGACAGAGCCTGACAGTCTCATAGGGACCGACAAAGCTCGACAGAGCTGAACAATGCCTGAATGAGCCCAACAGAACTCGACAGGGCCTGTCAAATCCCCACAGTACCTGACAGCGAACTATAGATGCCAGCAAGGCCTGACAAAGAACGACGAAGTGTTACAGAGCCTGAATGAGCTCAACGAATCATTACAGACCCTGACAGGGCCCAAAAACTTGTGAAAGACCCCAATGGCGTCAAATGGAGCTTGAAAGACCTCAGCAATACCCAACAGAGACCGACAAAACCCGACAGAGATCCGTAAGGCTCCCTCAAGATCTTTCAGGCAGTGTCATGCTCTGTAATGCTTTGTTGAGCTCTTTCGGGCTCTGTCATGCTTTGTCAGCCTCTGTCAAGCCCTGCTGGACTCTATAGTTTGTTGACAGGTGCTGTGGGGATTTGTCAGGCCCTGTCGAGTTCTTTTGGGCTCTGTCAGGCCCTATTCAGCTCTGTCAGGCTTTGTCGGGCCCTCTAAGACTGTGTCAGGATCTTTCAGGCTTTCTCAGGTTTTGTTGGGCTCTGTCAAGCTTTGTCAAATTCTGTCAGGCTCTGTGAGACTCTGTCATGCACTCACAGGCTCTCTCCGTTTCTGATATGCTCTGTTAGGCCCTGTCGTGCTTAGTCAGGCCCAATCAGGCTTTTTCAGGCCCTGTCATGCTCTTTCGGGCTCTGTCAATTCCTGTCAGGTTCTGTTGGGCTCTTTCAAGCTCTGTCTGTCCCTGTCGGGCTCTGTCAAGATCTGTAAGGCTCTGTATGGCCCTGGCCAGCTCTCTCAGTTTCTGGTAGGCACTTTCAGGCCCTGTCGTGATCTTTCAGGCTTTGTCATGCTTTATCTGGCTCTGTTGGGTCTTATCGAGTTTTGTCAGGCACAGTTGGGCTCTGTTAATTCCTGTCAGGTTCTTTTCAGCTCTTTCAAGCTCTGTCTGGCCCTGTCAGGCTCTGTCAAGATCTGTAAGGCTCTGTCAACCTGTGTCAGGCCCTATCAGGCTCTGTCAAGCTTTTTTGAGCTCTTTTAGTTTTTCTTGCATTTTGTCAGGCTCTGTCAGGTCCTGCGGGGATCTGTTGTTCCCTATCAGGCTCTGTCAGGATTTGTTGAACCCTGTTGAGCTGTGTTGGGCTCTGGCAGGCCCTGTCATGCTCGGTAAGGCCCTGGTGGGCTATGTCAAGTTTGCTGACCTCTGTTGGGCTCTCTTGTACTCCATCAGGCCATGTCAGGATTTGTAGGGCTCTGTTGGATTTTGTCGGGTATTGTGGATCTCTGTCAGGATCCACTGGGTACTTCTGGGCTCTTTCAAGCTTTGTTGGGCCCTGTCAGGCTCTGTAAGGTTCTGTCAGGATCTGTAAAGCTCTGTCAAGTTGTGTTAGGCCCTTTCGGGCTTTTTCAAGCTCTGTCTAACCCTGTCGCGCTCTCTTGAGATTTGGAAGGCTCTGTCAAGCTGTGTCAGGCCCTGTCAGGTGCTGTAATGCTTTGTTGAGCTCTTTGAGTCTCTGTTGCTCTTTGTCGGCCTCTGTCAGGCCGTGCTGGACTCTATAGTTCGCTCTTAGGTGTCGTCTGGATTTATCAGGCCCTGTCGAGTACTCTCGGTCTCTGACAGACCCTGTTGTGCTCTGTCAGGCTTTGTCAGGCCCTGTAAGACTGTTTCAGGGTCTGTCAGGAGTTCTCAGGTTCTCTTTGGCTCTGTCAAGCTTTTTCGAAATCTGTCGGGCTCTGTCATCCCCTGGCGGGCTCTCTCATTTTCAGGTAGGCCCAACAGATCTGGACAGATCCTGATAGAACCCAACAGGGCCTGACAGAGTATGGTACAGCCCAGCAACGCCTGTCAGAGCTGGACATGGCTTGACAGAGCCCACCAGGGCTTTCCAGAGTCCAACACAGCTCAAAAGGGTTTGACAAATCCTGACAGCACCTCATAGTGAACGATAGAGCCCGGTAGGACCTGACAGAGGCTGACAAAGCACTATAGAGACTAAAAGAGCTCCAGAAAGTATTACAGAGCCTGACAGGGCCTGTCACAGCTTGACAGAGCCTTACAGATCTTGAACAAAACCCAACAGTGTGGGAGATTTGAGGGATTTTCTTGAAGTTAATGTGTGGATGGGTCTCTATTAGATGGAGATTTGTTACTGAATTAGCCAGGCCCAAAGGAATTTCAAGGCCACCTCGGAAAGCTGAAAACAGGATCTGCTGTGGAAGTGAGGCAGTTCTACAATAACAGGGCCTCAACATGACGTAAATCAACGGACCTATTAGCAGTGAGACTCGGGCGCGTGGACATCTCGTGAACATAGACAATATCCAGTCAGCTAACGCATGCTTGGAGCGTGAACGCGTGATCAGGAAATAACTGCATATATAAGGAGGCTTGTTTCTGTAGTAAATGGCTTCACTTTAATTCATATTGGATTGTGTGGAGTCCATGAGTTTTTGAACAACAGGGCCAGACAAAGCTTGAAAGAGTCCAACAGAACCTTACGGGAATTGACAGAGCCAACCTAAGCCCAACAGTGCCTGACAAAGCTTGACAAGGCCCAACAGAGCCAGATAAAGCATGACAGACCCTTAGAGAGCATGGCAGGGCCTGAAAGAGCCCATCAGAAACTGAGAGAGCCCACCAAAGTATGATAGAGCCTGACAGAGAGTGACGGAGTTTGACAAAGCTTTATATATCCCAACAGACACTGAGAACTCACATTTCTGACAAGCTGCTTGATTTTCAGAGAGGCAATACACAGAAGCACGTAATATGTACTGTAAAACTCGCAGATAACATGTTGATAGCAAACATTAGCATTCTCTACTGCTAATTTCAACACTAGTGCTTCCTTAGCTTCTAAGTTTTCAACCTGTTTATTGATGGCCTCTTGAAGATGGTCAATAAATTGCATGTAATTCTCACTGGGACCCTGATAGTAGTTATAAAAGATCTGGCTGCTTTGTTGGTTTCAGGCACCTTTATCATAGCTTAATATGCAAGGTCTGTTGACTGCCTCAGGATTTCAGAAACTAAGAGCGCCTCTAATTGTGGTGTGTGGGAGGAGAACCTCTCTCGACCTACTAACCATCCCCTTCTAATCCACCACAAGATGTCATTGGCCTTCTTGTCCACAAGGGCACAGGGATCCAAAAAGCCTGACAAAGCCCTACAGAACCTGACAGAACCTGACAAGGCCTGACAGAGCATGACAGGGCTTTACAGAGACCGAAAAAGCCTGGTAGGGCAGAAAGAGCCCAGAAAAGCTTGACAGAGCCCTACAGAGCCTGACAGAGCCCGAGAGAGACCAACAGATCTCGACAAAGCCACACAGAGAATGACAAGGCCTGACAGAACATGACAAAACCCGACAGAGCCCGAGCAGGCCTCACAGAGTTAGACAGAAGCCGACAAAGCCCAATAGTGCTGATCACAGCTCAAAAATGCCCTAGAAAACATGACATAGGTACACAAAGCCCATCACGGCCTAAAAGACCTGGACAGAGCTTGACGAAGCCCGACAGAGCCTGACAGGGCATGACACAGAATAACAGTGCCCCACATAGACGAAAATAGCCCGACATAGACTGATATGGCCTGAGAGATCCTGACAGAGCCCGACAAAGCCTAAGAAAGCCCAACAGATCCCAACAGGGCCTGACAGAACCCGACAGGTCCTGACAGAACCCAACAGGGCCTGACAGAGCTCGACAGGGCCCAACAAAGCCTGACAGATCCCGAAAGAACCCAACAGGTCCTGACAGAGTATGACAGAATCCAATAGAGATCGACAAAGCTTGATAGAGCCCACCAGGCCTTGACAGAACCTGCCGGTGACTGACAGAGCACGCCAGAGCACAACAAAATCTGACTCTGTGGGGCCTGCTTGGGCTCTGTCAGGTTCTGTCGTGATCTGTAAGGCTCTGTCAAGCTGTGTCAGGCCCTGTCCTGGTTTGCAACGCTTTGTTGAGCTCCTTCAGGCTCTCTTGTGTTTTGTCGGCTTCTGTCAAGCCCTACCGGACACTATAGATTGCTGTTAAGTGCTGTTGGGCTCTGTCAGGCATTGTTCGCCTCTGTCAGGATTTGTCGCGCCCTGTGAGACTGTGTCAGGCTCTGTCACGCTTTCTCAGGTGCTGTTGGGCTCTGTCAAGCTTTGTCAAAGTCTGTCAGGTTCTGTCATGCCCTTGCAGGCTCTCTCAGTTTCTGGTAGGCTCTGTCGTGCTCTGTCAGGCTCTATCGTTCTCTTTCAGTTTATGACAGGCTCCGTCGGGTCCTGTCAGGATCTGTCAGGCCCTGTCAAGCTCTGTTGGTCTTTGTTGGGCACTGTCGGGCTCTGTCAGGCCCTGTCGGGCTCTGTCAGAATCTGCCAGGATCTGTTGGTCTTTTTCAGGCTTTGTTGGGCTGTGTCATGGTCTGTCTGGCCATATCAGGTTTGTCGGGCTTTTTTGGGGCATGTAGGGAACTTTCAATCTGTGTCATGCCCTGTCAGGCTCTGTCGGGCCTTGTCAAGCTCTGTCCAAGTCTTTTACAATGTGACGGGCTTTGTCTATCTATGTGGGGCTCTCTACAGCATTTTTGGACTGTGATGGGCTCTATCAGGGTTGTCAGCTTCTGTCTGACTCTGTGGGGCCTGCTCAGGATCTGTCGGGTTTTGTTGGGCTCTGTCAGGCCCTGTCAAGCATTGTTGGGCAGTGTTGGTTTTTGTTGGGCTTTTTTGATCCCTGTCGGGCATTGTCAGGCCCTGTTGGGCTTTGACGGCTTCTGTCAGGACCTGTGGGGCTCTGTAATTTTCTTTCAGGCTCTGATGGTCTCTCTTGCGATCTGTCAGGCTCTGTTGAGCTTTATCAGGCTCTTTCGATCCCTGTCAGGCTCTGTTAGGCTTTGTCAGTCTTTGTTGGGCTTTCTTGCCCTTATTCAGGCTTTGTCGGGCTCTGTTGGGCTTTTTCAGGGTCTATTGTCAGGCCTTGTCGGTCTTTGTGTTGCTTTCTCAAGAACTCTCCGTCTCTCTTGGGCTCTGCCAAGCTGTGTCAGGCTCTGTCTAGCTTTTTTGGCCTCTTTCTGCTTGACCAGGCTTTTTCAGACTCTGTAAAGCACTGTCATGCTCTGTCAGGCCTTGTCAGCCTCTGTCAGGTTCTGTTGGACTTTGTCAGGGTCTTTCAATCCCTGTCGGGTTCCGTCAGGCTTGTCAGGCTTTGTCTAGCTTTCTTGCCTTTAGTCAGGTTTGTGGGGCTCTGTCAGGCTTTCTCGTTGTCTATCAGGCTCTGTCAGGCCATTTCAGGATTTGTAGGGTTTTGTTGGGCTCTGTTGATTATTGTCGGGCTATGTCAGGCTCCATTAGGTGCTGTTGAGGTCTTTCAAGCTTTTTGGGCCCTGTCAGGCTGTCAGGTTCTGTTGTGATCTGTAAGGCTCTGTCAAGCTGTGTCAGGCCATGTTGTGCTCTGTAATGCTCTGTTGAGATCTTTCAGGCTCTGTCACATATTGTTGGCCTTGTCAGGCCCTGCTGGAAGCTACAGTTAGCTGTCAGATGCTGTTAGGCCCAACAGGGCCTGACAGAGCTCAACAAGGCCCAACAAAGCCTGACAGATCCCTAAAGAACCCAACAGGTCCTGACAGAGTACAGAGCACAACAGGGCCTGACACAGCTTGAGAGAGCCTTGCAGATCCTGAAAGAACCTGACAGAGCCCGAAAGGGCCCAAAAAAGCTTGAAAGAGCCCAACAGCGCCCAGTGGAGCCTGAAAGACATCAACAATACCCAATAGAGTCTGACAAAACCCGACAGAGCCAAAGCCTGAATAAGGGCAAGAAAGCCTGAATAAGCCTGACAAAGCCTGACAGAGCCTGACAAGGCCTGACATAGCATGAGAGGGCTTTAGAGAGCCTGAAAAAGCCTGGTAGTGCAGAAAGAGCCTAAAGGAGCTTGACGGAGACTGATGCAGCCTGACAGAGCCCAAGAGAGCCTGACAGATCTTGTCAAAGCAACACAATGACCGACAGGGCCTGAAAGAGCCTGACAAAACCTAACAGGGATAGACAGAGTCTGATAGAGCCTGATGGAGCCTGACAAAGCTTAACATAGCCTGACAGATCGCAAAAGAGACCGACAGAGCCCGAAATGGGTTTACAAAGCCCCACAGTTCCTGACAGAAGCCGTCGAAGCCTGACAGAGACCGACAAAGCCCGACAGGGATCAAAAAAGCACAACAAACCTCAACACTGCCTAACAAAGCTTGACAGGGCCTGACAGAGCCCAACAAAACCTGACAGATCCTGAGCAGGCCCCACAGAGTCAGACAGAATACGACTAAGCCTGATAGAGCCCATCACGGTCCAAAAATACCGTAGAGAGCCCAACATGGATAGACAGAGTCCCTCACATCTAAAAGACCTGGAAAGAGCTTGACAAGGCCTGACAGACCCCAACAGCACATGACACAGATTGACAGTGCCCTACATGCCCCCAAAATCCCAGTAAAGCCTGATATGGCCCAAGAGACCATGACAGAGCCCGAAAAAGCCTGAGAAAGCCCAACAGATCCCAACAGATCCTGACAGATTCTGACAGAACTCAAAAGAGTCTGCAAGTGCCTCACAGAGCCCGAGAAATCCCGACAGCACCCAACAGAGCTCGACAAGGCTTGACAGAGCCTACCAGGGCCTTACAGAGCATGAACAGGCCTGCCAGAGACCAACACAGCTCAACAGGGTTTGAGAAATCCTGACAGTGCCTGAAAGTGAACGATAGAGCTCAGCAGGACCTGACAAAGGCTGACAAAGTGTGAAAGAGACTGAAAAAGCTCAACAAAAAATTACAGAGCACGACAGAACCTGAATAATGGCAAGAAAGCCTGAAAATGCCTGACAGCGCATAACAGGGCTTTAGAGATCTTGAAAAAGCCTGGTAGGGCAGAAAGAGCCCAAAGGAGCTTGACAGAAACCGACAGTGCCGGACAGAGCCTGTGACAGACTGACAGATCTAAACAAAGCCACAGAGAGACCGACAGGGCCTGAAAGAGCCTGACAAAACCTGACAGGGATTGACAGAATCATACAGGGCCTGACAGAGCCTGACAGGGCTTTACAGAGCCTGAAAAAGACTGGTAGGGCAGAAAGAGACCAAAGGAGCTTGACAGAGAATGCCTGACAGAGCCCGTGACAGACCGACAGATCTTGACAAAGCAACACAGAGACCAACAGGGCCTGAAAGAGCCTGACAAAACCTGACAGGGATTTACAGGGCTTTACAGAGCCTGAAAAAGACTGGTAGGGCAGAAAGAGACCAAAGGAGCTTGACAGAGAATGCCTGACAGAGCCCGTGACAGACCGACAGATCTTGACAAAGCAACACAGAGACCAACAGGGCCTGAAAGAGCCTGACAAAACCTGACAGGGATTTACAGAGCCCTACAGGGCCTGATAGATTGCGACAGAGCCCTACAAATCCTGACATTGCCTGACAGAGACTGATCGAACCTGAAAAAGCCCAGCAGAGCCTGACAGAGCCTGATAGAGCCCAGCAAAACCTGACAGAGCCCAACAGAGCTCGATAAAGCTTGACAGAGCCCACCAGGCATTGACAGTGCATGACAGGGCATGCCAGAGCCCAAAACAGCTCAACAGGGTTTGACAAATCCTGACAGCACCTCATAGCGAACGATATAGCCCGGCAGGACCTGACACGTGTCAGGTGCCAGACAAGGCCTGACAGAGCATGACAAGGCTTTACAAAGCCTGAAAAAGCCTGGTAGGGCAGAAAGAGCCCAAAAAAGCTTGACAGAGCCTGACAAAGCATGACACAGATTGACAGCACCCTGTATGCCCCAAAAAAGACTTACAAAGCCTGATATGGCGCCGCAGATCATGACAGAGCCCGACAAAGCCTGGCAAAACCAAAGACGGATAGATCCTGAAAGAATCCGACAGAGCCTGACAGAGCAGGCCAGGGCCCAACAAAGCCTGAGAGAGCCTGACAGGACCTGACAGAGCACAACAGAACCCAACAGAACCCGTCTGGGACTGACAGAGCATGCCAGGGCACAACAAAGTCTGACTCTGTGGGGCCTGCTAGGGCTCTCTCAGGATCTATTGAGATCTATAAGGCTCTGTCAAGCTGTGTCAGGGCCTGTTGTGCTCTGCAATGCCTTGTTGAGCTCCTTCAGGCTGTCACATTTTGTTGGCCTCTGTCAGGCCCTGCTGAGGCACGGAAATGACCTTAAAATCCTTTAGATTGTTAAGAAAGTATATATTTGCATATTTTTTTACGGCGCCAGACACATGGGGAATCATTTCACCTAATATGTGTGTAAATTTAAAGTAGCTGTGATCTTGGTTAAATGCAGTTAAGTGTTACATATTCATGAAAGTTTTAGGAATGCCTATACATATTCAAAACCTGTCCCCGAGAAGGCGGTTCTTTTTACAGTGAGTTCCGGGAGACCATTTCCATAGTCTCCACCTCTGGCTCCTCCTGGTTGCAGCTGCGAAGTGATCGTGAACCCAGGTCCTCTTCTCTGTACACGGTCACCTTTGGTCCAGTGTGATGAGTTGGTTAGGTCTGAGACTGCTGAGTTGGTTAAAACTGGTGTATCTCCTGTCCTGTGCTCAAGTTTCTGTAATCTAGTTCACCCAAGGATGCACCCAAGGATTATTATCTTTGCAAGGCGTCAGCGAACTTCTGTTTCTTGTACAATAAATTACACAAAGCTAAGCAAGGCTAGTCAATAGTGATGTAGATTAAAAGGTTAGCTCTCTGTTAGCTCTTTAAGTCTTTACCTGTTAGTTCTTTAAGTGTTAATCAGATAATTGTTAATTCCCTGTAACATGGCTGGACTCTATAGTTCACTGCCAAGTGCTGTCAGGATTTGTCGGGCCCTGTAGAGTTCTGTCGGGTGCTGTTAGGCCCTGTGAGTCTCTGTTGGGCTGTGTCAGGCTTTCTCAGGTACTGTTGGGCTCTGTCAAACTTTGTCGAAGTCTGTCAGGCTCTGTCATACCCTAGCATGCTCTCTCAGTTTCTGGTAGGCTCTGTTAGGCCCTGTTGTGCTCTGTCAGGCTTTATTGGTCTCCTTCAGGCCCTGTCATGCTCTTTTGGGCTCTGTCATGCTTTATCTGGCTCTGTTGGTCCTTCTCAAGTTTTGTCGAGCACTGTCAGGCTTATTTGGGCTCTGTCAATTCCTTTCAGATTCTGTTGGGCTCTTTCAAGCTCTGTCTGGCCCTGTCAAGCTCTGTCGAGATTTGTAAGGCTCTGTCAATCTGTATCAGGCCCTGTCAGGCTCTGTAATGCTTTGTTGAGCTCCTTTAGTCAGCCTCTGTCAGGTCCTGCCCGGCTCTATCATTTGCCATCAGGGTCTGCCAGGATTTGGCAAACCCTGTTGAACTGTGTTGGACTCTGGCAGGCCCTGTCATGCTCTGTCAAGGCCTGGTGGGCTCTGTCAAGTTTGTGTGTGTTGACCTCTTTTGGGCTCTGTCAGGTATTGTCGGGCTCGATCAGGCAATACTGGGCTTTCTGGGGTTCGATCAGGCTCTGTCGGGCTATGTTAGGATTTGTAGGGCTCTGTCAGGTTTTGTCGGGCTCTTTAGGGCTCTTGTCAATCCCTGTCAGGTTTTGTCAAGCTCTTTCAGACCCTGTCAGTCTCTGTGTGGCTTTGCTGAGGTCTTTCAGTCTTTCTCAAGCTCTATTAGGTGCTGTCGGTCTCTGTCGAGCTTTTTTGGGCTCTTTCTGCCTTGTTAGGCCTTGTCAGGCCTTGTCAGGCTCTGTCAGGCTCTGTCAGGCTTTGTCAGGCTTTTTCAAGCTTTTTTGCCCTTATTCAGGCTTTGTTGGGCTCTGTTGGGTTTTGTCAAGATCCGTTGAGTATTTTCAATTTCCTTCAGGCTCCATTGGGCATTGCTGGTCTCTTTCAAGCGTTTTCAAGCCCTGTCAGGCTCTGTAATGCTTTGTTGAGCTCTTTCAGGCTCTGTCACGCTTTGTCTGCCTCTGTAGGGCCCTGCTGGACTCTATAGTTTGCTGTCAGGTGCTGTGGGGATTTGTCGAGCCCTGTCGAGTTCTGTTGGGCCCTGTCAAGCCCTGTTCAGCTCTGTCAAGCTTTGTCGGGCCCTGTGAGACTGTGTCGGGCTCTGTCAGGCTTTCTCAGGTTCTGTCAGTTTCTGTTGGGCTCTGTCAAGCTTTGTCGAAGTCTGTCAGACTCTGTCATGCCCTGGAGGACTCTGTCAAGCTTTTTCGAGCTCTTTTGGGCTCTGTCAAGTTCTTTTATAATGTGTCAAGCCCTGTCAGGCTCCGTCAAGGTGTGTCAGGCCCTGTTGTGCTCTGTAATATTTTGTTGAGCTCTTTCAGGCTCTATCGTGCTTTGTCAGCCTTGTCAGGCCCTGCTAGAATCTACAGTTTACTGTAAGGTGCTTTCAGGATTTGTCGGGCCCCATCAAGTTTTGTCAGGCACTTTCAGGCCCTGTTGGGTTCTGTCAGGCGAGACTCTGTTAGGCTCTGTCAGGCTTTCTCAGGTTCTTTTGGGCTCTGTCAAGCTTTGTCGAAGTCTGTCAGGTTGTGTCAGGCTCTGTCATGCCCTGGTGGGTTCTCTCAGTTTCTGGTAGGCTCTTTCAGGTGCACTTTGTCAGCCTCTGTCAGGTCCTCCTGGGCTCTATTGTTTGCTATCAGGTACTGTTCAGGATTTGTTGAACCCTGTTGGGCTCTGTCGTACTCTGTCAGGCCCTGTCAGGTTCTTTCAGGATCTGTCATGCCCTTTCAGGCTCTGTCAGGTTCCGTCAGGATATGCTGAGCACCTCAGGCTTTGTCGGGCTCTGTCATGATCTCTCAGACCATATCAGTCTATGTCGGGCTATTTTCAGGTATGTAGGGCACTGTTAATCTGTGTCATGCCCTGTCAGGCTCTGTCAGGCCTTGTCAAGCTCTTTCCAGGTCTTTGAGGCCGTGACGGGCTCTGTGTATCTGTGTCATGTTTTCCAGGACATTTTTGGGCTGCGATGGGCTCTATCAATCTTTTTCAGCTTCTCTCTGACTCTGTGGGGCCTGCTCGGGCTCTGTCCGGTTTTGTTGGGCTCTCTCAGGCCCTGTCAAGCATTGTTGGGCAGTGTTGGGCTTTGTTGGGCTTTTTTGATCCCTGTCAGGCTTTGTCGGTCTTTGTTGGCCTTTGACTACTTCTGTCAGAATATGTGAGGCTCTGTAAGCCCCTTTCGGTCTCTGACGGTCTGTGTCGAGATCTGTCAGGATCTGTTGGGCTTTGTCAGGCTCTGTCTGGCTCTGTAGGTGTCTGTCTATCCCTGTCAGGTTTTGTCAGGCCCTGTTGGTCTCTGTGTGGCTTTGTCGAGACCCGTTGGTTTCTCTTGGTCTCTGTCATGCTCTGTCAAGTTTTTTTGGACTCTTTCTGCCCTACCAGGCTTTTTCAGGCTCTGTAAAGCCCTCTCATGCTCTGTCAGGCCTTGTCAGGCTCTGTCGCATTCTGTCAGGCTTTGTCAGGCATTGTCGTGCTTCCTTGCCCTTATTCAGGCTTCGTCGGGCTCTGTTAGTTTTCTCAAGGTCTATCGGGCTCTGTTAGGCCATGTCAGGATTTGAAGGGCTCTGTTGGGTTGTGTCAGGCTCTGTTGGGTATTATCAAGCTCTGACAGGCTCCATTGGGTGCTTTTTGGCTCTTTCAAGCTTTTTTGAGCCTTATTGGTCGTTGTCAGGTTCTGTCAGGATCTGTAAGGCTCTGTCAATCTGTGTCGTGCTCTGTAATGCTTTGTTAAGCCCTTTAGGCTCTATTGCTCTTTGTTAGCCTCTGTCAGGCTCTGCTGGACTCTGTAGTTTGCTGTCCGGATTTGTCGGTCCCTGTCAAGATCTGTCGGGCTCTGTCAGGCCCTGTGTGGCTCTCTCAGGCTTTGTTGGGCCGTGTAAGACTTTTTTGGGCTCTATCAGGCTTTCTCAGTTTCTGTTGGGCTCTGTCAAGCTTTGTCAAAGTCTGTCAGGCTATGTCAGGCTCTGTCATGCCCTGGCAGGTTCTCTCAGTTTCTGGTAGGCTCTTTCAGTCCCTGTCACGCTCTCTCAGCCTCCTTTATACTGTATCTGGCTCTGCTGGGCCTTGTTGAGCTTTGTCAGGCACTGTCGAGCTTAGTTGGGCTCTGTCAATTCCTGTCAGGTTCTGATGAGCTCTTTCAATCTCTTTTTGGCCCTGTCGGGCTCTGTAATGCTTTGATGAGCTCCTTTAGTCTCTGTCGCACTTTGTCAGCTTCTGTAAGGTCCTGACAAGCTTTATCGACTGCTATCAGGCACTGTCAGGATTTGTCAAACCCTGTTGAGCTGTGTTGGTTTCTGGCAGGCCTGTTCATGCTCTGTCAGGCCCTGTCAGGATTTTTTGGGGCATGTAAGGCACTGTCAATCTGTGTCATGTCCTGTCGGGCTCTGTCAGGCTTTGTCAAGCCCTGTTTGGGTCTTTTAGGCCGTGTCGGGCTCTGTCTATCTATGTCAGGCTCTCTAGAGTATTTTCGGTGTCTGATGGGCTCTATCAGGCTTTGTCGGCTTCTGTCTGACTCTGTGGGGCCTGCTTGGGCTCTTTCAGGTTTTGCTGGGCTCTGTCAGGCCCTGTCAAGCGTTGTTGGGCAGTGTTGGGCTTTGTTGGGTTTTTTGATCTCTGTCAGGCTTTGCTAGGCTCTGTTGGGGTTTCTCCGAGTCTATTGGGCTCTGTCAGGTCATGTCAGGATTTCTAGGGCTCTGTTGGGTTTTGACAGGCTGTGTCGGGTATTGTTGAGCTCTATCAGGCTCCATCAGTAGCTGTTGGACTCTTTCAAGATTTGTTGGGCTCGGTCGGCCTCTGTCAGGTTCTGTCAGGGTCTGTAAGGTGCTGTCAAGCTGTGTCAAGCCCTGTTGAGCTCTGTAATGCTTTGTTGAGCTCTTTCAGGCTCTGTCATGCTTTGTCAGCCTCTGTCAGGCCCTGCTGGACTCTATGGTTAGGTGTCAGGTGCTGTCAAGATTTGTCGGGCCCTGTTGAGTTCTGTTGGGCTCTGTCGGGCCCTGTTGGGCTCTGGCAGGCTTTGTTGGGTCCTGTAACACTCTGACATGGTTTCTCATTTTCTGTTTGGCTCTATCAAGCTTTGTTGAAGTCTGTCAGGATCTGTCAGGCTCTGTCATGCCATGGCGATCTCTCTCACTTTCTGGTAGGCTCTTTCAGGCTCTGTCACGCTTTATCTGGCTCTGTTGGGCCTTCTCAAGCTTTTTCGGGCACTGTTGGGCTTAATTGGGCTCTGTCAATTCCTGTCAGGTTCTGTCAGGCTCTGTGATGCTCTGTCAATCTCTGTCTGGCCCTGTCAGGCTCTGTCGAGATCTGCAAGTCTCTGTCAAGCTGTGTCAGACCCTGTCAGTCTCTGTATGCTTTGCTGAGCTCTTTTAGTCTCTGTCACACTTCGCCAGCCTCTTTCAGGTCCTGCCAGGCTCTATCGTTCGCTATCAGGCACTGTCAGGATTTGTGGAACCCTGTTGAGCTGTTTTGGGCTCTGGTAGTCTCTGTCATGCTCTGTCAGGCCCTGGTGGGCTCTGTCAACCTTTGTCAAGCTCTTGCATGCTCTGTCAGGTTCTGTTAGGATTTGTCAGGCCCTGTTGGGCTCTGTTGGGCCTTGCCGGGCTATGTGAGGCCCTGTTGGGTTCTGTCAGGATCTGTCAGGATCTGTTGGGCTTTCTCAGGCTTTGTCAGGATCTGTCGTGATCTGTTGGGCAATATAAGGTTTTCTTGGAAATTTTGGGGCATGTAGGGCACTCTCAATCTGTGTCATGCCCTTTTAGGCTATGTCAGGCCTTGCCAAGCTCTGTCCAGATGTTTTAGGTCGTGATGGGCTCTGTCTGTCTATGTTGGGCTCTCTAGAGCATTTTCAGACTGTGATGGTCTTTATCAGGTTTTGTCGGCCTCTGTCTGAGTCTGAGGGGCCTGCTTGATCTCTGTATGGCTTTGTTGGTCTCCATCAGTCTTCGTCAGCTTCTGTCAGGACCTGTGGGTCTCTGTTAGCCCCTTTCAAGCTCTGTTGGTCTCTGTTGTGATATGTCAGGCTCTGTTGGGCATTGTCAGGCTCTGACAGGCTCTGCCAATCCATTTCAGGTTTTGTCAGGCTCTTTCAGGCCCTGTCCATCTCTGTGTGGCTTTGTAGAGATCTGTCAGTCTCTCTCGGGCTCTGTGGGGCTCTGTCAGACTCCATCAAGCTCCTTTGGCCTCTCTCTGCCCTACTAGGCTTTTTCAGGCTTTGTAAAGCCCTGTTAGGCACTGTCAGGTTTTGTCAGGCTGTTTCATGCCCTGTCACTCTCTCTGTGGCTTTGTCGAGATCTGTCTGTCTCTCTCAAGCTCTGTCAGGTTCTGTCAAGACTTTTTGGGTTCTTTCTTCCCTACCAGGCTTTTTCATGTTCTGTAAAGCCCTGTCATGCTCTGTCAAGCCTTGTCAGACTCTGTCAGGTTCTTTTGGGCTTTGTCAGGCTTTTTCGATCCTTGTCAGGCTCTGTCAGGCTTTATCAACCTTTATTGCTCTTATTCAGGCTTTGTCAGGCTCTGTTAGGCTTTCTCAAATTCTATGGGGCTTTGTCAAGCCATGTCAGGATTTGTAGGGCTCTGTCAGGTTTTGTAGGGCTCTGTTGAGTATTGTCGAGCTCTGCCAGACTCCACTGGGTGCTTTTGGGTTCTTTCAAGATTTGTTAGGCTTTGTGTCGGGCTCTGTCATGGTCTGTCAGGATCTGTAAGGCTCTGTCAAGCTGTGTCAGGCCCTGTCGTGCTCCATAATGCTTTGTTGAGCTCTTTCAGGTTCTATTGCATTTTCTCAGCCTCTGTCAGGCCTTGCTGGACTCTATAGTTCGCTGTGAGATGCTGTCGGGATTAGTCGGGCCCTGTCAAGTTCTGTTGGGCACTGTCACGCCTTGTTGGGCTCCGACAGTCTTTGTCAGGCCCTGTGAGACTTTGTTGGGCTTTGTCAGGCTTTCTCAGGTTCTGTTGAGCTCTGTCAAGCTTTGTCAAAGTCTGTTGGCCTCTGTTGGGCTCTGTCATGCCCAGGTGGGCTCTGTCAAACTTTGTCAAGTTCTGTTGGGCTCTGTTGGGATCTGTCAGGATCTGTCAGGATCTGTCCGGCTCTGTTGGTCTCAGTCAGGATCTGTCATGCCCTGACGGGCCCTCTCAATTTCCGGATAGGCTCTGTTAGGTCGTGTCATGCTCTGTCAGGCCCTGTCATGCTTTATCTGCCTCTGCAGAGTCTTTCGAGCTTTGTCGGGCATCATCGGGCTTAGTTGGTCTCTGTCAATTCCTGTCAGTCTCTGTTTGGCTCTTTCAAGCTCTGTCTGGCCCTGTCAGGCTCTGTCGAGATTTGTAAGGCTCTGTCAATCTGTATCAGGCCCTGTTAGGCTCTGTAATGCTTTGCTGAGCTCTTTTAGTCTCTGTCACACTTTGTCAGCCTCTGCCAGGTCCTGCCAAGACCTATCATTCCCTATCCGGAGCTGTCAGGATTTGTCAAACACTGTTGAGCTCTGTTGGGCTCTGTCACACCCTGGTGGGCTCTGTCTAGCTTTGTCGAGCTCTGTTGGCCTCTCTCGGGTTTTTTCGGGCTTTGTGTGGCTCTTACGCACTCTGTCAGTTCCTGGACGTCTCTGTGGGGTTCTGTCAGGGTCTGTCAGGCCCTGTCAAGCTCTGTTGGGCTTTATTGGGCCCTGTCGTGCTCTATCAGGCCCTGTCGAGTTCTGTCAGGATCTGTCGGGATCTGTTGGGCTTTTTCAGGCTTTATCAGGTTCTGTCAGGACATGTAAGGCTTTGTTAAGCTTTCTTGCCCTTATTGAGGCTTTGTTGGGCCCTGTCGGGCTTTCTGGGGGTCTATCAGGCTCTGTCAGGCCATGTCCAGGTTTGTAGGGCTCTGTCATGGTTTGTCAGGCTCTGTTGGGTATTGTCAAGCTTTGTCAGGTTCCACTGGGCACTGTTTGGCTCTTTCAAACTTTGTTGGGCCCTGTCGGGTTCTGTCAGGCCCTGTCAGGTTCTGTCAGGATCTGTCGGGATCTGTAAGGACTTATCAAGCTCTGTCAGGCCCCGTGAGACTGTGTCGGGCTCCGTCCACCTTTCTCAGATTCTTTTGGGTTCTGTCAAGCTTTGTCGTGCACTGTCAGGCTTAGTTGGGCTCTGTCAGTTCCTGTCAGGTTCTGATGGGGTCTTTCAATCTCTGTTAGGCTCTGTCAGGCTCTGTCGAGATCTGTAAGGCTTTGAGAAGCTGTGTCAGACCCTGACAGGCTCTGTAATGCTTTGTGTGGGAGATTTGAGGAACTTGGATCCAGGAAACTGGAATAATGGATTGAAGTTTAATATACTGTTTTTTGACATCTGTAAATTGTAAAAGGTAAATGGGGCTGAGGAATGCAAAGACTGTTGAGCTAATTGGAATTGCGTATAAAGTGTATTATGTTTGGAATGAAATGGGAAAAAAAAAACCAAATAGCCCAGGCCTGTGCTTGAACATAAATTTCAGGCCTGTGTCAAGTTGCAAGATAAACTCAGCTCATTGTAACTGAGGAGTTTGGTGGAGCCTCCTACTTCATACCAGAGATAACGCCACCTGCGTGACCTTGGCTATATCTAAACTGTAGGAAGAAAAAAAAAGAAAAAAAGAAAAACCTGGCTCTCCGCTTTTAAAGGGGGATTTTCTCTCCCCCCACTGCAGCGATGCTGTAATACTGAATAGAGCAGTCTGAGCGTTAAGTTTAAAGGCATTCCCGGCAGATCTGTAGTTCTCATGAAGCTGGGAAATTAAACCAAATTTTTTATTAATAGACTTATTCTGTGGTAACTAGTTGTAAGAGACTTCTTAGTAAATTCACCGTGCTAGTTTTTGAGGTCATGGGAGAGAATGAAAGAAAGGCCGTTTTTTGAGACCAACGGAATGCCAAATTTGGAACGAAGATTTAATACATTAATTCTTGTATTTGCCAGAAAGTCCTATACCTCTCTTGGGTCAAGATTTGTCAAGTAAACTGTAATCTCAAATAACGTTTTCTGAGAATTCTGTTTAGCTGCATGTCCCACAAGAAGCTGCTTGGATGGTGAAGATCTACTTGCTGCAAGTGAGAAATCTCCAAGGAAATTTCGAATGCTGTATTTCCACTAGTATTAACAGCCAATGTTTCGATAAAGCAAACACTACACTGATAGAACTGAAAAAGGATCAAAGTGGATTCCAACGAAATGGGTGAAGCCATGTCTGAATAAAGACAACCAAGATTTAACGGATGCAGATGGACAGGAGGGACATACGTTGTGAGGACTCTTTCAGATGTAAACCATAAATCCTAACTCAGTGTTATAGATGCTCACAGACCTGGTGGTCTAGAAGCCCATTAGCAAGCAGGTGGTGTACCTTCTGTAGAGAATGGCAATTTGAACAAACAGCAGGAGAGCCAAAAGTGCGATATTACACTTAGTCAATGCAAAAATGAGGTAAAGCTATGAGACATTCCTACCATAGTGTCTATTGCACTCTTTGTCTCTAGTCTAGCAGCTCGTAAAGCTTTAGGACACCTATCAAAGTTAAGCTATTGGTCTTTCAAACAGGCTAATCTAACTTCTGAGATACTAACTCAATTAATAGTAGATGTTGATGGTATTAGGCATACTACTCTACAAAATTGCACAGTTATAGATCTTTTACTTTTAACACTAGGTCATGGTTGTGAAGAATTTGAGAGAATGTGTTGTATTAACTTGTCTGATCCTTCTGAATCTATTCATAGTACTTTAGACAAACGAAAACAGCACGTTAAGAAGGTTGTCATAGTAGAATTAGGGTTGACAAATGGTTTAAAAGCTTGGGCATAGGTGGGTAGTTGTTTGATCTTATGAAGTAAGGCTTAACTGCATTATATGTAATTGTAATTATGTTGTTAATCATGTGTGCTATGTTGCAGTGTATTTCAAAGATGATTCAGCACATTGTAAACAAGGTCCGGCTGGTTCAAGAGCAAAAAGGGGGAATTGTGGGAGATTTGAGGGATTTTCTTGAAGTTAATGTGTGGATGGGTTTCTATTAGATGGAGATTTGTTAGTGAACTAGTCAGGCCCAAAGGAATTTCAAGGCCACCTTGGAAAGCTGAAAACATGACGTAAATCAACAGACCTATGAGCAGTGAGACTCAGGCGCATGGACAGCTCGTGAACATAGACAATATCCAATCAGCTAACGCATCCTTGGAGCATGGACTCGTGATCAGGAAATAACTGCATATATAAGGAGGCTTGTTTCTGTAATAAACGGCTTCGCTTGAATTCATATTGGATTGTGTGGAGTCCATGATAATTTGCCCTCACACTGAGGCACGGAATGACCTTACAACCCTTGAGGTTATAAGGAAGGTATGTATTTATTTCTGACGCCGGACACACGGGGAATCATTTCACCTAATACGTGTGTTAATTTACAGTAGCTGTGAGCTTGGTTAAATGCATTTAAGTGTTACATATTCACGAAAGTTTTAGGAACTCCTATACATATTCATAACCTGTCCCCGAGAAGGCGGTTCTTATTACAATGAGTTCCGGGAGACCATTTCCATAGTCTCCACCTCCGGCTCCTCCTGGTTGCAGCTGCGCAGTGATTGTAAACGCAGGTCCTCTTTCTCTGTACATGGTCATCTTTGGTCCAGTGTGATGAGTTGGTTAGGTCTGAGACTGCTGAGTTGGTTAAAACTGCCGTATCTCCTGTCCTGTGCCCAAGTTTCTGTTATCTAGTTCACCCAAGGATGCACAAGGATGCACCCAAGGATTATTATTTTTGCAAGGTGTCAGTGAAGTCCTCTTTTTCGTACAATAAGTTACACAGAGTTTAGCAAGGCTAATCAATAGTGATGTGGGTTAAAGGGTTAGCTCTCTAAGTGTCAAGTGTTAGTTCTTTAAGAGTTAATTAGTTAATTGTCAGTTCCCTGTATCAGCACTTTGTTGAGCTCTTTTAGACTCTGTTGCACTTTGTCAGCCTCTGTCAGATCCTGCTGGGCTCTATCGTTCGCTATCAGGTGCTGTCAGGACTTGTTGAACCTTGTTGAGCTGTGTTGGGCTCTGGCAGGCCCTGTGATGTTCTGTCAGGTCCTGGCGGGCACTGTCAAACTTTGTCGAGCTCTTTTGGGCTCTCTCGGGTTTTGTCAGGTTCTGAGTGGCTCTTGCATGCTCAGTTCCTGGTGGGATCATTCAGGATCTGTCAGGATCTCTGTTGGGCTTTGTCGGGCCCTGTCATGCTCTGTCAGTCCCTGATGGATTCTGTCAGAATCCGTTGGGATCTGTTGGGCTTTATCAGGCTTTGCCAGGGTCTGTCATGATCTGTCAGGCTATATTGGGCTTTTTTGGGGCATGTAGGGCACTGTCTTTCTGAGTCATATCCTGTCAGGCTCTGTGGGGACTTGTCAAGCTCTGTCCAGGTCTTTTATGTTGTAACGGGCTCTGCCTATCTATGTCAGGCTCTCTAGGGCATTTTTGGGCTGTGATCGGCTCTATCACAGTATCACAGTATCACAGTATGTTTGGGATTGGAAGGGACCTCAAAAGATCATCTAGTCCAATCCCCCTGCTGGAGCAGGAACGCCTAGGTGAGGTCGCACAGGAACATGTCCAGGTGGGTCTTGAATGTCTCCAGAGAAGGAGACTCCACAACCCCCCTGGGCAGTCTGTTCCAGTGCTCTGTCACCCTTACTGAGAAGAAGTTTTTTCTCAAATTTAAGTGGAACCTCTTGTGTTCCAGCTTGATCCCATTGCCCCTTGTCCTATCGTTGTTTGCCAACGAGAAGAGCCTGGCTCCATCCTCATGGCACTCACCCTTTATATATTTATAAACGTTAATAAGGTCACCCCTCAGTCTCCTCTTCTCCAAACTAAAGAGCCCCAGCTCCCTCAGCCTTTCCTCATAAGGGAGGTGCTCCACTCCCTTCATCATCTTCGTTGCCCTGCGCTGGACCCTCTCCAGCAGTTCCCTGTCCTTCTTGAACTGAGGGGCCCAGAACTGGACACAATATTCCAGATGTGGTCTCACCAGGGCGGAGTAGAGGGGAAGGAGGACCTCTCTCGATCTACTAACCACCCCCCTTCTAATACACCCCAGGATGCCATTGGCCTTCCTGGCCACAAGGGCACAGTGCTGGCTCATGGTCATCCTGGTGTCCACCAGGACCCCCAGGTCCCTTTCCCCTACACTGCTCTCTAATATGTAATTTCCCAACCTATACTGGAACCTGGGGTTGTTCCTACCCAGATGCAGGACTCTACACTTTTCCTTGTTAAATTTCATTATGTTATTCCCCGCCCAAGTCTCCAGCCTGTCCAGGTCTTGCTGGATGGCAGCACAGCCTTCTGGCGTGTCAGCCACTCCTCCCAGCTTAGTGTCATCAGCAAACTTGCTGATAGTACACTATATTCCCTCGTCTAGATCGTTAATGAATATATTGAATAATACTGGCCCCAGTACAGACCCCTGAGGTACTCCACTAGATACTGGCCTCCAACTAGACTCTACACCATTGACTACCTAGTCTAGCCTAGTTTAAAGCTCTCCAAATGAGCCCAGCTAATTCCTGCCCCAGCATTCTTTTGCCCCTACGAGATAAACCTTTCCCACGTGACACTGTCCGGACTGGTGTCTTATAGAACCAATCATTATCAAAAAATCCAAAGCCTTGCCTGTAGCACCAGTCTTGGAGCCAACCATTTAGAGAATGAATTTTCCTATTCCATCCCACATCGTCACTTGAAGATGGAAGGAGTGAAGAGAAGATCACTTGAGCCCCTGAGTCTTTCACCATCCTTCCCAAGACCTTGAAATCATTCTTCATTGCCCTCAGACTACGGGAAGCAGCTTCCTCCCCATCTGTCTGGAAGACCAGCAGCGGGTAGTAGTCTGTCGGGTGCACCAGGTTGGGGAGCTCTCTAGCCATATCCTTGATCCGGGCTCCAGGTAGACTACAAACTTCCCTAAGATGAGGGTCAATTCTGCATATTGGGCCCTCTGTTCCTTTCAGAAGGGAATTTCCTATTACTATCACCCTTCTTTCTTTCTTAACAGAGGCAGTCTTAAGTTGTGGAGTCAACCGCCTCTTCCTATGTGATCTTGTAGGCAGGCTTGGCACTGGCTCCTCATCTACCTCTTCTTCAAGATCCAGGGCCTCAAACCTATTACGGAGGGGCACCTGGGGAGACAAAGCAGGCAGGGAGGGGGGCTGCCCGTGATGCCGAACCGGAATACGCTTCCAACCCTCGTCGTCTTTTAGGTCCCCTACCTCTGCCCGACAGCAACAAGGGTGGGGCCGTCTCAGGACTTCCACCTCTGTCCAAGAGGACAGGAGGTCCATCTCCTTTTGGGGGGTACCTCCCTGGGACCTTTCCGACTGGAACGTCAGGGTGTTACTCCACCACTCGATCTCCCTTTCGCACTCCCTGATGGTCCTCAGCGTCTCAACCTCCTCCTTAAGCTTCACAACCATGTTGAGCAGATCTTGCACCTGCTCACACCTCACACAGGTGGAGTGCTGGCCTCCCTCCCCCAGCAGCAGCAGGCTCTGGCACTCCCTGCAGCCGGAGACCTGAACAGCCACCGTTCGGGACAGAACCTCAGTCTGCGTTGCCACCGTCTGTTTGGGACAAGCTCTCCTCCTGGAGGCGACCATGGTCGTCAGTAGTCTGGGATGCTGGCAATAAGTTAGAGGGGCTAGCAAGCGACAAGTGCTCTCTGCACCCTGCTGCACAAGCTACCACACCCGCTGCTGCAGCACAGTGTGGGTGGGACTCACCCGCTACACAACTTGGTTGCTTGTCCCTGCACCTGGTGGGCAGCCACTAGTGGCTGCCCTCCCAAAGGACTTTTCAAGGTAAGGGGAGGGGGTGTGGTCGCCGTCACCGTGGGAATGCCCCCCGCCATGTCAGTCGCTCTCTCGCAATGGCTGCCGGGGCTTTGGGGATGGGGACCCGCCGGGAATCACGCTGTCCCTGTACGTTTCCCTCTGAGCTTCCTAATCTCGGCTGAACCTCGTGGTCGGCTGAACCCCGCCGGCTCCGGCTCTCGCTGGGCTGGCTCCGATCAGCTGACTGAATGGCTCTATAATGCTTAGTTGGCTTCTGTCTGACTCTATGGGGCCTACTCAGGCTCTGTAGGGTTTTGTGGGCTCTGTCAGGCCCTGTCAAGTGTATTTGGGCAGTATTGGGCTTTGTTGGGCTTTCTTGATTCCTGTCAGGCATTGTCGGTCTCCATCGGGTTTGATGGCTTCTGTCAGGACCTGTGGGGCTCTCTAGCTCATTCCAGGCTCTGTCGATGTCTGTTGCAATCTGTCAGGCACTGTTGGGTTTGTCACGCTTTGTCAGGCTCTGCAGGGCTCTGTCAATCCCTGTCAGGTTTTGTCAGGCTCCTTCAGGCCCTGTCGGTCTCTGTGTGGCCAACAAAGCCCAACAGAGCTTGACAGGACCTGACAGATATTGACAGAGCCCCACAAAGCCTGCCAGGAGCTGACAGAGTGTGCAAGAGCCACACAGAGCCCGACAAAACCCGAGACAGCCCAACAGAGGTCGACAAAGCTTGACAGAACCCACGAGGGTCTGACAGAGCACAACAGGGAAAGACAGAGGTTGAAAGAGCCCAATAGAACCTGGCAGGAATTGACGAGGCCCATCTAAGCACGACAGTGCCTGACAAAGCTCAGCAAGGCACAACAGATCCAGATACAGCGTGACAGTCCTTGAAAGAGTATGACAGGGCCTGACAGAGCTCGACAGGGTGTGACTCAGATTGACAGTGCCCTACATGCCCCCAAAAAGCCCGACAAAGCCTGATATGGCCCGACAGAACAGGACAGAGTCCAACAAAGCCTGAGAAAACCCAACAGATCCTGACAGATCCTGACAGAAACTGACAGGGCCTCACAGAGCATGACAGATCCCAACAGAGCTCGACAAAGCTAGACAGAGCCCACCAGGGCCAGACAGAGACCAGCTCAGCCCAACAAGGTTTGACAAATCCTGACAGCTTTTGATAGCAAATGATAGAGCCCAGCAGAACCTGATAGAGGCTGACAAAATGTGACAGAGACTAAAAGAGCTCCACAAAGCATTACAGAGCCTGACAGGGCCTGACACAGCTTTACAGAGCCTTGCAGATCTTGACAGAGCCAAACAGATTTGACAAAGCTTGACAGAGCCCAACAGAACCAGAGAAACCTTGAGAGAGCCCAACACAGTCTCACAGGTTCTGACAGAGGCCGATAGAACTCGACAGGGCCCGACAAATCCTGAGAGCATATATCAGCGAACTATAGAGTCCAGCAGGGCCTGACAGAGGCGAACAAAGCGTGACAGAGCCTGAAAGAGCTCAACAAATCTTGACAGAGCACAACAGGGCCTGAACACAGCTTGAGAGAGCCTTACATATCATGATAGAACTTGACAGAGCCCAAGAGAGCCCAACAAAGCTTGAAAGAGCCCAACAGCGCCCAATGGAGCCTGAAAGAGCTCGACATTACCCAACAGAGCCTGACAAAGCCTGAATAAGGGCAAGAAAGCCTGACAAAACCTGACAGAGCCTGACAGAGCGTGGTAGGGCATAAAGTGCCCAAAGGAGCTTGACAGAGACGACAGGGCCTGAAAGAGCCTGACAGACCCTGTCAGAGCTTGACAAAGCCCAACAGAGCCCAACAAAACTCAACAGAGCCCTACAAATCCTTACATGGCCTGACAGAGCCTGACTGAACCCAAGAAAACCTAGCAGAGCCTGACAGAGCCTGATAGAGCCCGATAAAACCTGACAGAGTTCAACAGAAGTCGACAAAGCTTGACAGAGGCCACCAGGCCTTGACAGAGTACGATAAGGCCTGCCAGAGGCCAACACCGCTCAACAGGATTCAACAAATCCTGACAGTGCCTGATAGCAGTTGATAGAGCCTGGCAGGACCTGACAGAGGCTGACAAAGTGCGACAGAGCCTGAAAGAGCTCAACAAAAAATTACAGAGCGTGGCAGGGCCTGACACAGCTTGGGAGAACCTTACAGAACCCGACAGAACCTGACAGAGACTGACAAAGCCCCAAAAAAGCTTGAAAGAGCCCAATAGTGCCCAATGGAGCCTGAAAGACATCTACAATACCCAAACAGAACTCGACAAAGCCTGAATATGGGCAAGAAAGCCTGAAAAGGCCTGACAAAGCCTGACAGAGCATGACAAGACCTGACAGATCATGACAGGGCTTTACAGGGCCTGACAAAGCCTGGTAGGGCAGAAAGAGCTTGACAGAGACTGACAGAGATTGACAGAGACCGAGACAGACTGACAAATCTCAACAAAGAGACTGAAAGGGCCTGAAAAAGCTTGACAAAACCTGACAGGGATTGACAGAGCCCTGCAGAGCCTGACAGAGCCCAACAAAGCCTGACAGAGCCCGACAAAGCCTAACAGAGCTCAGCAAAACCTGACAGAGCCCTACAAATTCTGACATGGCCTGACAGAGCCTGATGGACCCCAAGAAAGCATGACAGAGCCCCACAAAGCGTGACTGAGGGCAAGAAAGCCCCACAAAGCCTGACAAAGCCTAACAGAGCCTGACAAAGCCTGACAAGTCCTGACAGAGCATGACAGGCCTTTACAAAGCCTGGAAATCCTGGTAGGGCAGAAAGAGCCCAAAAAATCTTGACAGAGCCTGACAGAGCCTGATAGAGCCCAAGAGAGACCGCCAGATCTCGAGAAAGCCATACAGAGATCAACAGGGCCTGAAGGAGTCTGACAAAACCTGACAAGGATTGACAGAGCCCTACAGAGTCAGAGCGAGCCTCACAAAGCCCAACAGAGCCTGATAGGTTGTGACAGAGACCTACAGAGACTGAAAGGGGCTTACAGAGCCCCACAGGTCCTGACAGAAGCCGCCAAAGCCCGACAGAGACCGATAAAGCTCAAGAGGGATCAAAAAAGCCCAAGAAAGCTCAAGACTGCTCAACAACACTTGACAGGGCCTGGCAGAGTCCACCAGCCAGCTGCACCTAAAGAGCTTACCAGTGCAGCGGACAAACACCGGGAGCCTGACTTTTGCACTAACATTAAAAATCTGTTTAAGGATAGAGATGGGTTTTCTCAGGTAGAAGTAGCCTTCTTACCTGTGGCCAGAGAAAACATAGATAAAGAATCATCACCTTAGTAAAAGAATTTACTAACCTCTTAGAAAAGGGGGGAATGTCGCAGTTGAGATGGACAAACAATATGGATCAAGTTCTTCCAGGATGAAAGTAGTAGATGCCATTTATTGCTACAAGTGCATTTTTATGCAGTTCTACCAATTCATGTGTCTCTTCACTATTGGTTACAAGTTACAGCAGTAACACCTCATTGGCTAATTTTGCTATCATCCATGTTACTCTTCTACTCCCTTCTCTCTCAGGGTACATCCCTTCTCTCTCACGGGTACAACTTAATATCTCCGGATACTCCTTTACTCCCATCCTTCTCAAGGGTAAACCTTAATATCTTCAAGGCTGATATCTATTCCCATACTCTCTGTCAAGGATTCCACAGACATGCTGTAGTTTTCCCACAGGAGAATGATACAGGGAATTAACTGTTAACTAGTTAACACTTAAAGAACTAACACTTAAAGACTTAGGAGCTAACACTTAAAAGCTAACCCTTTGACCCGCATCATTATTGCTTAGCCTTGCTTAGCTTTGTGTAACTTATTGTACAAGAAACAGGAGTTCACTGTCACCTTGCAAAGATAATAATCCTTGGGTGCATCCTTGGTGCATCCTTGGGTGAACTAGATAACAGAAACTTGGGCACAGGACAGGAGATATGACAGTTTTAACCAACTCAGCAGTCTGAGTCCTAACCAACTCATCACACTGGACCAAAGGCGACTGTGTACAGAGAAGAGGACCCGGGTTCATGATTACTGCGCAACTGCAACCAGGAGGAGCTGGAGGTGGAGACTATGGAAATAGTCTCCTGCAACTCATTGTAAAAAGAACCGCCTTCTGGGGGACAGGTTATGAATATGTACAGGTGTTCCTAAAACTCTCATGAATATATAACACTATACTTCATTTTACCAAGCTCACAGCTACTGTAAATTAACACACGTATTAGGTGAAATTATTCCCCATTTGTCTGGTGCCGTGTAAATAAACATATCTCTTTACAATCTTACAGGTTGTAAAGTAATTTCCGCACCTCATCTGGCTCTGTCAAGCTTTGGCATTCCCTGTCATGCTCAGTCAGGCCCTGATGGGCTCTTTCAAGCTTTGTCGAGCTCTGTTGGGCTCTGTCAGGTTTTGTCAGGCTCTATAAGGCTCTGTCAGGCTCTGCTGGGCTTTGTTGAGATCTGTCAGTATCTCTCAAGCTCTGTCAAGCTCTGTTGGGCTCTGTCAAGCTTTTTTGGGCTCTTTCTGCCCTATCAGGCTTTTTCTGGCTCTGTAAAGCCCTGTCAGGCTCTGTCAGGCCTTGTCAGGCTCTGTCAAGTTCTGTCGGGCTTTGTCAGGCTTTTTTGATCCCTGTAAGGGTCTGACAGGCTTTGTCAGACTTTCTTGTCCATATTCAGGCTTTGTGGGGCTCTACTGTTTTTTTTCGGAGTCTATCAGGCTCTGTCAGGCCATGTCAGACTTTGTAGGACTCTGTCAGGTTTTGTCGTGCTCTCTTGGGTATTCTCGATCTCGATCAGGCTCCATTGGGTGCTTTTGGGCTCTTTCAAGCTTTTTTGGGCCCTGTCGGCCTCTGCCAGGTTCTGTCGAGATCTGTAAGACTCTGTCAAGCTGTGTCAGGCCCTGTCAGGCTCTGTAATGCTTTGTTGAGTTCTTTCAGGCTCTGTTACACTATGTCAGCCTCTGTCAGGTCCTGCCGGGCTCTGTTGTTCGTTATCAGGCGCTGTCAGGATTTGTCGAACCCTGTTGCGCTGTCTTGGTTTCTGGAAGGCCCATTCATGCTCCATAAGGCCCTGGTGTGCTCTGTCAAGCTTTGTCAAGCTCTGTTGGGTTCTTTCGGGTTCTGTCTAGCTCTATCAGGCTCTTGCGTGCTCAGTCAGGCCCTGATGGGCTCTGTCGAGTTCTATTCAGGGTCTGTCAGGCCCTGTCATGTTATGTCAGGATCTGTCAGGATCTGTTGGGTTTTTTCAGGCTTTGTCAGGTTCTGTCGTGATTTTTTGGGCCATATCAGGCTTTGTCGGGCTTTTTTGGGGGCATGGAGGGCACTGTCAGTCTGTGTCATGCTTTGTCAGGTTCTGTACAGATCTGTAAGGCTCTGTCAAGCTGTGTCAGGCCCTGTCAGGATATGTAGGGCTCTATCAATCCCTGTGAGGTTTTGTCAGACTCTTTCCGGCCCTGTCGGTCTCTGTGTGGCTTTCTTGAGATCTGTCAGTCTGTCTCGGGCTCTGTCAGGTACTGTCAGTCTCTGTCAAGCTCATTTGAGCTCTTTTTGCCCTACCAGGCTTTTTCATGCTCTGTAAAGCCCTGTCATGCTTTGTGTAGACCTTGTCAGGCTCTGTCAGGCTCTACCAGGCTTTGTCAGGCTCTATCAGGCTCTGTTAGGCTTTGTCAGACTTTTTCAGGCTTTTTTGCCATTATTCAGGTTTTGTCAGGCTCTGTTGGGTATTGTTGAGGTCTTTCAGGCTCCATTGGGTGCTGTTGGGCTCTTTCAAGCTTTTTTGGGCCCTGTCAGGCTCTGTCAGTTTCTGTCGTGATCTGTAAGGCTCTCTCAAGCTGTGTCAGGCCCAGTCGTGCTATGTCAAGCTTTGCTGAGCTCCTTCAGGTTCTGTCGCACACTGCTAGCATTTGTCAGGCCCTGCTGGACTCTGTAGCATCAGGTGCTGTGGGGATTTGTTGGGCCCTGTCGATTTCTGCATTACAGAGCATGACAGGGCCTGACATAGCTTGACAGAGCCTTACAGATCTTGACAGAGCCCATCAGGGCCAGACAGAGGTTGAAAGAGCCCAGCAGAACCTGACAGGACTTGACTGAGCCTGAAAGAGCATGACAGGGCCTGAAAGAACCTAAGAGAAACTGAGAGAGCCCGCCATAGCATGACAGAGCCCGACAGAGCTTGACAGACTTCGACAAAGTTTGACAGAGCCAAACAGAACCTGAGAAAGCCTTACAGAGCCTGACACAGTCTCACAGGGCCCGAAAAAGCCAGACGGAGACAAACAGGGCCTGACAGAGCCCAACAGAACTCGACAGGTCCCGACAAATCCCCACAGCACCTTACAGATCCTGACAGAGGGCCTGATAAGGCTGACAAAGCATGACAGAGCCTGAAAGAGCTCAACAAAAAATTACAGGACACAACAGGGTCTGAATAATGTCAAGAAAGCCTGAAAAAGCTTGACAAAGCCTGACAGAGCCTGACATGGCCTTACAGAGCAGTGGCATGGTTTACCAGGCATGTTTCTAGGCAGCCAGTAGTCACTTCTACTATTATAAGCACATAGCACTTGCCTTGGCAGGTTTATGGCAGTGGTCCACTATAGTCAATCTGCCAGGCTGTGAGAGACGGTGGGTCTCAGCATACGGTTTGAGTGGGTGTGAAAGACAGTGGTCCTTAACACACGGCATAAGTGTGGAAGACTGAGATATTGTGAATTATTTGTCTCAAAGCTTGCTTGCTAAAATACTATGCTTAAGGCCTACTTGTTACAGGAAAATGCTTACTCGCTCTGCTTGCTTAATTGGGCCTGCTGTAAAAGCCTAAATACAGTGAATTAAAGTGCAAAATGCATGATCACTGTGAATTGCTAAAACTCAAAGAATGCTTGAAGCTTGTGTAAGCTCAAGTGAAGCTCCAGCGATATCAGCCACAAAAATGTGCGACTAGGCCTGCAGTGTGCTCTGGCAACATCTGCCACCAACTGCCATAAAATGACCAAGTTACGACTTGCAAGTGTGGCCATCCACCACCAGGACCAAAACCTGTCACCTGGGACTGGTGGACCTGAGACCCAAGCGCTGCCAGAACCTACTGGGACCTGGACACTGATACTGGCATGACTGCAACTGCAGTGTTACCAGGACCTGAGACCTGCAAACTGCCAGCACTACCAAGGCCTGAAACCTGAGAGCTGCCCCACAGGAGAGACATTTGGATCCCTGGCGGTGACTATCTCTTGCTTATCTTATGCTTATCTTCTTGCTTGCTTGCTTAACTTTCCTCCTAATTTGTCCCCCCCTTTTTCTTTGTTGCTCTAGCTTTAGGTGTGAAAATTAAATAGATTTACTCTGTCTTTAGGCATAAAAATAAAATAAGATTGTTTAGCGGCATGTGACCTCGTTTGTGTCTCAATCTCACTCTTGGAATAATTTTTGAACCTTCCTGAGTCTGAAATTGGACTGGGATCCCACATTTTTTATTGGCGTCACAGACAGGATTCCTTGAAGTGAAAATGCCACATTTTTTATGTTTTTTTTTTTTAACCTTTAGTTTACTTATCTGTGTGTGTCTCTCAGGGAAGTTAGGGGCAAAATTTTGTAGCACTTAAGTGTTGCCTCCCTGAGACAGCTGCCCCTCATATGCTTACTTGTTGTTTCCTCATACGTGTGAACTTCTTGGTGGAAGTTAGGGGTAATACTTTGTAGTATTTTTGGGTTTGGGTTTTTTTTGTTTTGTGTGTGTTGCTGTCCTAGTTTTGTTAAAAACAAGTTTCTCTTTTAGTGAATTTGCCTGTCAGCTAAAGCTTTCATATTAGCTGCCTTTTCTTGAAGAGCCAAATTAATTTCTACTCGTTTCTGCTTTACCTTGAAAAACCTCTGGGAGAGATAAAAGACCAATACAGATATGTGTTTGCTAATTGGTTGAGCGAATCTTTAGAAAGGCTGACTAACAATACTTTCTCGCTAGGACAGTTTGCAAATATTTTAGAGAGCTTTGAATATCCTTGGAGCTTTGATAGAACTGTGATGGTGTTATCTGGTTTGCTGAATGTGTGTCAGTTTGTGTTACTGTTAAGAGAAATGAGGTTAAATAGGAGGTTTGCATCTCGTTTTAGTCCTGAGATTTGTGGTGCCTCTTCGGAAGCTTTAGCAAAAAGCACAAGCCGCTCGAGAACAAGCAAAACGGTGAAAGCTGCAGCTGCAGCCACTGCCCCCCAATCGCAGACACCGCGGCTTACTAGCCTCAAGCTCCAGCTCCTCTGCAAAGCTTGACTGCCAAGATTGCTGCAGATAATGTTACTTCTCCAGTCTCAAAGGCTAACAAGGCAGACCCTCCTCTCTCACACACTGGGCACTGTTGCTGTTGTAACCATAACAACCACTGTGATTATGCCAATGCCAGTGAAAGTCATTCAGACTCTGGAAATTAATCAAAAGATGGTAAACGCATCTCAGCATCAGTTGCTGGTTGTAAGAAAGTCACAAGAAAGACTACTTGTGCTACAGCTGATGGCATAGGGGCCACAGGGCCAACATCAACCCAAGCACAGGGAGCAGATGAAGTGACCACCACTCGGTCCTTTTCTCCAGGTGAGCTGAGAGATCTGTGGAAAGACTTCAGTCGTCATGAAAGGTGAGAATATTGTAAGCTGGATGCTCTGATGCTGGGACAATGGGGCAGAAACCTTCAAACTGGAAGGTGGCAAAGCCAGGAAGCTGAGATTTCTGTCAAAAGATTCCACCATTGATAGAGCAATTTCAAGAGACCCTGACGCCACTACCCTCTGGACCCGAATCCTGACAGCTATGAGAGTAAGATTTCCCTACAAGGAAGATTGTATATGCACATTAGGGAAATGGAATACTATGGAGAGAGGTATCCAGTTCCTGAAGAGAATTAGCTGTGCAAGAGATCATCTATTTTGGACCAAACAAATAACAGGGGATAGACCCAGATAGAATCAACTGTACAGGACCTCTGTGGCACAGATTTGTACTAAGTGCACCACCTGCATATGCTAGGTCATTGGCATCAATGGTCTGGACACCAGGAGTACAAACAATTTCTATCACAACTGAACAGCTCTGGGAATTTGAGGACAGCCTTGCTGGTTCTCTACGGGCTTAGGTCTCTGCTGTGGAGAAACTGTGTGAAAAATCTGATGATCAGTTAGAAAAGCTGTTGCAAGAAATCAAAGAACTCAGAGAAGACATGTACCATTCATGACCTGTATGAACCTATGTTTCAGCTATTAGGAAAAGGTGTTTCCAATCTCAAGAGAGAGAACGGAGGCAGTCCACAAAAAGAGGTTCACTGTGGTACTTCCTACGTGAGCAGGGAGAAAATGAGTAGGTGGCATGGAACACCTGCCTCAGAACTTCAAGAACGAATGCACAAGAGAAAAGGAAAAACTCCTAGGAAAATGGCTGCTCCAGTTTACAGAAGGGGCAGAAGAGATTCTGATGCTCTTGAAGGAACCTCTAATTCACAGACAGAGACTATGCAAAAAAGAAATTAGAGGTGCCCTGCCTCCAACCAGGTGGAGGAAAGGGATAACAGAGTTTATTGGACTGTACAAATACGATGGCCTGGTACAACACACCCCCAGGAGTACAAAGCTTTGTTGGACACTGGTGCAGAGTGGCACGACAATTCCTTCAAACTATAAAGGAACACAATCCATCAATATTGTTGGAGTGACTGGGGGATCCCAGGAACTGACTGTTGTAGAGGCTGAAATGAGCCTAACTGGGAAAAACTGGCAAAAGCATCCCATTGTGACTGGCCCAGATGCTCCGTGCATCCTTGGCATAGACTACCTCAGGAGAGGGTATTTTAAGGACCCAAAAGGGTATAGGTGGGCATTTGGTATAGCAGCTGTGGACACTGAGAAAATTGAACAGCTGTCTGATTTGCCTGGTCTTTCAGATGACCCTTCTGTTGTAGGACTGCTGATGGTTGACGATCAGCAGGTACCAATTGCTACCACAACAGTGCATCACCAACAATATCGCAGCAACTGAGACTCTTATTCCTATCCAGAAGTTGATCCGTCAATTGGAAAGCCAGGGTGTGATCAGTAAGACTCACTCAACTTTTAATAGCCCAATTTGGCCAGTGCGTATGTCTAGTGCCAAGTGGAGACTAACTGTAGACTATTGTGGCCTGAATGAAGTTACACCACCATTGAGTGCTGCTGTGCCTCATGTGCTAGAACTGCAATTTGAACTGGAGTCAAAGGCACCCAAGTGGTATGCCACAACTGACATTGCTAATGCATTTTTCTCTATTCCTTTAGCAGCAGAGTGCAGACCGCAGTTTGCTTTCACCTGGAGGGGCATCCAGTACACGTGGAATCGCTTGTCCCAGGGGTGGAAACACAGTCCTACCATCTGACATGGACTGATTCAGACTATGTTGGAACAAGGTAAAGCTCCAGAACACTTGCAATATATTGATAACATCATCGTATGGGGCAACACAGCGAAAGAAGTCTTCGAGAAAGGTGAGAAAATAATTAGGATTCTTTTGGATGCTGGTTTTGCCATAAAACGAAGCAAGGTCAAGGGACCTGCACGAGAGATCCAGTTTTTAGGAATAAAATGGCAAGATGGCCGTCGTCAGATCCCAATGGATGTCATCAACAGATATGCAGCTATGTCTCCACCTACTAATAAAAAGGAGACACAGACTTTCTTGGGTGTTGTAGGTTTTTGGAGAATGCATATTCCTGACTGCAGCCAGATTGTGAGCCCTCTCTATTGAGTGACTCAAAAACAAAACCATTTTGAGTGGGGCCCTGAACAACAACAAGTCTTTGAACAAATTAAGTGTGAGATAACACATGCAGTAGCCCTTGGACCACTTCAGACTGGAGTAGATGTTAAAAATGTGCTCTACACTGCAGCCGGAGATAATGGACTTACCTGGATCCTCTGGAAGAAAGCACCAGGAGAAGCCCGAGGTCGACCCTTAGATTTTTGGAGTCGAGGATACAAAGAACCTGAGGACAACTATACTCCAACTGAAAAGGAGATACTTGCAGCTTATGAAGGAGTTCAAGCTGCTTCAGAAGTGATTGGTACTGAAGCACAGCGTCTCCTAGCACCTCGACTGCCAGTGCTGAGCTGGATGTTCAAAGGGAGGGTTCCCTCTATGCATCATGCAACCGATGTTACGTGGAGTAAATGGATTGCACTGATCATGCAACGAGCTTGGACTGGAAGTCCCAGTCACCCAGAGATCTTAGAAGTGATTACAGACTGGCCAGAAAGTAAAGACTTTGGGATGTCTCCAGATGAGGAGGAAATAAAACGTGCTGAAGAAGCACCACTGTATAATACTCTTTCAGAGACTGATAAGCAGTATGCCCTGTTCACAGATGGATCCTGCCGTCTTGTAGGAAAACATAGAAGGTGGAAAGCTGCTGTGTGGAGTCCCACATGACAAGTTACAGAAGCCACTGAAGGACAAGGTGAATCTAGTCAATTTGCAGAAGTGAAAGCCATCCAGCTGGCTTTGGACATTGCTGAAAAAGTGGCCAGTAATTTATCTCTACACTGACTCATGGATGGTAAAAATGCCTTGTGGGGGTGGCTACAGCAATGGATGAAAAGCAACTGTCAATGCAGAGGTAAACCCATTTGGGCTGCCACACTGTGGAAGACATTGCTGCTCGGCTAGAGAGCCTGCCTGTAAAAGTGCATCATGTAGATGCTCATGTGCCTAAAAGTCGAGCCACTGAGGAACATCGAAAAAAACAGCAAGCGGATCAAGCTTGCTTGAAGTAGCTGAGGTGGACTTCGACTGGCAACATAAGGGTGAACTTTTCCTAGCTTGGTGGGCCCATGATGCTTCAGGGCATCAAGGTAGAGATGTAACATACAAATGGGCTAGCGATCGAGGGGTGGACTTAACTATGGACACTATTTCACAGGTTATTCATGAATGTGAAACTTGAGCCGAAATCAAACAAGCTAAGCGGTTAAAGCCTGTATGGTATGGGGGACAATGTTTAAAGTATAAGTATGGAGAGGCTTGGCAGATTGATTATATTACATTTCCAGAAACACGTCAAGGTAAGCGCTATGTACTTACAATGGTGGAAGCAACTACCGGATGGTTGGAAGCATACGCTGTACCTCATGCTACAGCCCGGAATACTATCTTGGGCCTTGAGAAGCAAGTCCTTTGGCAACATGGTACACCAGAAAGAATTGAATCAGACAATGGTACTAATTTCAAAAATAGTATTATAGACAATTGGGCCAAAGAACATGGTATTGAGTGGGTATATCATATTCCATATCATGCACCAGCCTCTGGGAAAATTGAAAGGTACAATGGTTTGTTAAAAACCACACTAAAGGCTCTGAGTGGTAGAACCTTTAAAAACTGGGATTCACGTTTAGCAAAAGCCACTTGGTTGGTCAACACCAGGGGATCAACCAATCGAGCCAGGCCTGCCCAATCAGAAATTCTATGTACTGTAGAAGGAGATAAAGTCCCTATAGTACACATGAAAAATATGTTAGGAAAGGGAGTCTGGGTTACTCCTGCCTCAGGCAAAGGCAAGCCCATTCATGGGATTGTTTTTGCCCAAGGACCTGGCAGCACCTGGTGGGTGATTGTCACAGAGGCACCCTGAGGTTAGTTTAAGGGACAACAGGGTCCAAAACAACTTTTATTAAACCAGTGAGAAACAGGGTTCCAGCACTCCAAAAGTGATTTAAATACAGGTTTGGATATCAGTTGAGGAAAATTATTAAGGGGCAGTAACTAATACAACAGGAGGTCCACAGAGTGCATGTACATGGCTTCACCCAAAACAATGCCGAAGCCATCTCTGAGTCCGGGAGGAATACACACTTGCCTAAACACGGTGTGGGATTATTTTAAAGAGATACACGTACTTGTAGTGAGTACAGAAAATTAGTACACTCAAGATTCTGCGAGGGTAAATTTATAATACACTCACAATCCTGCAAGGGTTAATACACGTGCAAATGTGCATGGAATATTACACGTGCTTATGTGGAAGCACGGGAGGAAAATACACCCGCAATTATGTGAGGATTAATTTTACACGTGCTCATATTAAGCACGGAAAGTTATACGTGCATATGTGCACGGAAAGTATAAATACACTTGCAATCCTGCGAGGAGAAATTTTACTCATACACATGGCGGCAAGGCAAGCAGAGTCTCCATTCCACAGAGCGGGGCTCTTGGCAGCAGCATCTCGCTCGTGCTCCGAGAGACCCGCGATAATGGGCTGAGTCTCGACGAGAATCCCATTTTTTATAGGCTGATCATATCTGACTGTAGGCATTCCAGAAGCTTCTCTGCACCCCCACCCTGGCTGTGGGGTGCCCCTGAGGCCTCCAAACATCCCCCACACTGGCCACAGGCGCCCAGCGGCTCACTGGTGCTTTGGCACTCCCTTCACCTAATGGCCCTGGCCAGGGTGCTCTGGGGCCAAACAAAAGAAGCTGTTAGCTTCACACAGCAGAGAGAGGGAGATGTGCCTACTCCTTCCATACTGAAGGAGGGAGGGGGAGAGAGGGGGGTTTGCATCCTGCCACATCAACCAAATAGGGTTTTATTCCTGCAGCTTTTAAGATGCTGAGAAGCGATACTCTATCTGTGAGAAAGGTCTGTTTGTGGTTAGCTTAGCTCTGAGTGAGGCTGAGCATACTATACAGAAACAACCGATAGTGCTCAGAGATCCTTTTAAGATAATAAAACTTGTGTTATCAGGGACATCGCGCCCTGACGGGGTGGTGCAAAGAACCTCAATGAGAAAATTGTATGCTCAGATATAACATTACTGTAATATCTTTGAAGTTTCAGAAAGTGCAGCTAAAACTTTATTCAAGAAGAGACTGCCTCACAACCTGATAAAGGCAGCCTTCCCCCTGTGGTGCAAGTCACCCCCCAATTCTCAGAGCAACTGCAAAATGTTTGGTTTACTGATGCCTCTGCTAAACAAGAAGGCAAGACATGGAAATATTGAGCTGTTGCCCTACAAATAAAAACTGAACAAAAATTAATTACCGAGGGGAAGGGTAGTGCTCAGGCAGGCGAGTTGGTAGCTGTATGGAGTGGTTTTCAACATGAGGCACAATCTCTCCTGTTTGTATCTACACTGACTCTTTTGCTGTCTTTAAAGGATGCACTGAATGGCTCCCATTTTGGGAACAAAATGGGTGGGAAGTTAATCGAATACCTGTATGGCAAAAGGAAAAATGGCAAGACATACTAATCATTGCTAAACAAGGGAACTTTGCAGTTGGATGGGTAGCTTCTCATCAAACTGACAAAACCCCTGCTAGTCAATGAAACAATAAATTTGATGAACTAGCTCGATTTGCCCCCTTGCACAGCAAACCAATAGTGGAAGACTGGGAACAACTACTGGAATGGCTACACCTCAAAAGAGGACATATCGGAGCCAAGGATCTCTACTGAGATGCCCATGCTAGAGGTTGGCCGATAACTCGAGAAAATTGTCAAACCTATATCTTATCCTGCAGCCAGTGTCACAGCCATTTAGACAGACACCCTCTAAGAGAAGCTCCCTTACACCTGCAACAGGGTAAAGGGCTTTGGGAAGCCTGGCAGACAGATTATATTGCTCCTTTTCGAAAGTCAGAGGGAAAACAGTATGTACTAGTAGGAGCAGAAATAGTATCAGGATTAGGTCAAGCAATGGCATTTGCTCGAGCAACTGGAGAAAATACAGTGATCGCTTTAGATTGCTGGTTTGGTACTTTTCCCAAGCCGCAATCTATTCAATCAGATAATGGTTCTCATTTTACCTCCAAACAGGTCCAAAATTGGGCAACCAAAGAAGGAATTGTGTGGGTTTTCCACACTCCTTATTGTCCCCAAGCTAATGGGATAGTAGAGAGAACTAATGGCCTTCTCAAACACTTCCTAAAACCACAGGGAACTGGGTGGGCAAACCGCCTGCAAGAAGCTGTAACTCATGTAAATAGCTGGTGGGGTAAGAATGGATACCCAGAAATCACCACATTCTGCCCTGAGCCACTGACTATAATCCCAGATCTTTCTGGTCCTGATCATCCTAGGAATCCCTCATACTACCCTGGTCAACCTGTGTTAGTAGAACTCCCCACAGTGGGATAAGTACCACTAGTCCTTAAAGAGTCATTAAACAAATATGCCTGGAAGGCAAAAGATGCTCTTGGAAAGGAACACAAAATTAACACAAGATGAATTGTACCATCCTTTTAATATTTTAAGCTCAGTTCTCTTAGGACCAAGTATACTCTCTTTTCTTTTAACAGATGAAATTCATGAGACTGAATCAAAACCACCACTGCAAAGAAGACTAATGTTAATCTCAGATAGGCTTTGTTGGTAATTCTCAGAATGTACAGTGTACTATTTCAGGTATTACTTTTGTCAGCCACTTTCTCCATCCTTAGCATCTCGGCGAACTTCCAGTATAATATCTCCAGTCACAAATAGGAAAATGAATTTATAACTCTGGGCCAACAGGTAGCTCGTACATATAACCTCACTAATTGCTGGTTATATGGAGGACCATTAGGTCTTGGAAAGCTGGCCATGGACCTCTGTCCCCATCGCTCCCAAGCAATTACAGTATAATTGTCAATAATACCTTTTGGAAAGAAAATGCACCATCACCCTGGCTAATATGATATCCAGCTCTAGGTCAATATTGTCTGAATCAAACCCAAAAGGATGGTGTTTTTATGGGAATTGGTAAATGCAATTGCACTTATACGTACAATGATCACTGCATTAGTCACAACTGTGTACCAATTGACTGTTCTAACGTTAACTTGCACTCACCAAATATTCCCAAGGGGAAAAAACAGTACTGTAGGCTATATAACACCAATGACAATTCCCTATTACCCCACATAGGGAAATGGGCTTGGGTGAATGCAACCAGATATCAGAAATGATTTGCCACTTATTGGTCCTCAAACAATGAAACAGCAAATTATGGGGGGATTAAAGTTAGGTGTAAATGGATAAATGAAATTGGTGCCTGGTCTTGCAAAGCCACAGATCTTATCCGAAATCAGACCATTCTACGGTCTACTCCATTAGGAGGAGCTGACTCAACTTACCTTCATAATCCACAGACCCCCACAGGTCTGTTTGAGAATGGTGTTCGAGCCTTAAAAGGTCATTATTGGATTTGTGGTCAGTATGCATACAAAATACTGCCAGCAAATTGGACTGGCGTATGCTATGTCGGAGTAATCCGTCCCTTATTCTTTCTGCTCCCTGAAACTGATAAAGACTTAGGTGTCCGTTTGTATGATGATCTCGCATGAAACAAAAGATCCATTAATACTGCTCTAACAAGTGGTTCTAGTGAAAAGTGGGGGAAAGATGACTGGATCCCTCAATGGATCATTGAGTATTATGGACCTGCCACCTGGAACCCTATGAGTGGTTTAACAGTGCTCAAGAACCTATTTATAACCTAAATCGCATTATTCGATTACAAGTTGTTTTAGAAATAATTACCAATGAAACTGCTCGTGCCCTGGACCTATTGGCAGACCAGACCACACAAATGCGAACAACAATTTTGCAGCACCACATGGTTCTCGACTACCTGTTAGCAGAAGAAGGAGGTGTTTGTGGTAAATTAAATGATTCAAGTTGTTGTTTAAAAATTGATGACAACGGTGAAGTTGTTAAACAAATAACCATAAGGAAATTAGCCCATGTTCCTGTGCAAACCTGGAAAAGTTGGGAATTTGATCTCTTCTCATGGCTCCTGAGTACCCTATGGGTTAAACGCATTTTGTTTTATGTAACATGTGGCTTAGCGATGTTAATCTTTTTACCATGCATTATTTCATGTTTGATACAGCTAATCGAACACATTGTGGTTAACTCACAGTTTATAGCCTCTCCCTCACCAGACAATGCCAAATATGTCCAGCTGGTATACCAACCAAAATCTTCAACTGTTGAAATTGTATAAACAAATGCTCTTTTCCTACTTCACTATCCTCTCCTTCTATCACTGCCTGAATACCACAGATACAACACTCTGCAATCAAGATAACAATCTGCAATCAAGATAAGCAACCTTTGAGCCACAGGGTGGTGTGAGAGACAGTGGCGCTCAGCATACGGTTTGAGTGTGTGTGAAAGATGGTGGTCCTTAACACACAGCATAAGTATGGAAGGCTGAGATATTGTGAATTATTTGTCTCAAAGCTTGCTTGCTAAAATAATATGCTTAAAGCCTGCTTGTTACAGAAAAATGCTTGCTCTCGCTGCTTGCTTAATTGGGCCCACTGTAAAGGCCTAAATACAGTGAATTAAAGTGCAAAATGCATGATCACTGTGAATCGCTAAAACTCAAAGAAAGCCACAGGCCTGGCTATATTAATATCCCAGCCCTTTATTCCAGGGAGACTTCACTTGCATTGCTCACTTGATTATAGCGTGTTTCACATTCATGGGTGTTGTGGTTTAACCCCAGCCCACAACTAGGACCACACTAGTCACTTGCTCATCTTCCCCGAGTTCCCAAATGGGATGGAGTAGAGAATTGAAAGGGAAGGGAGAAACTAATGCATTGAGATAAGAATGGCTTAATAAAACAACAATACTACTAATAATAAATATTAAAATAATACTTTGATATGTATACATAAAATAAGTGACACTCAATCCAATTGCTCTCACCAGCCAGTGACCAATAAGTTCTTACATTCTTTTTATACCAACTCCAAAACACAGTCCAGATACTAGAAAAAAAACATTGACTCTATCCCAGGGAAAAAGCAATGTGTTATCACTTTATTTTCATACTAAATTCAAAACAAAAGACCATACTAGCTACTCAGAAGAAAAGTGTCCAACTGCATGAAGAAAATTAACTCTGTCTTGGCTAAACTAGCACAATGGGTGAGCTCTGTGATAGCCTTAATGGTCCAGTCCACTCCTCGATCATGATCCCATCTCTATGCTGCATCTCTCCCAAAATTTCCCAATGTTTTATGGGTCCACTGAGCTACAAATATCTCACCCAGTCCAGGTCTACCTGAGCCACTTCAGTTCTAGCAGCCTGCTCTATCTGCTAATTCCTTTGATGGTCTTCAGTGACACAGCTCTTGGGCATGTGAGCATCTACATGACATACCTTTACAGAAATGTTGTCTCCCCAGGAAGAGATGTCTTACCAAAATGCAGCAGCCCAGATGGGTTTACATCTGTTCTGCCAGTTGGTCTGTTTCTACTGCTGTAGCCATCCCTACAGCGCATTTGCCACCATCCATGAGTCAGTATAGAGATAGAGCACTGGCCATTTTTCTCATTCAGCAACATCTAAAGAAAGCTGGATGGCTTTCACTTCTGCACAGAATCAACTCCTCTTTTGACAGCTTTGCTGACTTGTTGCATGGGACTCCACACAGTAGCTTTCCACTTTATATGGTTTCCTACAACAGAAGAGGATCTTCCGGTAAATGGCCTATAAAGCCTTTCACCTTCTGTTAACTCATGCTATGGTGGCATCTCCAGGGCATGAGTCACCTTGTTCAGCAATGCTCCAAAAACTCTGCCTTCTGGCCAGTCCATGAACTCTTCCAGGATTCCAGGGGGGTTGGGGTTCCCCATTGTATTGGGTTTACGTGGCAAGATTTTGGTAATGGAGGGACTGCAGGGGTAACTTCTGTGAGAAGACACCAGAAGTTGTTCCCATGTCCAACAAAGACAGTTCCAGCCAAGACAGACCCACCAGTGCCCAAAGCTAAACCAAATAGGGGTGGTGGTAGCACCTCTGTGATAACCTATCTAAAAAGGGGGAAAAACTGCTGAGTAACAGCAGCTGGGAGAGCGGAGTGAGAATATGTGAGAGGAAAAACTATGCAGACACCAAGGTCAGTGAAAAAGAAGGGAGAGGAGGTGCTCCAAGCACTGGAGCAGAGATTCCCCTGCAGTCTGTGGCAAAGACCATGGTGATTCAGATTGTCCCCCTGTAGCCCATGGAGATCCACAGTGGAGTAGATATCCACCCTCCAGCTCATGGAGGACCCCATGTCAGAGCAGGTGGATGTGCCCTGAAGGAAGATGTGACCTCATGGAGAGCCCATGCTGGACTGTGCTCCTGGCAGGACCTGTGACCCCATGGATGGACCCATGCTGGAGCAGTCCCTTCGTGAAGGACTGAAGCCTGTGGAAAGGATCCATGCTGAAGTAGTCCATGAAGAACTGCAGCACTTGAGAAGGGCCCACGTTGGAGAAGTTTGTGAAGGACTGTTTCCTGTGGGTGGAACCCCACGATGGAGCAGGGGAAGAGTGTGAGGAGGAAGGAGTGTCAGAGACAACATTTAATGAATTGACCGCAATCCCCATTCCCCATCCCCCTGCACCGCTCAGGAGGAGGAGCAAGAGATGTCGGAAGTACAGTTGAGCCTGAGAAGAAGGGAGGGGTGGGGGAAGGTGGTTTTAGATTTGCTCTTATTTCTCATTATTCTACTCTGTTGTTAATTGGCAATAAATTAATTTCCCAGAGTCAAGTCTGTTTTGCCTGTGATAGTAATTGCTGAATGATCTCCCTGTCTTTATCTTGACCTGTGAGCCTTTTGTCATATTTTCTTTCTCCTGACTAGTTGAGGAGGAGGAGTCATAGATCAGCTTGGTGGGCACCTGGCGGCTAGCCAAGGTTAACCCACCACGCCCATTTGAGCCCACTTTATGATCAATGCTACCCTCAGTTGGCAAGGCATGCAACTGCGGCAATGGAAAGTTCTGTGGCTGAGCGCTAGATTGAGGTGTACAGGGGGTTCCTGGAGCCAGGGAAACCCAAGGAAGAGCTGAGAGCCCTGACAGGAGTTGGCAGCTCTTGCAAGAGAGGCTGACATGGCTTGGGCATTGCCTGGAGCAACTGCAGAAGATTTAAACAGCCCTAGGGAGTACTAGTGACCAGGAGCACTGCAAACAGGGCATGCAAACAAGGCTCGAGAGGACGCAGCAGTTTGCACAGCAGTCCAAGCAGAAGAGCACGCGAGAAGGGCTATGCACCCTGCTCATAGGCCCACAGCCCAGGAAAGTGCTCTAGGTCTCTGCCAGGATGGTGGTCACTTGCCTCAGAGTTAAAACCAGTATTTCTACAAAGAAAGCCCCTGAAATGTTTGATGCTTCTACCCAGATGGAACTGATAAGGAAGAAGACTTCAGTATAGACAGCAGGTTGCAACGAGTGCCTAGCCTCTTCTCCTGGAGAAAAGGTTAAGTACCTGAAAAAGACGTGCACAGGTTGATGATCTGTTGCGTCAGGTGGCAGAGTTGCAGAAAAGAGTTAAAAGGCTGCACAATATTAGAGCAGCTGAGACCGAGATAGATAAGTGGTTTCAGGACCACATTCCTGTGGTGGACACCACAGAGACTGAGGCACCTTGGACCCTGGTGACCCACAAAAGCAGGACTCTGCTTCAGTCCCTACCCTCCAGCATTACAACCAAAACCAGATATGAAACTTAAACAGCTGTAGACACCCATGAGCAAGGTCTGCAAGGAGAAACTGTACCAGCAACACACAGTGGATACCACAAAAAGAAATAATGACTGTTCATAGTGGGTGACTCTCTGTTAAGGGGCACTGAGGCACCCATCTTCCAGCCTGACAGGGAGTCACATGAGGTATGCTGCCTTCTGGGAGCTAAGGGCCAAGATGTTGCCAAGAGGGTGCCACAACTTGTCAAGAGCACAGATTACTGTCCATTGCTACTCTTTCATGTGGGCACGAATGACACCCCAAGCCGGAACCTGAGCAGAATCAAGGAAGACTACAAAGCCCTGGGGGTGCAAGTGAAAATTATTGGTGCTGAAGTTTTCTTTCCTTCCATTTTACCAGTTAGAGGAAAGGGAGCAGCTAGACATCAACGTATAATGCAAATCAACTTCTGGCTTTGTGGCTGGTGCTGTCATGAGGATTTTGACTTTTAAGACAACGAGACATTCTTGGACTATAGCCTGTTAGGGAAGGATGGAATCCACCTGTCAAAAAGAGGCAAGGGAATCTTCGGCAGCAGTCTGGACAACTTGGTGAGGTTGAGGTGAGCTTTAAACTGAAGGACTCAGGTGATGGGGTTCAAAGTGGCAGTGCTCAAACCATTGCAACCAACTGAGGAATAAAGCAGGCCAACCAGAGCAGTAACAAATGTTCCTTAGCTGCCTCTCAAGATGAGAACCAGAAGACCAGCCACCTCAAGTGTACGTATAACAATGCACATAGCCTGGAGAACAAACAGGAGGAACTGGAGCTCTGTGCACAGTCAGAATGTCATGATATCATAGGAATAACTGAAACATGGTGGGACAACTGTCCTGGTTTTGTTGAAAACAAGTTTCTCTTTCAGTGAATTTTGCCTGTCAGCTAAAGCCTTCATATTAACTGCATTTTCCTGGAGAACCAGACACATGTTTTGGTAAACATAGCAATGGAATGCAAACTTATTGATAAGCATGGATGGACATCTCGCGAGAGGGGCGACGAGAAACAAGTGACCAAGAAACTGACCAACTGTGTATAACATTCCATTCACGTGAATACTTCATATAAAATGGGAGATCACAAGGATCTCGGCCCTTTTTCCTTTTCCCTATGGCCGACATTAGGAGAGGACCTTGCTAGTCGTCCCTGCGAACTGAGGCCTAGTGAGAGACTGAATGCAGCTCCGGTTGGCTGCAGAGTCCAATCCAGGACTTTGGGTGCCGGCTCTGCAGTTGCTGAGACTTTCAAGATTGGTTTTGTATATTTTGTATTATTTTCTCTATTCTTATTAGTAGCATTAGTAAAACATCTTTAATTTTTTCCAACTCTCTTCTCTCTGTCCTTCTTTTCCTCCCAATCACCTCTCCTGAGAGAAAGGGGGGAGAGGGAGGGGCAAAAGGGGGAAGTGGAGGGGGGAGAGGGGGTTAACAATACATCTGCCAGGGTTTTATTGTCACCCCGCAATCTTAACCCTCGACAGACAACTTACATGACTGGAGGATCATGATGGATGGCTACAGGCTGTTTCATAAAGATGGGCAGGGAAGAAGAGGAGGAGTCATGGTCTCTGTTAAGGAGAATCTTGAATGTATAGAGGTCAACTACGGCAGTTGTGGAAACCCTATCTAATGCCTCTGGATCAGGATCAGAGGGCTCATTTCCAAGGGGGATCTTACAGTAAGCATCTGCTATCGACCTCCAAACCAAGACGATAAGGCCAACGAAGCATTTTGGTCACTTAAGCAAGCTTTGGGGCAACAGAACCTGGTTCTAATGGGCAAATTCAACTTCCCAGACATATGCTGGAAGAACAATAGGTCACATCAAGTTCCTGTAATGCACAGGAGACTATTTCCTCATATAAATTTTAGATGTGCCAACCAGTAATGAGGCACTGCTGGACTTGCTACTCACAAACCAAGAAAACCTGCTTTGTACTATCTCAGTTAGTGACAGCCTTGGCTGCTTGTGGAGTTTGGGATCCTGCTGAGCAAGGAGCCAAGAACATTTCTGAGCTCTCTGCCCACAGGTGTGAGGCAGCTAGGAAGGGGGGCATAGATGGGGCAGACCTTGACTGACACCCAGACTGATCAGTAAGAATATTCCATGCCATTAGCATCATGTTTCATATTTAAGGAGAGTCGGGATCTTCCGACTACTTGGGGAGTTGGTTCAGAGCCAGGACGAAGACCTGTTCAGGAGTTTCCTTCAGTTTAGCCTTTTGCCATCCTGCCATTTTGCAGAGGGCCTTTGGGCCTTTCTACCTTTATCTCTCTTCTCTCGCTGTAACTCGAGACGAGCACACAGTTCCTGGGATCAGCTGACTGAGCCTGACTGTGAGCGAAATCTCGAAGCTACAGTGGTAAGAAAGAGGGTTTTCTGGTCGCGTTTTCGATATTGCAACCCGGAAGTCCCCAGCAGTCCTTGCGGGGGTGGCTGATCTGGCGTGGCCGTTACCACGGTGACGGTGATCACACCCCCACCCTCGTCTTGAAAAAGCCTTCGGGAGGCTGGTTCTGATAGGGGAAGCAGCTGTGAGGTGGTGAGGCCCACTCACACTGTGCTGCAGCAACAGGTGTGGTTGCTCATGCAGTAGGGCACAGAGGTTCTGCTCTCCTTGCTTGTTTAATCTCTCATCTATTGGCAGTGTCCTAGACTGCTGCTGGCCATGGTCTCCTCCAGGAAGAGAGCTTGCCTGAAAAAGACTATGGTGACTCAAACAGAGACCTTGCCCCAAACTGTGGCTGTTCAGGTCACTGGCTGTGGGGAGTGCCAGAGCCTGCTGCTGCCGGGGGAGGGAGGCCAGAATTAGACCTGTGTGAAGTGTGAGCAGGTGCAAGATCTGCTCAGCATGGTTGCAAAACTCAAGGAGGAGGTCGAGACACTAAGGACCATCAGGGAGTGTGAAAAGGAGATAGACTGGTGGAGTAACTCCCTGGCGTGACACTCGGAAAGGCCTCAGGGGAATACCCCCCAAAAGGTGGCGGACCCCCTACCTTGTTGGGCAGAGGTGGAAGACCCAAGACAGCCCCTGCCCTGTTGCTGTCGCACAGAGGTAAGTACCCTAAAAGATGAGAATTGGAAGCGAGTTCCTGTTCGGCGTCACGGGAAACCCCCCTCCCTACCTGCTTTACTTCCCCAGGTGCCCCTCCGTAAAAAGTTTGAAGCCCTGGAGCTTGAAGAGGAGGTAGGTGAGGACACAGTGCAAGATCCGCCTACAAGGACATGTAGGAAGACGCAGTTAACTCCACACCTCAAGACTGCCTCTGACAAGAAAGAAAGAAAGGTGATTGTAATAGGCGATTCCCTTCTGAGAGGGACAGAGGGCCCAATATGCAGAGTTGACCCTCATCATAGGGAAGTTTGTAGCCTACCTGGGGCCCGGATCAGGGATATCACCAGGGCACTCCCTGACTTGGTGCACCCGACAGACTACTACCCACTGCTGGAACTGCTGGATAAGCTCAGGTGGAAGAGGAGAGTTTACAGATCATGGAAGGAGGGGCTGGCCACTTCGGAAGAATATAAGGCTGCTGTCAGAGGATGTAGGGAGGCAACTAGGAAAGCTAAGGCCTCATTAGAATTAAAGCTGGCACGAGGGGTCAAGGACAACAGAAAGAGCTTCTTCAAATACATGGCAGATAAAACTAACACTAGAGGCAATGTAGGCCCACTGATGAATGAGGTGGGTGCCCTGGTGACAGAAGATACAGAGAAGGCAGAGTTACTGAATGCCTTCTTTGTCTCTGTCTACTCTGCCGGAGGCTGTCCTGAGGAGCCCCGTACCCCTGAGGCCCCAGAGGAAGTCAGGACGGTGCAAGAATTTGCCTTGGTTGATGAGGACTGGGTTAAGGAACAATTAGGCAATCTGGATATCCACAAATCCATGGGTCCAGATGAGATGCACCCACGGGTGCTGAGGGAGCTGGCTGACGTCATGGCTGAACCACTCTCCATCATCTTTGCGAAGTCCTGGGAGATGGGAGAGGTGCCTGAGGACTGGAGGAAAGCTAACGTCACCTCAGTCTTCAAAAAGGGCAAGAAGAAAGACCCAGGTAATTATAGACCGGTCAGCCTCACCTCCATCTCTGGGAAAGTAATGGAACGACTTCTCCTTGGTGCCATCTCAAGGCATATCAAGGATAAGAGGGTCATTAGGGGCAGTCAACTTGGCTTCACCAAGGGGACGTTGTGCTTGACCAACCTCATAGCCTTTTATGAAGATATAATGAAGTGGATAGATGATGGCGGGGCAGTGGATGTGGTCTGCCTTGACTTCAATAAAGTATTTGACACTGTCTCCCACAGCATTCTCATAGCTAAACTGACGAAGTGTGGTCTGGATGATCGGGTAGTGAGGTGAACTGTGAACTGGCTGAAGGAAAGAAGCCAGAGAGTTGTGGTCAATGGGGCAGAGTCTGGTTGGAGGCCTATATCTAGTGGAGTGCCTCAAGGGTCGGTGCTGGGGCCAGTACTGTTCAACATATTCATCAATTACTTGGATGAGGGACTAGAGTGTACTATCAGCAAGTTTGCTGATGACACGAAGCTAGGAGGAGTGGCTGACATGCCAGAAGGCTGTGCTGTCATCCAGCCTGATCTGGACAGGCTAGAGAGCTGGGCAGGGAAAAATTTAATGAAATATAACAAGGGCAAATGTAGAGTCTTGCATCTGGGCAGGAACAAGCCCAGGTTCCAGTATAAGTTGGGGAATGATCCATTAGAGAGCAGTGTAGGGGAGAGGGACCTGGGGATCCTGGTGGACAGCAGGATGACCATGAGCCAGCACTGTGCCCTTGTGGCCAAGAGGGCCAATGGCATCCTGGGGTGTATTAGAAGGGGGGTGGTTAGTAGATCGAGAGAGGTTCTCCTTCCTCTCTACTCTGCCCTGGTGATGCCACACCTGGAATATTGTGTCCAGTTCTGGGCTCCTCAGTTCAAGAAGGTCTCTCTGGGTCTCTTTAGCTTGGAGAAGAGGAGACTGAGGGGTGACCTTGTTTATGTTTACAAATATACAAAGGGTGACCTCACGAGGATGGAGCAGGCTCTTCTCAGTGACAAACAATGGTAGGACAAGGGGTAATGAGTTTAAGCTGGAACATAAGAGGTTCCACTTAAACTTGAGAAGAAACTTCTCAGTGAGGGTAACAGAGCACTGGAACAGGCTGCCCAGGGGGGTTGTGGAGTCTCCTACTCTGGTGACATTCAAAACCCACCTGGACACATTCCTGTGTAGCCTCATCTAGGTGTTCCTGCTCTGACAGGGGGATTGGATTAGATGATCTTTCGAGGTCCCTTCCAATCCCTAGCATTCTATGATTCTCTGATCAGCTGTTTGGGACCCGAATGCTGCTTCCTGGGACTGGTTGCTTGGTGCAGTTTGTGAGGAATTGCACTGAGTATCTTTTATTTTATATTCTATTTCCATTTTATATATTAGTAGTACTAGCAATATATTTGTGTTATTTGATTTTATTAAATTGTGTTTCTCTCAATCCACAAGTTTCTCCCTTCCCTTTTGATTTGGGGTGGGAGGAGTGGGGGGAGAGAGCGAGCAGCTATCATGGTTGTATTGCTAGGTCGAGTTAAACCATGACACATGCTTGGTTGATGTGGGATGAGCAGTGGATATTGTTTACCTGGATTTCTCCGAAGCTTTCAGTATGGTTTCCCAGAGCCTCTTCCTAGAGAAACTGATGCATTACAGTCTAGACAAGTGGTCTGTGTGGTGGGTGGGGAACTGGCTGACAGGCCACACCCAGAGTGTAGTGACTGCTTTTCAGTCTGGCAACCTGTCACAAGTGGGGTCCCCCAGGGATCGATATTGGGCCCAACATTGTTTAATGTCTTCATAAGTGGTGGGATCAAGTGTACCCTGATGAAGTTTGCTGATGATACTAAACTGAGTGGGGAAGTGGACACTTTGGAAGGGAGGGCCACCCTGGAAGAAGACTTAGATAGGCTGGAAGAGTGGGCTAACAAGAACCTCATGAAGTTCAGTAAGCACAAGTGTAAGGTGTTACACCTGGGAAAACATAATCCAGGAGTCCAGCACAGGCTGGGATCTACCCAGATGGAGAGCAACTCTGTGGAGAGGGACCTGGGGGTCAGGATGAACAACAAGCTCAATATGAGTGAACAGCATGCTGCTGCAGCAAAGCAAGCCAACAGGATGCTCGGTTGTCTCAACAAGGGCATCACCAGCAGAGACAAAGAAGTCAGTATCCCACTCTGCTCAGTGCTTTTGAGGTCACACCTGGAATACTGTGTTCAGTTTTGGTTCCCGCTATACAGAATAGATGTGAACAGGCTGGAGAGGGTCCACAGAAGGGCCACAAAGATGATGCAAGGACTAGGAAGCCTGTCATATGAGGAAAGGCTGAGAGAACTGGGCTTGTTCAGCCTTGAAAGAAAGTGGCCCAGGGAAATCTTATCACCATGTTCTAGTACTTAAAGGGTGGCTACAAAGAAGACTGAGACTCTTTTCATAAGGAGTCACATGGAGAAGATAAGGGGTAATGGGTACAAGTTACTCCTGGGGAGATTCCGAATGGACACAAGAGGAAAATTTTTTACGAGAACATTCAGCCACTAAAATAATCTCTCCAGGGAAGTGGTAGATTCCCCAACATTGGACACTTCTAAGATTCAGCTGGACAGGGTGTTGAGCCGTCTTGTCTAGACCATGCTTTTGCCAAGAAAGATTGCACCAGATGATCCCTGAGGTACCTTCCAACTTGGTATTCTATGATTCTGTGATTCACTTATTTCACTTAACATGGGTTGTATGATAGGTAGAGCGGACCCTCCCTTTGAACATCCAGCATAGCACAAGCAATCACAGTGCCAAGAGTAGCTGTGCTTCAGTACAAACTACTTTGGAAGGAGCTTTAAGCCCCTCATATTATGCTAGTATCTCTTTTCCAGTCAGGGTGGGGTGGGTCTTGGATCCTCTATACCAGGAGTGTCAAACTCATTTTCACCAGGGGCCACATCAGCCTTGCAGTTGCCTTCAAAGGGCCGAATGTAATTTTAGGACTGTAGAAATGTAGGAGTATTTGAAAATGGTGCAAATGAGTTTGACACCCCTGCTCTATACCCTCAGCTCCAAAACCCTAAAGGTCAACTTGAAGTCTCTCAGGTGCTTTCTGATAGAGGCTCCAGGTGAGGCCATGCTCCCTAGCTGCAGTGTGAAGCACGTTTCTCATGTCTTGTCCTGTCAGGACTGACCCAAGGGCTGCCACATGAGCTGTCTTCTGTCTAATCTGTTCAAAGGTTTAGATCTGGTCAGGACTCCATGCAAAATAGTTCTTCTTTCAGGTCAGTCAATAGAGAGGGCTCACAAGCTGACTGTAACCTGGAATATGCATTCTCCAGAACCCCACAAGGCTTAGGAAAGTTTGGGGTTCTTTTTTGTTAGCTAGTGGGTACATAGTTGTTATCTTATTAATCACATCCCTTGGGATGTGATGACACCCTTCTTGCCATTTTATTACTAAAAACTGTATTTCCTGTGCAGGTCCTCTGACCTTGTTTTGTTTTACAGCAAAACCAGCTTTCAGAAATGCCTGGATTATTCTTCTCCCCTTTCTCAAACACTTGCTCTGTTGTGTCTCCCCACATGGGGATGTTATCATCAATATATTGCAGGTGTTCAGGAGCTTAACCCCATTCCAGTGCAGTCTGGATCAGTCCATGACAAATGGTAGGACTGTGGTTCCACCCCTGGGACAGTCAGTTCCGGTTGTATTGGACACCCCTCCATATGAAAGCAGACTGTGGTCTGCATTCTGTTGCCTAAGGAATCAAGAACAACACATTGGCAACATCACTTGTAGCATACCACTTGGTTGACTTGGACTCCAATTCTTATTGGAGCTCTGCATGTCTGGTACAGCAACACTCAGTGATGGCATGATTTTGTTCAGGTCATGGTAGTCTACTGTTAGCTTCCACCTTCTGTCAAGACTTTTCCACTGGCCATATGGGATTATTAAAGGGTGAGTAAGTATTGCTGATCACTCCTTGGCTCTCCAGTCAATCTATCAGTTCACGGATAGGAACCAGGGAGTCTCAGTGTGATACTGCTGCCACTGCACCATCATGGTAGCAATCAACACAGAAACCCCAGAACAGAGGGATTCTACAAGAGACTGGGCAAGGTATATAGCTGTTTAGTCTTCTCTGTGTCCACAGTGGCTACACCAAAGTCCACCACTACCATTTTGCGTCTTTGAATATATTCTATTCTAGAATACATTCTATTTTCCATTTTATATATATTATTACTACTGGTAGTTTATTAGTAACATTTTGTTATTTATTAAACTGTGAGGATGGTGAAATACTGGAACAGGTTGCCCAGAGAGGTGGTAAGTGCCCTATCCCTGGGAGCCAGGCTGGATGGGGCTCTGAGAAGCATGGTCTAGTTGAAGATGTCCCTGCTCATGGCAGTGGGGTTGGACTAGATGACCTTTAAAGGTCCCTTCCAACTCAAACTATTCTATGATTCTATAATTCTGTCTCAGGTCATTAGTTTCTCCCTTCCCTTTTGATTCTCTCCCCTATTTGGGAGTGGAGGGCACAGAGTGAGTGAGCAGCTATTATCATTAGATTGGTAGCTTGGGTTAAACTGTGACAGAGATGCACAGGGTCTCTGGGCCATTCACAGTAGGGTACTTCTGCCACTTGTTTCCTATTAGGCTCACCTTGGCCTCCAGCACAGACAGTTGTTGGGACCACCGTGTCACTCCAGAAATCCAGATGGGTTCCACCTCTTTGTGCCCTAATGGCATTATGGTACACTGTTCACTGTGTGTCCACCCAACCTTATACTCCTGTGGGTCTGATGTGCCAGGCTATTGAATCCACACTGTCCAGTAAATCCGGTCATTCCTTTTCTTTGCCTGGCTCATGATAGGGACCCTCTCTTTCTCATTGGAGTCAGACCAGAAGTCTCTTCACCAAAATCAAGAGGAGAGATGTTCTTAGCCCTTTTTCTAAGTCTGGATGATTGCTGGTTGCCTTCCATTATCCCAATAACAGCTGGAGCAGCAGCCTTCTTGGATGGCCCCTCTTAACAGCTGCCTTCCCCCACAGGTCACATGTATAGGCTTCTAGCTTGGAGGTAGGCTCACTGTCTCACTTCCTCATATCCTTCTCCTAGTTACAGAGGGAGAACCGGAGGGTGGAATGCAGTGTGTGCCTATGGCTCCCTTTCCCTCTGGCAGGGGGAGGCTAACTCTGTGGGGTGCTCTTACAGCCCAGAGGCTGGTCCACACAGAAAGGAAGGAAGATAATAGATTCATTTTCAAATGCCGGAGCTGGCAGGACAGTCTCTCCACAGTTGGTATCTTGATGTCTGGCCAGGTCATTATCACCAGGATGTTGGCATATAACACCAGTGCATTTTGCACAAACTTCCCTCCACGTGGCCCATGTACACTGGGCACCATCTGGATCTTTGGAGACCTGGTTGTCATCCAGGTCACTGTAGATGATTGCTACCACTGCTAATTCTCTCAGATATTGTTAGAGCGAGATAAGGACTAAGCAAAACAAGTCGATTCAATGTGAATCACGCTAAGCCATTTATTATAGAAACAAGTCTCCTTATATACGTAACTATATTCTAATCACGCGTCCACGCTCCAAGCATGGATACGTTAAATGAGTATCGTGGGCTGTCCGTGCGCTGGAGTCTCACTGATGATACGTCCAATGATTCATGGCACGTCAGGAGCCCGGTGATTGAGGAACGCCCCTCTTTCTCACAGCAGACTCTGCACTCAGCTTCTCGAAGCGGCCTTGAGTTCCTTTGAGCCTGACTAATTCAGCAACAGATCTTTATCTATCAAAACCCCTCCACACTTCCCCCTTTCTTTTCCTGAATTAGTCAGGCCCCCTAAACCGCACGGTGCATCATTTTTGAAATATACTGCAACATAGAACACGTGATTAACAACATAATTACAATTACATATAATGCAGTTAAACCTTACTTAATAAGATCAAACAACTACCTGCCTATTCTTAAAACCTTAATTCTATCATGACAACCTTATTAACACACTATTTTAATAGATTCAAAATAATCAGGCAAGTTAATACAATATATTCTCTTAAATTCCTAAAAGATTTATAACTGCGCAGTTTATAAGGTAACATACTTAGTACCATCAGTATATACTAATAATTAAATTAATATCTTAAAAGTTATCTTAACCTATTTAAAAGATCAATAGCTTAACTTTAATATCCCTTCTAAAACTTTATCAGTTGCTGAACTTAGATTACTATGATAGAGATATCTCATAATTTTACCTTATCTATGCATTAACTATCTAATCATAATATCACCCTTTTGGATCTCCTGCTGATTGTTCAAATTGCCATTCTCCACAGAAGGTACACCACCTGCTTGCTAATAGGCTTCTAGACCACCAGGTCTGCGAGCATCTGTAACACTGAATTAGGATCCATGGTTTACATCTGAAACAGTCCTCACAACTTATCTCCCTCCTGTCCATCTGCATCCGTTGAATCTTTGTTGAATCCACTTCAATCCTTGGCCTGTAATGACACAAGCATAACCTTTTCCCCAGGTTATCAATTGATGTGGCCTTTTTAATTGACTAGTGACTTGACCATAACTAATGTAGGTTCTTTCTGATTTAGCATGGTTTTGAGTCATACTTGCAAAATATTTCATCAGATACAATGTTTTTGACAATTGGTTTTGTGGTGTTTCCCCTACTTCCCCCCTTTTTTTAAAAAAAACAAACAAACAAACAAAAAAAACTTCAGAACCAGATACGTGCGTTGGACCTTGACTACGTACTCAAAATCACAAATCAAATTTAGAGGTTCCTCCTTAAAAAGCTCTAAGTAATGTAAAGCTGTGCCAAGTTCTGCTAATTGGGTTGAACCTTCAATAATTTTTACAGAATGATGCCAATTGTTATCTTCACACCAACCCACTACAGCTTTATGAGACTTCCCAGAACCATCCACAAAAACTTTGCAAGTATGTAGGATCAGACCAAATACAAGTATGGCCTATGACCTGATGTTAAAGGCTTGCAGGTTCTGCAGCAATTTACATTTAGGCATGCCAAAAGCTGTGCTGTTAAGAAAACCAGCTAGTGCAATTTATAAAGACATAGATTACAAATAAAAAAAAAAATCAGAATTAAATTTCACAAATGGTACATATATGACAAAAGGATCATGGCCTATTAAGACTTAAATTCTTTCCCTGCATTTTCTTGATCAGAGTGACAATTGGTATATAACAGCCGGTATATCAGGTATATCAGTTTGCTAGCAATTTCATCATACTGTCCCACAATAGCCACAGGTTGTTTCTATGTTGTAGCTATAGACAAATCTGCAAGTCCAATTGAATGCAGTCAGCCTGTAAGGTTGTCATAAATTTATTCCTCAAAGTTTCTAACTCCATTTTGGCTGTCATATGTATTGGATATTGTTTTCCCTTACCAGATCGAAGTCCTGTTTCAGATCTATCAGTGTAGTGTTTGATTTATCGAAACATTGGCTGTTAATACTAGTGGAAATACAGCATTTGAAATTTCCTTGGAGATTTCTCACTTGCAGCAAGCAGATCTGCGCCATCCCAGCAGCTTCTTGTAGGCCATGCAACTAAACAGAATTCTCAAAAAACATTATTTGAGCTTACAATTTACTTAACAAATCTTAACCTAAGAGAGGTATAAGACCTTCTGGCAACTATAAGAATTCATGTATTAAAACTTTGTTCCAAATTTGGCATTCCATTGGTCTCAAAAAATGGCCTTTCTTTCATTCTCTCCCATGACCTCAAAAACTAGCATGGTGAATTTACTAAGAAGTCTCTTACAACTAATTACCACAGAATAAGTCTATCAACAAATTTTTGGTTTAATTTTCCAGTTTCATTAGAACTATGGGTCTGCTAAGGATGCCTTTAAACTTCACCCTCGGACTGCTCCATTCAGTATTACAGTGCTGCAGTGAGGGGGAGAGTAAAACCCCCCTTTCACTGCTTTAAAAGCAGGCAGCCAGGTTTTTCCATTTTTGTTTTTTGTTTTTTTGGTTTTTTTTGTTGTTGTTGTTGTTGTTTCTTTCTCTTCTTACTGCAGTTCAGATATAACCAAGGTCACACAGCTGACATATCTCAGTTACAATGAGCTGCACACAGGCCTGGGATGTTTTGGTCTTTTGTTTTCTCATTTCATTCCAGCCATAATACACTTTATATGCAATTTCAAGTGGCTCAGAAATAGTTACATTCCTTAGCTCCATTTACCTTTTACAATCTAGAGATGTCAAAAAACAGTATAAACCAGTATAATAAACATCAATCCATTAGTCTATTTTCCTAAATCTAAACCAGTTAATATTCTAGCAACTTTTAAATACAACCTCTTCTAAATGCACATCTATCATAGCATTTTAACAATTTAAATGCTTTTCTAACAATATAAGCAATTACTCTAATGTGTAAGGATGCATCCTAAGGGGGAGCAAGGTGGAATTTTAGCAGTGGAACCGGTTCCCATTTTGTAATTATCTCCCCAAACAAAATTCTTTTGGTACCAAATATGCATATGCAAACTAAAATACTGTGCTCAGATGTGAAAACCAAATACTCAGTTCAAATATGCAGATGGATCACAGTCACACTAATTTAAGACAATATCTCAATTTTTGCATTACACCTTTGGGCCACTTACTGCCCAGCCAGATGGAGGTACCTCTGGGTCTCCCTGACAAAAAAAGTCAGTGTGCGCCGGAGTTCCAGATCGGCACCCCGCAGCGAGCTGAACTGGGCTTTTTGTTTTTGTTTTTTTGTTTGGTTGGTTGGTTTTTTTTGTGTCTCATCTGGTGCGCTACAGCTGTTATTCCAAAACCAGGATTCTTTACATGGTGTGCATACAGAAAAGCCAAATCCAGCATACCGAGAGTAGACACAGCCTGTCACAGAGTTGCGCAAGTCTGAATGCTGGAATAAAGCTAGCATGTTAGAGAGAAAAACAACAGCCACTACACGCAAAATTTTACGATCACATTCACGCAGTAAAGAACTAAATTACTCATGATCTTCTGAATTATCACAAAATGCACATTTTGAGTCAACGGATTCTCATGATTTAACAGACTGTGAACTTATCGTACCATATAGCACAGACCTACTAAAATTGCAACATACTTAAACAGATACCCACAAAGAAAACAGGTTAATAAGGAAAGCATCTTGCAGACTTTAACAAGTTTTCTGTGACCTGTGTGTTATCAGTTAACTCTCAGCTTGTTGAAGTTCAAAGCACCCCATCTGTAAAGCTGTCTGAAATGATTTAATGATCTCTTGTAGGGATTTATTTTGTCCTGCTCTTCTGGCCTCAAAAACAACATTAATCGCAACAAGATTGTATCCTCCGGACACTTTTCCCAATCATTTAACTTATACCGCAGCCACCATTAATTACAATATTTTACAAGATCTTCCTTCCTTATAATTCCGAGTGCTTTCCTAAGTTTTAAAACACCTCCCAATACTGATTTTTTAGGAACACAACTGAAAACAATTATTCCTGACGCCATCTTGCAAGTAAAAACCTTGAGAAGAGGGAGGGAGGGAGGGGGAGGGGGAGGAGGGGGGAGGAAGGCACAAGCGGGGAGAAGGTTTTACGGCGCACTTAAAAACAACTAGTAAAACAATTAACTCACATTCCTGACAAGCTGCTTGATTTTCAGAGAGGCAATAAACAGGAGCACATAACATGTACTGTAAAACTTGCAAATAACATGTTGATAGCAAACATTAGCATTCTCTACTGCTAATCTCAACACTAGTGCTTCCTTAGCTTCTAAGTTTTCGACCTGCTTACTGATGACGTCTTGAAGATGGTCAATAGATTTCATGTAATTCACATTGGGACCCTGAGTAATAGTTGCAAATGATGTGGCTGCTTTGTTGGTTTCAGGCACCTCTCTCATAGCTTGATATGTAAGATCTGTTGACTGCCTCAGGATTTCAGAAACTTATCGTGTCTGTAGTTGTGGCGTGTCAGTTAGTGTCTCTTCCAGGAGTTGTGGGACACCTGCCCTTTTTGACGAATCCCCATTGTTCTGTCCTAAACGATCTATAGCTGTTACATTTCGCACAGTTCTTTTGACAAATTATCTGACTCCATTTCCTTGGACTGCTTGGTCTCTTTAGGGTCGTGTAATGGTATAGGAGGCCATCCACTCGGTAATTTTCCTCCCCCCGCCCCAGACTGCTGAATCAGTGCTGCCGACACAACAGGGGATGGAGTGGGGAGGGGGTTAAATTCTGGCAACAGTAGCCCGCTCAGCCTTAAAGTCTTTTAAGGTGGTAATTAGTCGCTAGTGATTTAGTTTCTTTATCATCTCCATTGCTGACCCTATTCCATAATTTCTGCCCTTTATCGTCCCAAAGTTAACGTTTAAAAGCCTTCTCGTTTTCTCCTGGGTAGCCATTAATTCTATACCGAATTAATAGTCTACATATGTTACTTTCTTCTTATTTAAGTCCTCTCATAGAGAGAATAGGCAGGAGGAGTTTAACTATGGCTTCTTCCTCAGAGGATATATTTTGCCCCATAACTTCACTCTTCCCTCCTCCCGCTCCCAGTCGCTCACCGTTTACGGTGACTTCTTCAACAATTAATGCGGAACGTCCGTACGCCTCCGCCCGGTTCTCAGTCCAGCTGATCCGCCTCTGGCTGGGCCGCTCTAGGCTTTTCCCCAACTTCAGTGGTATGCCGTTTAGAGTATCACGTTGAGGTCACCATATGTTAGAGCGAGATAAGGACTAAGCAAAACAAATCGATTCAATGTGAATCATGCTAAGCCATTTATTACAGAAACAAGTCTCCTTATATACGTAACTATATTCTAATCACGCGTCCACGCTCCAAGCATGGATTTGTTAAATGAGTATTGTGGGCTGTCCGTGCTCTGGAGTCTCACTGATGATACGTCCGATGATTCATGGCACGTCAGGAGCCCGGTGATTGAGGAACGCCCCTCTTTCTCACAGCAGACTCTGCACTCAGCTTCTCGAAGCGGCCTTGAGTTCCTTTGAGCCTGACTAATTCAGCAACAGATCTTTATCTATCAAAACCCCCCCACAAGATATTGGAGACCTTCAACAGTGTGGTCTACTTTCCTCAGTGTTGCAGTTTAACCCAAGCTAGCAATCAAAACCACCCTGCCCACCAAATAGGGAAAGAATCAAAAGGGAAGGGAGCAAGTAATGGATTGAGATAAACACAGTTTAATAAAACAACAAAATAATACTAATATATCACTACTACTACTAATATATTAATATATGGTTATGGGTCTGGAGCACAAGACTTATGAAGAGCAGCTGAGGGAACTGGAGTTGTTTAGCCTGGAGAAAAGAAGGCTCAGGGGATACCTTACTGCTCTCTACAACTACCTGAAAGGAAGTTGTAGCATGGAGGTTGTTGGTCTCTTCTCTCAAGTAACAAGCAGTAGTATGAGAGGAAAAGGCCTCTAGTTGCACCAGGGGAAGTTTAGATTGGATATTAGGAAAAAAATATTCATTGAAAGGGTTCTGAAGCATTGGAACAGGCTGCCCAGGGAAGTGGTTGAATTACCATCCCTAGAGGTGTTTAAAAGACACGTAGATGAGGTTCTTAGGGACATGGTTTAGTGACAGTGTTAGGTTAACAGTTGGACTAGATGATCTTGAGGGTCTCTTCCAAGCAAAATGATTCTATGATTCAATGATTCCATGATAAAAGAATTCCTAAACAGAACTCCACTGAAATGGAGCAGAACCAGAACAGGTCTCTGTCTTGCTAGCTGGAAAACCTGACTCTTCTTAAATATTAAGCATGATATTAATGGCATGGAATATTCTTACTGATCAGTTTGGGTGTCAGTCAAGGTCTGCCCTATCTATGCCCTCCTTCCTAGCTGCCTCACACCTGCAGACAGAGAGCTCAGAAAGGCCTTGGCTCCCAGACAACAATTAAGATAACAGTAAGTTCCTACATTTGCTTTGTTCCAACTCAAAGACACTGGAAACTTACTTGAAGAAAAACATTAACTATGTCCCGAGGTATTATCTTCTTGTTCTCAAACTAAATCCAAATAACGACCATGCTAGCTATGAAAAATAAAAGTTTCTAACTGCATGAAGAAAATTAACTCGTTTTCATTCAAACCAGCACACTCAGTCATTTACAAGATCGTGCTTAGAGGGATACCTCACCTTTACACTCAACACTTTTACCTCTAGAGTCTACACATTGTCACCTCTCTTCCAATTTCTTTGTCACTTCCCCGATCCCTAGTTGGGGATTCTGGTTGCCAGGCTTCCTTACCCTCTAATTCCCAACTGGCAGCCTCAGTATCCCAGCATCGGAGCAAACGGGCAGCAATAAGCTCACCTGGCTGGTGATCATAATCTTTCCACACATCTCAAAGTTCACTCAGGATTACGAACTAGGTGGTTTCCACCTCTTGAGTGACTTCTCTCACATATTCCTCCTGTTTCCTTGCAGAAGGACCAGCTTCCTGATCAGACCCTTCCCCTTCTTTCTCCCTTATTGATCAATGATATGGATCCATCGACCTCTGCTTCCATTGTTTCTCTTTGACAACGGGGGTGATTGCTGTAGTTGGGGTTTGTGTTCCTGTCTCAACAACAATGACCTCAGATATAGAGGCCCTCCTTTCCCTGCTTCTCTGATGGTGCTGAACAGCAGCTCAATAGGCACAGGCCAAGCCCCAATTCAGTGCTAGGAGCTGCTTAGTCTCATTAGGCTAGGCAAGGAACCCTTCCATCATGTGGCATGCCAATTCAACAGGACTACATGGCTGTTCAGGCATAAAATCCCACAGTAGAGGCAATAACCACCCTAGGCATGTGCTCAAATCCTCCCACACACCCTAGCATCTAATCTGAACACATTTTTCTGTTGCCTCACCAACAAGTTTTTTACATCCCTTCTTTTACACCAAGATTAAACCAGGTTCTGCATATTCGTCAGAAAACCCAACAGTTTTAGACTGCTTACATAAGGATGTATAAGAACTGTGCATTAAAACTAGTCACATGAATCCCAGTGAGGAAGAGGGAGGTGTAATTCCACATTCTCTCCACAAGACAGCTCACCCAGCACAGGAATGGCATCAATGCCATATACCAGCCCAAGCATATACATGAGCCAGAAGCAGCCACTAGCAAGTCCTAGACTCATATAGATAAGCAAACAAGCTCCTTGACCAACACAGAAGCATGCTAGTTAACTACAATATCTAAAGCATGCTTGGATTCCAACTGTCCTTATCTCGTACCTCATACTGGGTGTCAAAAAGGGCTGTGGTGTGTTGATCCTGTCCAGCAGCTGAACACCCACCTTGCATATTGCTCACTCCCCTCTCCTGGGGAATGAGGACAAAACAGAAGGAAGGTCAGAATGTTAGCAAAAAAGGACACATAACCACAGACGTAGTTATATGCGGTGCTTTTATTCCAGTGCCGGGAAACCAGGGGTTCGCACCCAAAGCTGGCTCCGACCACTGATTCAAAGTCCACTACATTTATACAGTTTAGTTACATACATATTCATTACAATTCTTGACAACCATTAGCATATTCCACACCTATTCTAACACAAACTGTCTATCTAAGCGATGCTAAGTAACATTCGCATGTTTATCAGTTATTTCTAAGTTACCTGTTTTAAAAGAATATGTCGTAAATCTATGTCAATTTTAAGAATAGGATATGGTTATATAAGATCATGCTTGAATGCACATCTACTTGGATACAGTTCGAAAAACTTCAAGATAAGGTAAGAATCTTGGATACAGCATCTTGGATACAGTTTCCAAAACCAAGAATCTTGGATACAGTTTGCAAAAACAGAATTACATCTTGCAAAAACTAATTCAACTATAACATTTCCCCCCTTTGAAAATGCTTTTCTATTCCTAGACAATGCATTTTCACTTCATTGTTTTAATTATAGTTGGATACACTATGTTTCTTTATAAGCCGGAGGGTTGTCAAAAGATGGGTTTGTATTTCTGCTAAGAACAGTAAAGATGCGATCGTTCCTGGCGTTTGATTGACTTACTTGACGCTTAACACAAGCATACAGCAAAAAGGATTGGTTTTGTATATTTTGTATTATTTTCTCTATTCTTATTAGTAGCATTAGTAAAACATCTTTAATTTTTTCCAACTCTCTTCTCTCTGTCCTTCTTTTTCCCTCCCAATCGCCTGTCCTTAGTGGAAGGGGGGAGAGGGAGGGGCAAAAGGGGGAAGTGGGGGGGGGAGAGGAGGTTAACAATACATCTGCCAGGGTTTTATTGTCACCCCGCAATCTTAACGCTCAACAGATAATTGGCGCCCAACGTGGGGCAAGAGAAAGGGGTAAATTTGGAGATTTTTGGCTTTTCTACTGCTCTGACGTACCTTTCAATTTTCTTGGCACGGTGCCAACTCATAGAGTTGTGATACTTGCGCGTCTGTTTGCTTTGGATATTATTTAGTTGTGTTAAGACAAAGTGAATTACACTGATTTAATGATGTTATGGCATAAGTTGTATCAGTTATTTTCTGCATTGTGCTCACTGATTCCATATATGTGTTGGGCCTTCTTTTTAAATCGAAGTATTCATTATATAACAACAAGGAACTGGACAATGCTCATGATGATGCTGTGTGGTTTGTCACTGGTTTATTTCATTATACTGCAGCCGCTAATGAATTTCTATTCGCTTCTGCTTTACCTTGAAAAGCCTCCAGGAGAGATTAAAGAGCAGTATGGCTCTGTGTTTGCTAATTGGTCAAGCGAATCTTTAGAAAGGCTGACTAACAATACTTTTGTTTTTTCGCTAGGACAGTTCGCGGATGTTTTAGAGAGCTTTGAATATCCTTGGAGTTTTGATAGAACTGTGATGGTGTTATCTGGTTTGCTGAATGTGTGTCAGTTTGTGCTTCTGTTAAGAGAAATGGCGTTCAACAGGAGGTTTGCGTCTCTTTGTTGTCCTGAGATCTGCGGTGCGTCTTCGGAAGCTTTAGTAAAAAGCACTCCTGGCCGCTCGAGAAAGAGCAAAACAGCGAAAGCAGCCACTGCCCCCCCAACGGCGCCTTCGCAGGCTGAAGCTACAGCTCCACCGCAGAGTTCCTCTGCCAAGGTCGCTGGTGATAACATTAATTCTGCAGCCTTAAAGGCAGCCCCCCCTTCTTCACACACTGGGTACTGTTGCTGCTGTAACCATAGCGATCACTGTGACAGTCATTCAGACTCTGGAAATGAATCAAATGATGGTAAACGCATCTCAGCATCAGTTGCCGGTTGTAAGAAAGTCACTAGAAAGACTACCCGTGCAGCAGGTGATGGCACAGGGCCAACATCAACCCAAGGGGCATCATCAGGACAGGGAGGAGATGAAGTGACCACCACTCGGTCCTTTTCTCCAGGTGAGCTGAGAGATCTGCGAAAAGACTTTAGTCGTCGTGAAGGTGAGAATATTTTAACCTGGTTGCTCCGATGCTGGGACAATGGGGCAGATACAATTGAACTGGAAGGTGGTGAAGCCAGGCAGCTGGGATCTCTGTCAAGAGATTCCACCATTGATAGGGCAATTTCAAGAGAGTCTAATGCCATTACTCTCTGGACTCGACTCCTGGCAGCTATGAAAGTAAGATTTCCCTACAAGGAAGATTGTATATCCAAGTTAGGGAAATGGAATACTATAGAGAAAGGTATTCAGTTCCTGAGAGAATTAGCTGTGCGAGAGATCATCTATTTTGGACCAAACAGCCAAGAGGGGACAGACCCAGATAGAATCAATTGTTCACGACCTCTGTGGAACAGATTTGTACAAAGTGCATCACCTGCATATGCTAAGTCATTGGCAGGAATGCTCTGATCATCTAGAGGTGCACAAGATATTACTGAAGTGATTGAGCAGCTCCGTGACTTTGAGGACAACCTTGCTGGTTCTCTACGGGCTTGTGTCTCTGCTGTGGAGAAACTGTGTGAAAAATCTGATGACCGGTTTGAAAAGCTATTGCAAGAAATCAAAGATCTCAGAGAAGACACGTACCATTCACGACCTGCACAAACCTATGTTTCAGCTGTTAGGAAAAGGCGTTTCCAATCTCGAGAGAGAGGACAGAGGCAGCCCACAAAAAGAGGTTCACTGTGGTTCTTCCTACATGAGCAGGGAGAAAACATGAATAAGTGGCATGGAAGACCTACCTCAGAACTTCAAGAACGAGTACGTGAGATCAAAGGAAAAACTCCTAGGAAGGTGGCTGCTCCAGTTTACAAAAGGAGCAGAAGAGATTCTGATGCTCTTGAAGGAACCTCTAATTCACACCCAGAGACTGTGCAAAACAGAAATTAGAGGTGCCCTGCCTCCAACCAGGTGGAGGAAAGGGATAACAGAGTCTATTGGACTGTACAAATACGATGGCCTGGTACAACACACCCCCAGGAGTACAAAGCTTTAGTGGACACTGGTGCTCAGTGCACAATAATTCCTTCTAATTATAAAGGAACGCAATCCATCAATATTGTTGGAGTGACTGGGGGATCCCAGGAACTGACTGTTGTAGAGACTGAAATGAGCCTAACTGGAAAAAACTGGCAAAAGCATCCCATTGTGAATGGTCCAGATGCTCCGTGCATCCTTGGCATAGACTACCTCAGGAGAGGGCATTTTAAGGACCCAAAAGGGTATAGGTGGGCATTTGGTATAGCAGCTGTGGACACTGAGAAAATTGAACAGCTGTCTGATTTGCCTGGTCTTTCAGATGACCTTTATGTTGTAGGACTGCTGATGGTTGACGATCAGGAGGTGCCAACTGCTACCACGACAGTGCATCGCCGGCAATATCGCACCAATTGAGACTCTTTGATTCCTATCCAGAAGTTGATCCGTCAATTGGAAAGCCAGGGTGTGATCAGCAAGACTCGCTCACCTTTTAACAGCCCAATCTGGCCAGTGCGTAAGTCTAGTGACGAGTGGAGACTAACTGTGGACTATCGTGGCCTGAATGAAGTTACGCCACCATTGAGTGCTGCTGTGCCTGACATGCTAGAACTGCAATTTGAACTGGAGTCAAAGGCAGCTAAGTGGTATGCTACAACTGACATTGCTAATGCATTTTTCTCTAGTCCTGTAGCAGCAGAGTGCAGGCTGCAGTTTGCTTTCACCTGGAGGGGCATCCAGTACACGTGGAATCGCTTGCCCCAGGGGTGGAAACACAGTCCTACCATCTGCCATGGACTGATCCAGATCACGCTGCAGCAAGGTAAAGCTCCAGAACACTTGCAGTATATTGATGACATCATCGTATGGGGCGACACAGCGAAAGAAGTCTTCGAGAAAGGTGAGAGAATAATTCAGATTCTTTTGGATGTTGGTTTTGCCATAAAACGAAGCAAGGTCAAGGGACCTGCACGAGAGATCCAGTTTTTAGGAATAAAATGGCAAGATGGCCGTCATCAGATCCCAATGGATGTGATCAACAAAATTGCAGCAATGTCTCCACCTACTAATAAAAAGGAGACACAGACTTTCTTGGGCGTTGTAGGTTTTTGGAGAATGCATATTCCTGACTGCAGCCAGATTGTGAGCCCTCTCTATCAAATGACTCGTAAAAAGAACCAATTTGAGTGGGGCCCTGAACAACGACAAGCCTTTGAACAAATCAAGCGTGAGATAACTCATGCGGTGTCCCTTGGACCAGTTCGGACTGGACTAGATGTTAAAAATGTGCTCTACACCGCAGCCGGAGATAATGGACTTACCTGGAGCCTCTGGCAGAAAGCACCAGGAGAAACCCGAGGTCGACCCTTAGGTTTTTGGAGTTGAGGACACAAAGGATCTGAGGCCAACTATACTCCAACGGAAAAGGAGATATTAGCAGCATATGAAGGAGTTTGAGCTGCTTCAGAAGTGATTGGTACTGAAGCACAGCTTCTCCTGGCACCTCGACTGCCGGTGCTGAGCTGGATGTTCAAAGGGACGGTTCCCTCTCCACATCATGCAACCGAAGTTAGGTGGAGTAAATGGATTGCACTGATCACGCGACGAGCTCGAATTGGAAGTCCCAACCGTCCAGGAATCTTAGAAGTGATTACAGACTGGCCAGAAAGTAAAGATTTTGGAATGTCTCCAGATGAGGAGGAAGTAAAACGTGCTGAAGAAGCACCACCGTATAATACTCTTTCAGAGACTGATAAGCAGTATGCACTGTTCACAGATGGATCCTGTCGTCTTGTAGGAAAACATCGAAGGTGGAAAGCTGCTGTGTGGAGTCCCACACGACAAGTTACAGAAGCCACTGAAGGACAAGGTGAATCTAGTCAGTTTGCAGAAGTGAAAGCCATCCAGATGGCTTTGGACATTGCTGAACGAGAGAAGTGGCCAATACTTTATCTCTATACTGACTCATGGATGGTAGCAAATGCCTTGTGGGGGTGGCTACAGCAATGGAAGAAAAGCAACTGACAGCGCAGAGGTAAACCCATTTGGGCTGCCACACTGTGGCAAGACATTGCTGCTCGGCTAGAGAGCCTGCCTGTGAAAGTTCGTCATGTAGATGCTCATGTGCCTAAAAGTCGAGCCACCGAGGAACATCTAAACAACCAACAAGCAGATCAAGCTGCTAAAATTAAAGTAGCTGAGGTGGACTTGGACTGGCAACATAAAGGTGAACTTTTCCTAGCTCGGTGGGCCCATGATGCTTCAGGGCATCAAGGTAGAGATGCAACATACAAATGGACTCGCGATCGAGGGATGGATTTAACTATGGACACTATTTCACAGGTTATTCATGAATGTGAAACTTGCGCCAAAATCAAACAAGTGAAACGGTTGAAGTCTGTATGGTATGGGAGGCGATGGTTAAAGTATAAGTATGGAGAAGCTTGGCAGATTGATTATATTACACTTCCACAAACACATCAAGGTAAGCGTTATGTACTTACAATGGTGGAAGCAACCACTGGATGGATGGAAACATATGCCGTACCTCATGCTACAGCCCGAAATACTATCTTGGGCCTTGAAAAACAAGTCCTTTGGCGACATGGTACGCCAGAAAGAATTGAATCAGACAATGGTACTCATTTCAAAAACAGTCTTATAGATAATTGGGCCAAAGAACATGGTATTGAGTGGGTATATCATATTCCATATTATGCACCAGCCTCTGGGAAAATTGAAAGGTACAATGGTTTGCTAAAAACTACACTAAAGGCACTTGGTGGTGGAACCTTTAAAAACTGGGATTCACATTTAGCAAAAGCCACTTGGTTGGTCAACACCAGGGGATCAACCAATCGAGCCGGGCCTGCCCAATCAGAAATTCTATGTACTGTAGAAGGAGATAAAGTCCCTATAGTACACATGAAAAATATGTTAGGAAAGGGAGTCTGGGTTACTCCTGCCTCAGGCAAAGGCAAGCCCATTCGTGGGATTGTTTTTGCCCAGGGACCTGGCAGCACCTGGTGGGTGATGCTTAAGGATGGAGAAGTTCGGTGTGTACCTCAAGGGGATTTGAGTTTAGGTGAAAATATTCAATACTGAACTGCATAATGTGAATTGTCGTACTAACAGTGTTTAATAAGTGTCTTTCAGGTCAAGACAGTGATGATGAAACCAGAGCTAGCTTCTCTGAGTGGCGTCTGACAACTTCTTCGAAGTTGATGTCTTTAACCCACAAACAGTGGTCATGAAATGCACTTGTACCATTTTTTCCTGCCCTGGGAGACTGTTGTGACAAAATGAACTTAATGAACTTTTCAAAGGATGGTCCACTGATTAAGATTAATTACTCCTGTGTATATATGTACATATGTATAAATATATATAGTAGTTGTGATTCATTAGATTGTGTTGATAGATTGTATTGATAAGGTTTAAGTATTCAGTGAATGGCATATTATAAGGGGTGGTATGTCCTGGTTTTGTTAAAAACAAGTTTCTCTTTCAGTGAATTTTGCCTGTCAGCTAAAGCCTTCATATTAACTGCATTTTCCTGGAGAACCAGACACATGTTTTGGTAAAACCTAGCAATGGAATGCAAACTTATTGATAAGCATGGATGGACATCTCGCGAGAGGGGCGATGAGAAACAAGTGACCAAGAAACTGACCAACTGTGTATAACATTCCATTCACGTGAATACTTCATATAAAATGGGAGATCACGAGGATCTCGGTCTCTTGTTCTTATGGCCGACATTAGGAGAGGACCCTGCGAGTCATCCCTGCGAACTGAGGCCTAGCGAGAGACTGAATCCAGCTCTGGTTGGCTGTGGAGTCTAATCCAGGACTTTGGGTGTCGGCTCTGCAGTTGCTGAGACTTTCAAGATTGGTTTTGTATATTTTGTATTATTTTCTCTATTCTTATTAGTAGCATTAGTAAAACATCTTTAATTTTTTCCAACTCTCTTCTCTCTGTCCTTCTTTTTCCCTCCCAATCGCCTGTCCTTAGTGGAAGGGGGGAGAGGGAGGGGCAAAAGGGGGAAGTGGGGGGGGGAGAGGAGGTTAACAATACATCTGCCAGGGTTTTATTGTCACCCCGCAATCTTAACCCTCGACAACAGCTTTTACTAATTTTGCCAATTTCTCATCTTCTGTAGAATATTTAGGTGCCTCTGAAGGTGTAGGTAATAAATCAATTGCTCTTACCTTCTGGGAGACAAGACCCACCATTGTCCAGACTTGTCGTGCCACTTATCGAGCTATTTGATCAGCAAGTCGATTTCCTTCAACAATTTTCGATGTTCCACTCTGATGAGCTTTACAGTGCATGATGGCAACTCGTAATGGCTTCTGAACAGCATTAATCAAGTTTAATATTTCCCTCTGGTACTTGATGTTTGTTTCTTGGGAGCAAAGCAGTCCACGCTCTTTCCAAAGAGCTCCATGCACATGAACAACCCCAAATACATACTTTGAGTCAGTCCAAATATTGACCCTTTTGTCCTCGCTGAGCTCTAATGCCCTAGTTAGGGCAATCAACTCAGCTTTCTGTGCTGATGTGTTTGGTGGTAGGGATTTGGCTTCAATCACTGTTTTGACAGTAGTAATCGCATATCTTGCATACCGCACTCCGCTTTCCACAAAACTACTGCCATCAGTAAAAAGTTCCCAATCCGTCTCCTCCAATGGGGTATCCTTCAGGTCAGGACGACTTGCGTGGATGTATTCGATGACCTCCACACAATCATGTTCCAAATCCCCTTCTTCTGTTTCTGCATTTAAAAACACAGCTGGATTCATTAGGTTAGTTGTTTTTAAGATAACATCATCTTGTTCTGTCAAAATCGCTTGATATTTCATCATTCTACTTGGGGAAAGCCAATGGCCCCCCTTTTGTTCCAATACAGTAGTCACCATGTGGGATACAAATACTTCGATCCTTTTCCCCATGGTCAGTTTTCGAACTTCCTGGATTAATATCACAGTAGCAGCCACCGCCCGCAAGCACGCCGGCCATCCAGCACTTACCGGGTCAAGTTGTTTAGAAAAATAACCTACGGGCCGTTTCCAAGATCCCAGCCGTTGGGTTAATACCCCTAGGGCAAGTCTCTGTCGCTCATGCACGAATAACTGAAAGCCTTTACTCAGATCAGGTAGGCCCAAAGCAGGCGCTTGCATTAAAGCTTGTTTCAGTTTTTGGAAAGCTTCTTGTTGCGGTTTTTCCCACACCAAAACCTTATTCTTCTGTGCCTCGTATAAAGGTTTGGCAATAAGTCCATAGTCCATAATCCAGAGCCTGCACCATCCTGCCATTCCTAGAAAAGATCTTAATTCATGCAAGTTACGCGGTTCAGAGATAGCACAGATAGCATGCACGCGGTTTATACCTAGTCTTCGTTGTCCTTGAGAAAGCTCGCATCCTAGATAGATCACAGTCGTGGATGCAATCTGAGCTTTATTTTTCGACACTTTATATCCATTCATTCCTAATTGATTCAATATTTCAATTGTTACCTGGATGCAAAGTTCTTGGGTCTCAGCAGCAATCAGAATATCATCCACATATTGCAGCAACAAATACCATTGTCGGGGAATTCCGATATGGCCTCTTGTAGTCCACTCCTCAAGCTCTTTGGCTAGTTGATTTCCAAAGATGGTCGGACTATTCTTAAATCCTTGTGGAAGACGTGTCCAGGTCAATTGAGTCTTTCTGCCGTTGTGAGGATTTTCCCATTCGAAAGCGAATAGCTTTTTGCTTTCCTGGTCAAGGGGTATGCAGAAGGCGGCATCTTTTAAATCAAGTACTGTAAACCATTTATATTCCTCTTTCACAGATGTTAACAAGGTATAGGGATTTGCAACTACTGGATGTATGTCCTTAGTGATCTGGTTTATTGCTCGTAAGTCTTGGACTAGTCGATAGCTACCATCAGGTTTCTTTACTGGAAAAATTGGGGTATTATATTCTGATTCACATTCTTCTAGAATTCCATATTTCAAAAATTTCTCAATTAAAGATACTATTCCTAATCTGGCTTCCAATTTCAATGGATACTGTCTCAACCGTACTGGTTTAGCATCTTCCTTCAGCTCCACTTTCACAGGTCTAGATGCTTTTGACCTTCCAGGTATGTCAGTTTCCCATACTGTGGGAATTACTGCATCTTCTATTGCCTGTGGTATTTTTACAAACGGTTTTTCTTTTAATAGTAAAATCTGTCCTACCTTTGACTCTGGAATTTTCATTACCAACTCTCCATCCTCAAATGTTATTGTGGCATCCAATTTAGTCAGCAAATCTCATCCTAAAAGAGAAACTGGACAATCTGGAACATACAAGAACTCACGGGTTAGTTCCTTTTCTCCAAAACACAAATCCAAGGGTTGCAGGAATGGCCATACTTCCTCCTTCCCTGTGGCACCAACGATTGTTGTAGCTCTGTGACCTACCGCTCCCTGTAAAGAGTTTAATACAGAGTAAGTAGCCCCTGTGTCCACTAAAAATTTTACATCCCGGTCTCCCACTTGTATTGTCACTAAGGGCTCCTTACTCTGAGTTTTCTCTTGTATGCCTTCATATAGTAAGCTGTTATTACTGTATTCTCCCAAAACCATAGTCTGTACCGCATCTCCCGCGGCATTGGACACCTGATTCATGGGGATCTTTGGACACTCACTCTTCCAGTGTCCTTCCTGCCTGCAATAAGCACATTGATTTATGCCAAGCCTCACAAGGGGTCTCAGGGGAGTTCCTTGTGTATTTCGTAAACCGCGTCCCCGACCTTCTCCTCGAGCATTTCCCGTTCCCCTACCACGGACTCCTACTCCCCTGCCCTGTCTCTGGATCAAAGCTAACAAATTTTGCTAATGACGTCTCGACTGCTCCTTCTCTCGATTATTGTAAACTTTCCAAGCTGTTTCTAACATTACATCCAATTGTGCACCCTCTAGTTTCTGCAATTTCTTTCGAATGTCATCTTGAGATTGCCCTAAGAAAATTAAAGCCAACTGAGTTTTCGCTTGTTCCATTTCTACATCTAAATCCGTATATCTTTTGGCAGCTTCTTTCAATCTTTCTAAAAAGGCTGAGGGAGACTCATTCTTTTCCTGCCTTACATTATACAGTTTTGACCAATTCATTTGCTTCGGCATAGCAGTTTGGATGCCAATCAATAACCAATTCTGATACCTCCGGAGATGGCGTAACCCGTCTCCTGTATTATAATCCCATTGGGGATCTTTCTTTGGAAAATTCTCATCAACATTACCGCCTGCTAATCCATTTCGGATATCTTCTCTCACTCTATCCCTTGCAGCCCGTATGACCATATCCCTTTCTGTAGAGTCCATTAATGTATCCAGAATCACTTGTAAATCATCCCAATCAGGATTCTGTGTCTTAATTATCATCTTAATCACTTTTGCAACCTTATCTGGGTTTTCCCGATAAGGACCAGCCGATTGCTTCCAAATTACTAAATCCCCTGGCGAGAACGGGACTTTTACATAGACTGGTTCCCCTCCAACACCTACCGCCTGTCTCAGGGGTGCTATTACATTTGATGATCCTCCCCCCTTTCACGCTTCCTTTTCTTTTTCCCTGTTTCTAGTTCGATGAGATACTGGGGTTACGGTTATTCCTTTTACACCGGCTATTACCTCCTTTTCATCACTTGAATCGTCATCACTATCAGTAAGAGGGATAGGTGCGGAGAGTCTAATTGGTACCGTTCCCTCAGAAGGCGCAACATCGAGACACAGTAAATCCGTCTTTGAATTATTACCACTGCTATTTTCCACAGCCAAACATGTCATGCATTTCTTTTCCGTTGTGCATCCCGTACACTTATTATCGCTGTTATTCTGTACTAACATTAGCCCACAGCTCTCTCTCCAGTCATGTTTTTGTTCAAGATAGAAAAAGAGATCAACATATGGAACTTCATCCCATTTACCTTCTCTCTGACAAAACCTCATTAATTCAGCAATAATTTCATGGTTCAAAGTGCCCTCCGGTGGCCACTGTACTTCATTTGGTAATTTATACTCAGGCCACCAATGAGTGCAATACTCGATTAACTTCTTTTTATGCATAGACTGTCCAAACCCACCCTCCTTCCAATGTTTTAGTAAACAATTCAGCGGCGATACCTTTAACTTAGACATATTATCAACACGCAAACGCAAATACAGAAACCAAACCAAATTAACGCAAATATGAAAACAAACACAAGAACCAGCTTAAATACAGAAACTAGTGCAAGAACCAGACCAGAATAGAATCAGAAACCAAGATTCAGGACCTGCAACAAATACACGAACCAAACCAAATGGCGCCTAACCAAATGCTGAACCTTTCAGCTACACAAACTAATGGCGCCTAACCAAATGCCGAACCTGCAGAGGTTTCCCTCTGTCTGACGGACGGCGCCTATAGGCTTTACCAAACGGGAGCTCCCTGCCCAACCGAGCGTGGCTTTCGCCGCGTCTGACCGGCAGGCTACCAAACCAAATGGGGTACCCCAAATCCAAAAATAAAAGCACCTTCTTACCAATCAGAGGTCCGTCGAGAGCAGCGGAGGGTCGGTCGCGTCCGATGTGCTCCCCAAGAATACCTCGGTGCTAGCTGGAGCAGGATCAAGACGCGATCCGCCTCAGCAGTGCTCGCGAGGTCCCATCTGGGTCGCCAAAAATGTTAGCAAAAAAGGACACATAACCACGGACGTAGTTATATGCGGTGCTTTTATTCCAGTGCCGGGAAACCAGGGGTTCGCACCCAAAGCTGGCTCCGACCACTGATTCAAAGTCCACTACATTTATACAGTTTAGTTACATACATATTCATTACAATTCTTGACAACCATTAGCATATTCCACACCTATTCTAACACAAACTGTCTATCTAAGCGATGCTAAGTAACATTCGCATGTTTATCAGTTATTTCTAAGTTACCTGTTTTAAAAGAATATGTCATAAATCTATGTCAATTTTAAGAATAGGGTATGGTTATATAAGATCATGCTTGAATGCACATCTACTTGGATACAGTCCGAAAAACTTCAAGATAAGGTAAGAATCTTGGATACAGCATCTTGGATACAGTTTCCAAAACCAAGAATCTTGGATACAGTTTGCAAAAACAGAATTACATCTTGCAAAAACTAATTCAACTATAACAAGAAGACTCATGGATTGAGATAATGACATTTTAATAGGTGAAACAAAAACTCTGAAGGCAAGCAAAGCAAAAAGAGGAATTCATTCACTACTTCCCATTAGCAGGTAGATGTCCAGCCACTTCCTGGAAAGCAGGGCCTCAGCACAGTTGTTTGGGAAGACAAAAACCATAACCATGAGCATCCCACTTTCCCTAAGATTTTTATTGCTGAGCATGACACCATAGTGTATGAAATATCCCTTTGGTCAATTTGGGTTAGCTGTCTTGGCTATGTCCCCTCCCAACTTCTTGCTCACACCATACTTATGCCCTTGAGGAGTTTTTGATCACGCTTTTAGTTCTTTTCTTTCTATAACTATTTGATCACTTCAATCAGAATAGTTTGGTGAGCTTCCCACCAAAGCTCTGGAGCCACTTGTGAATAATGTTTCAATTACTAAGAGCATACTTTTGTTCCAACTGAAGTTAAGCACCAGAAAAAAAAATTCCATTAACTTTGACCAGGATGCAAGTCTGAGTTTTCTTAGGAATGTTATGAGGAGGTAAGAAGTGATGGTCTATGGTACTTAAAATCCTACCCTACAGTTTTCCTGTACTCTATATCTATTATTCTTAACTTTTACATTTAAATTATGAGGTTTCTGAAGTAGAACTCATTCTCTTTGTCAACTCTGGCTCCTTGAGAGAAGTTTCCAAGAATTTTTCATGATGCACAGAAAACAAACAAAAAAACCCACCCACCCCAGGAAAACCCATATACATACCAACCACACTTCTAGTTTATCTAAACAAGTGACAACTGCAGAATTAGTTTTCTCAACAGAGAAGGAAACACGTGACAGTTGTGGCCTATAAACATTTGCTAATCAGTCAATTGACCTCAAAGACTGATACAAATTCTCACTAGTGTGTTTTCCTTAACTGCTCTTAGTCCACTAAAAATATATCTTTTTATCAACCTATTAAATGCTTAGTGTATTTTGATGTGCTCTTATGGTTAATGAAGTGATCTTAGCTAGCTTTCTAGCAGAGTTCAGACTGAAACCTATGAAACAAAGTTTCGGATTTAATTAATAATACCTTCATGAGCTCTTAATATTTGGAACTTACACATACATATATATATATGATATAATCCATCAGGTCTGATATCTATCTCCAGGGCTGTCTAGTCAGGAGTAGCAAAAGATGAAAACCAGAGACAAAACTACAATGTAGATCTAATGGGCTTATCCATGAGCTAGAGCTAAAACCCAAGCTATTTACAGTGTAAGCCTAAAGGCTATTCAGAAGAGAAAACCAGTAATAGAAGTTGAAACAAGTACATTTACAAGACAGCTCAAACCAGAAGAGCCCAGGGCTGAGTTTAAATAGAGCTCTTGGGGTGACTGGCAGGGATTGGGGATGGAAACCCCAAGTGAGGCTGGTCAGAGCCATTAAGACATATTAGTGCCCTCAGTGTCCTGACAATAGCTTTCCCTTCCCATCAAGGTATGTTCTCATATCTTATGGAGAGCTGGGTTTAAGAGGGGCAATTGCTGTCAAGGCATTTAGTTGCTGTGGGTTGTTATGAGGCTACAGAGTCAGGGCAGGAACTGGGAAAGGGGCATGGTATGGGTGTCCTGGAGGTAAGGGGGTTGGAAGTACTCTGGCTGTCATTGAGGGGCCCTGTAGACTGGGCGGGATTGAGGTGGGGGGGATATCAAGCTGCTACTGAGCTAGAGTAAAATTCTCTCAATAACTATATAACATAATATTCTAGGGAAACTGATTGTAAGGAACATTTAACGAAGAACTGTTGTTTTTACATAACTGAGGACCTGGCGCCTGACCCCAGCAGGGGGGAAGGACCGAGAGACATCGGACTACGAATCCTTAATGTAATACACAGTCTCTTTCCGGAATACGTACTGACACCTGTATACATACGAATACCTGTATTGACAAGTTAATTTAGGGGGAAGTGTAGCCAAAGTGTTAGCAAACGAGACACATAACCACGGACGTAGTTATATGCGGTGCTTTTATTTCAGTGCTGGGAAAACAGGGGTTCACACCCAAAGCTAGTTTCAACAACTGATTCAGATTACACCATATTTATACAGTTTGGTCACATACATATTCATTACAATTCTTGACAACCATTAGCATATTACACACCTGTTCTAACACAAGCTATCTGTTTAAGCAATGCTAAGTAACATTCACATATTTATCAGTTATTTCTCAGTTACCTGTTTTAAAAGAATATGTCATAAATCTATGTCAATTTTAAGAATAGGGTATGGTTACTAAGTACAAAGATTCTATGGTTACAAGGTTGGTTAATTTTTAAAGGTTGCTACCTTAATGTTCTCCTAAACTTGGATACAGTTTACAAAAGTTAATTTAACTATAACAGAAGTACCAGGAATCCATATCTTAAATAGATTGATAAGGGGAAGGGTATTGTGTGCGTCAGGATAGTCTGTAAACCCTGAAGTACCCAACCAATGGGAAACAGGGAAGGGAAATTGTGGTCAGGATTTTGGGGAGATATAAGCAGGGGCTTTTTGCCCTATTAGGTGTGCCTACCTTTAGGTAGAACACTTGGTCTTGCAAAATCGTTATTAAAATATGCTTTGCCGAGAGATCCTGCCTGGGCCTATTATACTTGCAAAATAATTGTTTCCTACACTGATATTCAGTTCTCTGGTGAACTGAACTGATCCAGTATTAATTTGTTGCATAAGATCAAAGAAGCATTGCACTGGGTTGAATAACATGGTTTCTATTTATTCTCAATTTTTTCATATTTTTTTCAAACTCATTTCAGGATAAGGATCACTTCTTTCAAATCCAAGGAGGAAAAAGTCATTTTCAGTTCTATGAGGGGATGTTAAAAATGGCACTGTTCTTCTGATTACAAATTTTAAAAGTGCATTTTCAACATGTTATTCTCCACATCATTTTCCTAAGATCCCTATCTGTATTTAAGTTTTTGATCCTAAGGTGCTAATCAGAGCCTCTCAAGAAATATTTTTTACTGAGAGAAAAAACAAAATCACAGAATCACAGAATGTCAGGGACTGGAAGGGACCTCGAAAGATCATCTAGTCCAATCCCCCTGCTGGAGCAGGAACACCTACATGAGGTTACACAGGAAGGCATCCAGGCAGGTCTTGAATGCCTCCAGAGAAGGAGACTCCACAACCTCCCTGGGCAGCCTGTTCCAGTGCTCTGTCACCCTTACTGAGAAGAAGTTTCTTCTCAAATTTAAGTGGAACCTCTTGTGTTCCAGTCTGTACCCATTACCCCTTGTCCTATCATTGGTTGTCACCAAGAAGAGCCTGGCTCCATCCTCGTGACACTCACCCTTTACATATTTGAAAACATTAATAAGGTCACCCCTCAGTGTCCTCTTCTCCAAGCTAAAGAGCCCCAGCTCCCTCAGCCTTTCCTCATAAGGGAGATGCTCCACTCCCTTCATCATCTTCGTTGCTCTGCACTGGACTCTTTCCAGCAGTTCCCTGTCCTTCTTGAACTGAGGGGCCCAGAACTGGACACAATATTCCAGGTGTCGTCTCACCAGGGCAGAGTAGAGGGGAAGGAGAACCTGTCTCGACCTACTAACCACCCCCCTTCTAATACACCCCAGGATGCCATTGGCCTTCTTGGCCACAAAGGCACAGTGCTGACTCACGGTCATCTTGCTGTCCACCAGGACCCCCAGGTCCCTTTCCCCTACACTGCTCTCTAATAGGTCATTCCCCAACTTATACTGGAACCTGGGGTTGTTCCTGCCCAGATGCAAGATCCTACACTTTCCCTTGTTATATTTCATTAAATTTTTCCCTGCCCAACTCTCCAGCCTATCTAGGTCTCGCTGGATGGCAGCACAGCCTTCTGACGTGTCAGCCACTCCACCCATCTTGGTGTCATCAGTAAACTTGCTGATAGTACACTCTATTCCCTCGTCCAAATCAGCTTCCTGATGTGTACTGTTCATACCCCTGCTTTTGGCTTTTCTGCCATGTAATTCACTGAGCACATCTTATTGTCTTCAAGAACAGGACTTAAGTGTCAGACAGCATCTCCACAACAGAATTGTCCCTAAATCAGTGTGTATCAACAAAGAACTGCCCTGGAGACAAAATGATTTGACCCAGTTAGACTTTACCACTGAATTTCCTGGGTTGGAGTAGATGTATCCTGTTTCTGAGGCTGGAACTTGTTCCTGAAGCATCTTCCTATTTACTTCCATTCCCTGGGCACATGAATGGGACATCACTCAACTGCCCTAGTTCAGCTAAAGTGCATGTGTGGGTTGAGTTGTTTTACTTTTTTACCCAGACCAACACGGTGGTGAGACATTGGTCTCTGCTGGAAAGATGAACAAGGAAACTGGACCAAACCTGAAGTCTCTTCCTATCCCCCAGGGCAAAGATGTGACCAGACAAAATGGCCAGGAGCAAAGTTGACATCTACCACAGCTTCTGTCTAGACTTCCATACTGCCTGCAACTAGCAGGGCTGCTTGTCTGAGGAGATAACAGTGCCTTTGTTTACACACTGATGTCCTATTGAGCCATCAGAGACTGAAATGAGACCACTAAGAAAGACACAAAATATCTTCATTCCTACTGGAAGTCCTCTAATGGACTGTTAACTTGCAAGGCTAATTCAGGATAACAGAGTTGTCAGCATAGTTAAACTCTTTATTGCTGATCACCACACCTGCAAAGTAGCACTAATACTGCCCATGGAGCATGAACCTTGTCATCTTTTGGCATATTTTGGCATTTTTTGGCACTTCTGCTCAGCAGGCAGGCTGTGTGCTCTGGCACACCAGCATTATTATTGCACTGGCATTACTCTGAGCTGTAGGGCTGCTTCCTCTATTTGGCCATAGACTTGTGAGTTCAGCAGATAAAACCAGTGGGACTCCAAGCTAAAGCATAAGGAAACCCCTGCATTTCCTCTGCAGTTGCTTAATCTGGGAGCAGTAACTCTCTTGAAACTCTTAATACCTCTGCAAGAATTTAGGTGGACAGAGCAAATATGAGAAATACAGGTTTCCATATAAAATCAGTGCCATGGCTCTTGCACAGTCCTGAAGAGTTCTTTTAACTTCCTTTTTTTCCACTGTGACTGCTCTTTGGTGGAGCATGGGCTAACAGTCTTCAAAACTAGTGTGAGATGGAAGAAACTCCCCAGAAGGAAGTTATGGATTAATTTACCCATGTTGAAAAAATTTTCTCCTGCAAGGAGCCATTAAAGGAGGAATGTTGTTTTTACAAACTGGGGACCTGATCCCAGCAGGGGGGAGGACTGAGAGACATCTGACTATGAATTTTTAATGTAAAACAAAGTCTCTTCAAACTAATCCTGGAATGCATACTGATTCCTGTATTGAAAAAGTTAAGCTAGGGGGAAGGGTAGCCAAAGAGTCAGGAATCCATATTTTAAATAAATCAATAATGAGATATGTAAACTGAGGCAGGCATCAGGTAGTCTGTAAACCCTGCAGTACTCAGCCAGTGGGGAACAGGGGAGGGAATTTGCAGTTGGGATTGGGAAGGGGGGATATAAGCAAGGACTTTTTTTTCCCTATTCTGTGTGCTTACCATTAGGTAGGACACTCGTTTTTGCAAAATTGTTCATAAAATATGCTTTGCTGAGATATCCTGCCTTAGCCTATTATATTGGCAAGATAATAGCTTCCTACACTCCCAATATCCATGAGGAAGTGCTTGGTTACTGTGAGAGAAAGCTTCTTGCAAAAATTGACCATGTGTTAAAGGAGAGCTAATGGGCAGATCATGACTGCATTTGATTCCTTGGAACTAGTGGGAGAAAGGGGAGAGAGTGTTGAAACATTTCCAGGATATCTCCATGAAGACCTTTTTTCTCTTAGGTTTGATGCCAGGTTCTCACAAGAGCCTTCATTTTGAAATGTGATTGTTTCCCTGGAGGGTATCTTGATACAAGTTGGGTGTTTTGGGTTTGTGGTTGTGGGGTTTTGTTTTGTTTATTTTAAAAATGTAATATTAAAAGACAAAGAGGCAAATTATCTGCCTTGGTGCTGATGGTACATCAAAGATTGCAAAGCCCAGGCACTCTCTTACTGCTAAGAGGATGATTTATAGAAAATTGCAGGCATAACACATGCATGTTCTGGCAGCTGTAAACAGTCCCTCCTTAAATTTGCTAAATCCAGCAGTACTTCTTCTGCCCAGAAATTATTCTTCCCATTTCTTACAACCCTTCATTGAAGAGAGAGGGGAAGGACAGAAAGGGAAGGAGGGATAAGAATTTGTTCCTGTTTAATAGTCAACTTGTATAGCTCAAAGAAAGATTTAATGGGAGACACTCTGTGTGCTTTGTACTTGCTACAATTTGGTCTGTAACTGAGCTGGAATGGTTTTAATGTACCTGATCTCTTCTGTGGCAAATAAAATCTGAGCTTCTTAAAGAAGATTATCTCAGCTTCACCACTCAGATAAAACTTCCTCAGACCAGAGGAGGGATCTTCCTCTTTTGTGACAGCAGCTTTATGGTTCTACTCTCTCTTCCATCCATATAAATTTTCTTGAGCTTGAGGGCTCAAGAAATCCCAGCCATGTTCCAATACTTGTCATGCCCTTGTGTTCAAATTTTTTTTTTGCCTCACTCCCATACATTGTTTTGGTGAGTATGCATATAACCCCTCATCTCCTCCTGCATGCACATGCTCTCCAGTGTTAGATGTAAAACTGGAAAGAATTTGATGGTGCTGTAGGGAGTGTGTGTGTGTGGGCAGATGTGCAAAAGAGGTACCTTGGGACAATGAGTATTATTGATGCAAGCAACACTAAATAAAAATTCAGACTAAGGCAACTTCGTCTTTGCTTTTTTACCTCCGTCATAATGACACCATTTCATTATGAACCTTGATTGTTGCTTTCCACAGTTTTAAATGGTCAGTCACAAAAGTGCAGAAACTTGGAGTTGGAAGGCCTGTTTTTTTAAATAGGATTACTTATTTTATTTTGCAGTCAAAACATTTCACAAATCTAGGGAATATTTTTGGTGCTTGGTAGATTCTTCTACACACTTTTGAGACAAATTAATAGAGATGACCCTGTATTTATTTCTGGGAGAATACTTCGAAATACATGCCAGAAACAGACAATTTGAGTTTCTTTTCTCTACATTAAATGTAAGTTGGAAGGGGAATTTGAAACTGGTCACATGGTAGATCTGTTTTTATATTTTGCAACCTCCAGCACCTATTTTGCCTCCATCCCATTTTATAGGGTAAAAAAACTTGCTTAGGGAAGATTAGCTTCTAGATGGATGTGTCTGAGAGATCACCTTAGGGACAGATCTGCATGCAGAAATCATTTTTTGCCATAGCTGGAAGAGAGCTATGACCTAGCATAGTGCTCCTCCTGAGCAGTTCCCCCAGCACTGCCAGAGCTGCTGAGCGCCCCTGCACAGAAAGCTTTGAGAATGCAACAGCTTGGAAGGGGTTCTTCAGATCTTTCCCCCTTCTCCTCCTTCCTGGCCTGTGAGTGACTCAGTGTCCCAAACCTTAACTTTTTGTTACCATCTTCCTCCTTTCAATCTCCTTCATTTTCAACACCTCCCATCTCTACCATCTTCTCTTACATCTGTTCTGCCTCATAGATCTCTTCCTTGTTTTCCTTCTTTCTTCCCTCCTCTCCCATCTCCTTCCTCATTTTTATTCTTGCTCTTTCCTCTTCTGTTTTCTTTCTTTTTCCTCATCTTCCCCTACACGTTGTTGTTAGAAAGGATTCTTGCACCCCCTCTGATGCTCTTGCATGTTGTGTAGTAGGAGAGGAGATTGTCTTATTTCTCTTCCCCTGGTAGATCATTATTCAGAGACACAATGTGAGAGACTATCTCAGGTCATCCGCAGCAAAACAGTGAAAGAAGGCGGGGGGGGGGGAGGGGAGGAATCAGGGAAAAGATGGCGATCCTCCATTGCCTGCCAAGGAGCACGAGACTCACAAAGCAACTTCCACAGCAATAACAAGAAGAGCTAGGCAGAGAGAAGGAGGTGGCAGTGGCGTCGGGACGCTCCTGGAAGTTCTTGCAAGTAAAACCCGTCTTTGGTTTGGCATGAGAAAGATTCTCTCATTCGTATATGCATGCTGTTTTTTCCACCGTGTTTCTGTGAAATCCATTCATTCGGCCAGGGGAGTAAAGAGGAAGAAAGGCGGGCGGAGGGGAGGGGGGGAGCAAAGAGAAAAAAAACCCCACCAAACCAGCGTGTTTTGTTTGAGAGACAGTGATCTCTTGCATGAAGGAGGAGGTGCTGGTAGTGGGAGGAGGAAAGCGGTTAATTAATTTTTATTGTTACATTAAAGGGGGATATGGAGAGATGAGTTATGAGTAGAGCTTTTGGGGTGGGGGTGTTTGCGCACGCTCGTGCGTGTGTGAACTTGGATCAGAGAGAGAAAAGCTCCGTGCTGGCACGACTCAGGCAATCGGGTGACACTCTCCACGGCTTCTGGCTCCGTCTTGGGTTTGCGTGCGTGTTTGTGGGGGCAGTGTTTTCTTTGAAGGACATTGTTTGGAAGAAGACGACAGCGTTCAGCTGGAGAGCAGAAGCCATTACACACGCTTTTTGCTCCCTTTTCGAGGAGAAGGGAAGAAAGGAAGAAGCCCACTTCTTGTTCGGTCCCCCGATGTTTCTGTCTCTAAGTCAAAGAACTTCTCTATCGCGCCTTTCTCCATCACCCGGAGCAGCTTTCTCTCTGTCTCTCTCCCTCCCTCTTTCCATATCTTTATCTCCCTGTCTTCCATTTGTAAGCTATTTGCTTTGGTTTCAGTTTAGACTTAGACTCCACAACACAAAGCATCCCTCCCATATACGCCTGCAGTCTACACACAGTCTACACAGTCTACAGTATTTTTATGTCTTTTGGAGTACACCCCCCCCCTTCTTAACATTGTGGTTTCTATTTTACACACATATCATCACACATATCATCCTGGAGTTTCCTATAGATTTGATCTGTTAAGATTCCCCCCCCCCCCGGCCGCTGCCAAGGGGCCGGGGGGGGAGGGAGGGAGGGGGACGCTTTGCATTCGTTTTCTAATGTTTGGAAACAAAAAGACCTTCAAGTTTGAGTGCTTTCTACTGCCGCTTTTGTGTGACTCTGTGTGTGTCTCATGAAGCTGCTTGCATGTGTAAGAGGAAGTGACTAATTTGGCAGAGAGCTGTGATCTGAGTCAGGTAAGCCATGTCATGTTCTCTGGCTCCATCAGAAAATGGAGGGAGAGCAAGCGCATTTCCAGTAGACAAAGATGAGATGGGAAGTGCTCCTAACATTATGGATCTTTCAAATTTTATTTATTTTTTTTTTAAAAGTTTTGCTGTCAGTTACCCCACCCCTCCCGCCCCCGGATTTCTTCAGTTTTTGAATGTACAAGACTGTGGTGGATATTCTTTCTGATTTCATGCTATCAGGAAATGAGAACTGGAGGAAATTGCCTGGATTGTCCTTCACATAGAGGAAAAACTTATTTTGTTGGTTTTAACTATTATACTTTCACGTTGAGGTCACTTTTCTATATATTTTTCTTTGGTTAAAGTTAATGGGATGTAAGGGTTTGATCAGTTAGCTAAAGAAATAGTGTGTGTGTAATACATGTAATATTTGGAGGCAAGTGCTTGTAGCCTGAGGCTGCTCAGGTTCTTCCAGAGAACATAGTGAAATCTCATTCTTTCTGTGTGGTGACAATGGCTTGAATTTTGGTATTTTACCTTTTGATGCTCAAAAGCATTATTTTTTCTGTATGTACTTTAATATGAAACATTTTCCTTCACTCACTAAGTTGCATGTTTATGATACCAGAAAGCTTTCAGGAAGCTTTTCATTACCATAAAATTAATAATTCCTTGCAGTGTGTATGGGGGAATGGCAACTTCCATGGTGATCTTTTTTGGTGTCTTACAATATGCTTTTTTGAAAAACATAACAAGGATGTTGTTGGAAGCTTTTGTGTCATGGCAGGAAGTCTTTTTTTTGTTTTATTTGAAGCCTACCTTTTCATCTGGAATAGTTTAGGGTGGTCTCACATGTAGCCTTACTTTTTTCCCCACCAACATCAATTTGTACATTGGTTGCATAGTAGATATAGTTCCTCAAAATTTCAAATTAAATGCCTTAGTGTCTGAGCATCTTCAAGTGCATCTCCGTGGTGAAAGTATCAGATGGAATACTCATAAGAGCTCTAGAGGAAATGTGAAATATAGATGTATGTATGGTAGAAACGATAGGATGAGAGATCAGTGAATGAATAGAAGTAACCACACTTCCATGCATGCACCAAGAATAGAAAGATAGTGGTAGTTAGTGATGAACATCGGAATTCCAGCTGCTGCAAGGTTAATATTAATGCTTGTTTTATTTTGTCTAACAAGAAATTGTTCTGTATATAAATAATTTTGAAAATATATTGCACTTTTAGTTATGTATTTCTTAAGTTCTGGTTGTAGATGTGTCACCCAAACTACTGAGATACTACAGTTATCTCCATATCTTTGAATTAAAGTCCTTTGTGAGGTGGGCCATGGAATGGACAATTTCATATATATTTAATGTTACACAGTGACTGAGCAAAGAGGAGAAAAAATAACTTTTTTCCTGATGTGATGGTGATGGATGCAATTTGCCAATCTTAGTATGGGCCTAATCCAGCACTCACTGAAGGAAAATAAAAGTTCCTCACTGAACTGTGTTGGTTTGGGTCAGATTCTAAATGCCCATCCTCTCTGTTATGTATAGAGTTTTCTTAGATATTTATCTTTATTTTGTATTGTGAATTGCCTCATATTTTGAGAGATCACTGCAGTGCTATAATGTGACATAGAGATGCATTGCACTTGAGCGTGAAATGTGCTATCCAAGAGCAAATGAGATTTTAGATTTTTATGGGAGGGCCTATATATTCCTTGTACCTAGTGACAGACACCCTAGAAAACCAAAGATCATCACAACAGATATAATGTTTGAATTGTGGTGAATGTGGTTTCATTTCGAATAGGGTATTCTACATTGTTCTCTAAAGAGATTTCAGTCCCAGTCTCATAATTTCTGCTAATGATGTTGCTTGATGTAATTATACCCAGATTGAAATTGAAGTTTACCTTGAGGTCAGAAGACTAGCTAAGAGGCTTTTTTTTTTTTTAATTTTACAAACCCGTGAGCTAAAGGAAAGATGGTATTGAAGAATGCTAGTCACCGTTAGCTCATGAATTTTACAATTGGACAATAATTTTTTGGTTCAAAGCAATGGTTTGTAATAGCTTTTGATTTGTGGACATTCATAAATTTTACACAGTGCTAGCCCTTTTAGAAATTTTGCATTCATAATTTGTTCTATAGTGTATGAACTTGAATTTATTGATTGCCTTTTTTAGGCCCATTAGAAATAGTCCACAGATCACTGCTTAAAAACAGTACTATAAACAATTTATTTCCTTATATGTTACCATTAGACTTGTAATTAATTACATTGCTGAGAAATGTCAGATTTAAAAGATAGCACTTCCCATTTATTTCTTCCATCAATTTGAAATTATATTTTTATATGTGGGGGAAAGTAAAAAATGTTGTGTATGGGTGATTAGGATATGAAGAATGTGAGTACATAATTGGATGATGGGTGGAAAGCAGAGCTACTGCAAGCAGAAGTGGTTTGGGTTTTTTTTAATGATTATTATAGTTCACTAAAGACAGAACCAAATTTAATAGTTTTGTAGCCTTTGACTTAAAGGTATATTGATAGTTGGAAGCCATGAGTGGATTGTAAGAGAGCTAGCTAAGAAACATTGAATGAGAATTGTAACATCTGTCAGATGTCCAAACATATATGTAGAGTACATTTGGCCATAAGGAATGAACAAGTTGAATTCTTAGGCTTACAAAGGAAATGGGAAGCACTGCAATTTTATTATAGTACAAGCTACAGTTTGAGGAAGGTTACTTAAAAAAAACCACAGATATTTCTTAAAGTTTGGAACTTCCGGGAACAAGTATAAATACTCTATTCCTCTGATGGTTTTTGGTTTACAAATAAAACCTGTAGGATTACAATATTATTTGAGATTGTTCTAATTTGCAGTATCCCTTTCTCTGTGTGTTCTGGCAGATAACTTCTCAAATAAGCAAAACACTACTTTGTAGTATGAAACTATGGGGGGGAAAAAGAACTTAAATCTGCGAATTTGCTGAATAGCTATGTAATATTCATTAGCTAGCTTTGTGCTATTATGAAACAATCACTAACAAAACATACAGACAAAAGTATGGATATATAATTTAAAAAACCAACCCACTGAAATATTGAAAAAGAATCATTTTAAATATTCTAGAGGAAGGAGATCCTCTTTTCACAGATCAGGAAGAGTCTTCAAAGAACATTAAGTTGTAAAATGTTTTTGTGTCTTAGCTATTTTGTTATTCTTTATGTTGTTTTGTGCTTACAGTGCATCACAGTAGGAAGTCATAAACATTTTAGTGGAAGATTCTCTCTGTTGAACATTTTGTAAACTTGTTCAAGACAAAAACTATTCTGCTAGTGACAGAACTGAATGGTTTGCTTAACACTTTGTTGTGGGTTGGCCTTGGCTAAGGGCCAAACACCCATAAAGCTGCTCACTCATTCCTCTTCAGCGGGACAGGAATGAGGGGGCAACAAGGAGAATAGGATGAGAAGGCTTACAGTTTTTGAAGGTGGCAATTCTGGTGCAGGTTGGACTAATCACACTGAGACAGACAGGAGGCTGAACACCCCCAGTCCTTCCCCCCCTGAGTTCACCCAGGTATGCCCTTTAAGTAAATCAAGCCCCAGAGTGTTTGTTGGTAAATCTCCTAGGATCATAACAACCTCTACTGCAGTGTCATCTCCAGGCAGCCAGCACTTAACCCAAGCAATCAGCTGGGGCTGGGAGTTTCCAAACATATCTGTGACCCAAATCTGTTTTTTTATCAGCAACTATTCCATTGTGTTTAGCAGTGTCCATTTGGAGAGCTGACATGTGAGCACCTGTGTCAACTAAAAAGGTAACTGGGGTCTTAAAGGGACCGAGAGGGAAAGTGATAGTCAAATCCCCGGCGGCACATCTCGTTTCCTGCCCCCAGGTCAATCAGATCTCCCCCAGGAGCCATAGGTGTCTAGGGGACAATGGCTGTTCCTGGCTTGGAGCTCCGCCCTCATGCTCCCTCGAGAGGGCGGTTCATTTTTGTGGAGTGTCTTCCATGTCCTGATAAGCTTTTCCAAGGACATGGTAGGAATTCCATCCATTAAATCTCGGGGAATTCCCATCTGTATTCCCTCAGCCCACAAAAGGTTTATCTTTGTCTCCGAGACACCTAGGAGAGGAGTTCGATTTACCTGCGACTCCACACTCCATACAGCAGCTTTTGTTTTTGCAACTCACCCCATCAGACCCATTCTCTTGCCGTAACTGATTAGCTCCTGAGCCACGTCCTCCCAAGTCATGGGCCTGCCTCTCTGAGAACTCCCCGTGGGTTTAGTGTGTCCCTTAAACGGTCTTGCAATTGCACTGCATACAGTTTCAGTGAGTCAGGAAGACCCCAGATCAGGGGAGTCATCCTGACAGAGTCTGCATTTAACAGCATTGGGGAAGGCTGTTGGGGAACTAGGCGCCTGGTGTGCATTAGCTGGAGGCAGGCAGACTTTTGCAAACTTGCAGTTAGGTGATTTATAGTGGGGGTTTTGATGCATACCGGGTCTCCTCTTTCTAAATAATCCAATCCCCCAGCCCAATAGACGACTCATTGTGATCATCAGTTGTCGGAAGCACTGCAGGCCCCCAATACCCCTGTGCTTCCTCTTCTGAAAGAAGAATTCGATCCCCCGGTTAATTAAATTCTCCAGACATATTCTGTTTCTGTTTCTCAAGCCAATCTACTATATTTCTCCTGAATCTTTGATAATTCAGCTGCAGAGTATGGTATTGTTCGGGTGGTGACTTGCAGAGCTGCCCCTGCTTGGCCATTATCAGTAGATTCAGTTTTAATAAGAGGCCCTCATTGTTGCTTGCCCATTTTCGGGGAAAAATACTTCTCAGCTAATTTCCAGTTCTTTAGCTGGATACAAGGGTTTGAAACCTTATTCTCAGCCATTTGTGCTGGGCTGGCAAACCCAGGATCACTGTCCAGAACAGAATCAAGTTCAGTCTGGTCTTTTGACCCCTACACATATTCTTCCAATTCAGACTGTAAGATTTTCTCTTGGGCTAATGTGTCTGACAGAGCTGCAAGGAGCCGCTGAGTGGTATTGTGTTCTGCAGCTAACTGGTCCTGTAGGACCTTTACCGTTTCTTGCTCGGTTTGTTTGTCCAGGTGCCTGGACCTTTGAGCTGCCGCCAGGGCTGCTCCTAGCACAGCACATACTATGGCTTTTCCCTTTCCTTGCTGCAGCTTTTTCTCTTTAGCAAGTTTAGTAATTCTTTCTGCCACTGCTTTTGGGTCATTCCAATTATTATCAGGCCAAGCCATTTCCAGTAGAGAAGGACATGCTTTGTACTCCTCCAGTTTCTCAAAAATGGGGAAGCAGTCGAGCACAGATATTTCTCGGATCGCCATGGCTCGCTACTACTTGGATTTGTCCCAACAAAAATGCTGAGAGACCACCTCCCAACTCTCCCTGCCTCTTTCTACAAGGTAGAGAGCTGGTACCCACTCTGGATCTCTCCTGTCTTATATAGCTGAGAGACCCCTGTATCTCTTCTGGCTTATATAGCTGAGAGATCCTTTCCCAACTCCCTCTGCCTCTTTCTATGAGGGAGAGTTGGTGACTCCTAGTGGACCTTCCAACAGAAGGGGACCCTGCTCTGCTGTGCCAAAAAGACGTCACATCCCGCCTAGAGGTATGAGTGGGGCGAGAGGTGACTCAGGTTTGTGGGTCCTCTTGGTTGTGAAATAAATAACTTATGCTTTTTCTATGGATAAACAACATTTAATCCAATTCCTTGTATTCCTTAAACACGTGTTCATTAGAGCATAAGCAAAACAGCACTGGGTGCGCGGGGGATTTGCTCTGCCCAACACGCACACCTTTTAACAATAAGAAGTGTGCTTAAATACAGTAAGGTATTACATATTCATAACCACCCCAGGAACGCCTATACATATTCATAACCTTTCCCTGCTTCTTATTAAAATGAGTCTCAGATAACCATTTCCATAGCCTCCTCCTTGACCCTCCCCTGTTGCGCCTGCGCAGTGTCACTTGGTGATTTTGAGAAGGGGTCTTTGAGGGTCTTTGGATGAAGGCTCCTTCAGCTTCGTCACAGTGAACTTTTTACCTTTGGCTCATTATGATGAATTGGCTGGAACCCAAGCTGCCAAGTCGACCGAAATCAGACTGGCGCCCCCTTTTTGCTGTAAATCTTGGCTATCTTGTCTCCTCAAGGTTACAGCTGGTGCTGTAAAACTTCTTATCTCGGCATTCGATGAGGTTCTGTTTTCTTCTTAACACAATTGGTTACATACAGCTCTAAACTAGATATTCATTATGTGGCTTAAAGTGTTAGTTTGTTAGTAGGCCCTTATTATGTGGTTGATTAACCCTTAAAATGTTAGAGTTCCCTCTATCAATATAACTTCATAAACAAGTTTCATAACTTTTTTCACAGAACTTAACCACCTTTTCCTTTTTCCAGGTTCAGAGCCTGTGCCTCATTTGGTTATATCTGTAAACATTAAACATCTTAGCACGAATCACAATTGCATTTCTCACAGTTGGAAAACAGTAAACACAGTACTTAAGGTTCATAAACAAGAAAAGCAACACTTTTTATTTTGCAGCACGGCCCAATTAATAGATGATTCGGTGGCAGAAATATTTACCTTACTTAAGCCTAATTGGTGAATAGTTTAACAGAAAAAAGATTTACATAAAGGAGTTTGCGGCACATGTAGGATTGTAAGCCTTATGTTATTACACCGCTCACAGAAGGCAAATAAATAGGGATATAGTAAAGCAACTCTGCAGCTCTTCAGCTCTGCAGCGTGGATGATGGGACTTTTAGTCTGGGTCTGATAATGTGTGGCCTCTGGTGTCCCGCTATAAAGATGCTGGGGTTTGTAGTTTGGGAGCGCAGCATCCTCAGGTGTCTGGTTCAGTTCCTGCAATGAGGCTGGTGGGCAGAGTGGTCCTCAGGATGGTGGATTCCCTGCCAGTGCTGTTTAAGGTGAGTCATTTGTAGCCCTCGGGGTCGTCTGCTTGCATAATTTTTCTTTTGTCTTTTGCAGAGGTGTTACTGCAAAAAGGATAGAAAAGACCTGGGGGTGATTGCGAAAGATAGACAAGTTTCAGGCCATCTTGAAGGGTCTCAGCTTTTCATTTTATGCCATGCTGGGTGTATCAGAAGGTGGAGCTATGGGCCCTCTGGCACATCCCCCACCTCCTACTGTCAGCAGGCCAGCCTTTGTCTGTGGCCCCTTAGCTTGTTGTTGGTATGCAATTCACCTTATTCTGAGTGTCCCATCTCCTGCTACGATGTTTGAGGTATGATTCTTTTCAGTCTTTGACAATGTTCCCATCTCCTGAGGCTGGAGGAACCCATTTTGCCACAATGTTTGAGACATTATTCTTTTCAGTCTCTTAATAGCACCTAGGACACTGTTGGCCCTTTTGTCTGGCAGGGCACAATGTTGACTCATATTTAACTTTGCCATCAACCAAAACCCCCAGATCCCTTTCTGCAGGGCTGCACTCCAGCTTCTTGTCCCATAATTTGTACAAATAACTGGGATTACCCTATCCCAGGTGCAGAATACAGCACTTGCTCTTGTTAAATTTCATACGGTTGCTGATTGCCCAGCTCTCTAGTCTATCTAGATCTCTCTGTAAGGCCTCTCTACCCTCGAGGGAATCCATAGTTCCTCCTAATTTAGTATCATTGGCAAACTTAATGTACATTTGATTCCAGTGTTCAGATCATTTATAAAAACAGTAAAGAGCACTGGCCCTAAAACCGAACCCTGGAGAACCCCACTGGTGACTGACAATCTGATGTAATCCCATTTACTATAACTCTGAGCCCAGCCCATCAGCCAATTGCTCACCCAATATATTATGGACTCGTCTAACTGTATGCTGGACATTTTGTCCAGAAGGATACTGTGAGAGGCACTATAAAAAGTTTTTCTAAAATAAAAAATACACAGCTACTGGCTTCCCTTGGTCAACTACATGGGTGACCTTGTCGTAAAAGGATATTAAGCTAGTGTCGAGGGTTTTGGTTGCGGGGTGACAATAAAACCGTGGCAGATGTATTGTTAACCCACTCTTCCCCCCTTCCTCCTTCAGCTCCTCCCTCTTCCCCCTTCTCACTAAGGACAGGCGATCGGGAAGGAAAGAAGGACAGAGAGAAGAGAGTTGGAAAAATTAAAAATGTTTTGCTAATGCTACTAATAAGAATAGAGAAAATAATACAAAATATACAAAACCAATCTTGAAAGTCCCAGCAACTGCAGAGCCGGCACCCGAAGTCCTGGATTGGACTCTGCAGCCAAGCGGAGCTGGATTCAGTCTCTCACTAGGCCTCAGTTCACAGGGACAACTAGCAAGGTCCTATCCTAATGTCGGCCATAAGGAAAAAGGGATGAGATCCTCCTGATCTCCCACTTTTATATGAAGTATTCACGTGAATGGAATGTTATATTCAGTTGGTCAGTTTCTTGGTCACCTGTTTTCTCATTGCCCCTCTCACGAGAGGTGCATCCATGCTTATCAATAACTTCACATTCCATTGCTATGTTTACCAAAACATGTATCTGGTTCTCCAGGAAAATACAGTTAATATGAAGGCTTTAGCTGACAGGCAAATTCACTAAAAGAGAAACTTGTTTTTAACAAAACCATGACAGTTAGTTAAATAGGACTTTCCCCTTGTGAACCCATGCTGGCTATGACCAATGCCTGCATTGGCTCTCAAGGGTTTTTCAGTAACTCCCAGAATAACCATCTCCATAATTTTACCAGGCACTTGTCAGACTGACAGACCTATAATTACCAGGGTCTTCTTTCTTACTCTTCTTGAAAACTGGGACATTTGTTGGCTTCCAGTCGACTGGGACCTCTTCAGATTCCTAAGACTATTTAAAGATATTGGAGAGGGGTCTCACGATAACATCAGCCAGCTCTTTCAGTACCCTGGGATGAATCCCATAGGGCGCCGTAGACTTATGTGCATCCAGCTGGAGCAGCAAGTCTCAAACAAGTTCAGAGTTGGCTGGGAGTTTATCATCTCCCCAGTCACAGTCTTCCAACACAGGGCTCCAGGGATCCCAGGGCCCATCATCAGTGTTAAAGACAGAGGTGAAGAAGGCGTTAAACATCTCTGCTTTGTCTACATCCCTATATGCAAGGTGACCGACCTCATCAAGTAACGGACCAATGTTGCCTCTGATCCTCGTTTTGCTGTTGACATATTTAAAAAAGCCCCATTTGTTGTCCTTCACAGTATTGGCCAGTTTGAACTCTAATCAACATTTGGCTGCATGAATTTTCTCCCTACAGTGGTGAACAGCATCTCTGTAGTCCTCCTGTGTTGCCTGTCCTTGCTTCCAGTGTCCATACGCTTTCTTTTTCCACCTAAGTTCTAGAAGATCCCTGCTCAGCCAAGCCAGCCTTCTGCCCCCCCCTTGCTTGACTTCTGACATTTTGGATTTACCTGCTCTTTTGCTCTTAAGAGATGGCTCTTAAAAAGCATCCAGCATTCATGGACCCTAATACCTTCAAAAACAGATTCCTAGGGGACCTGGGACAATGTAGCAGTCCACATGGGTTTACCTCTGCATGGCCAGTTGATCTGCTTCCATTGCTGTATCTACCCCTGTCATGGTCCATTCGGTGATGGACTCATGATGGTTCATTTACCTTGATCTCGAAGCGCAAAATTAAGGCAACCAAAATGCCAAGGGGTTATAATTCAAGCAAACAGTGTTACTTTATTATTTTGCCCATAAAGCAGCACACGATAGAGAGAGTAGAGAAAAAGGGAAAGAAAAAGAAAAGGGGGAAAGAGGATTTAGTACCACCAAACAAGTCCCATAGGCATCCCTCTGATCTCCCATCCCGTAGAGTCTGCTGGTCCTCCGTCGTGATTCGGGATCCTTTGGTGGGGAGATCTCAATGATGTCCAGTCAGGAACCATCTTTTATGCTTCTTCAACCCCCCTCATTCCCATGAGTTGAGGGCAATCTGCCTTTGTTTCACAACCCAGGCTTAACTGCGCAGGCTTGAAAAGTCCTCGCTTCGCTTGCCGGAACTTGTCTGCACCTGCGTTGCCTTGCATTCAGGGTTCTCTTTCTGGTCCATTGGGTGACCTCAAGACCCTTGGTGAGCTTCTGGGCATGCTCTTCTTCATTGGCCTTTGTAACAGGGAGGAGGTGGGGGGCAAGTTTGGCTGAAGCAGCAGGTGAAAATCCTTCTTCTGGACAGCAGATATTGTCCCCAGGTCAGAGAGACCCATATAACACAATTCCTTTTAGGAGGTGGGGGCAAGTTTGGCTGAGGCAGCAGGTGAAGCCCACACAGCAGCTATTGTTACCAGTAGCCCCCGGGTCGGAGTGATCTGTGCAACACAATTCTTCTCCTCAGGCCTCTCTCCAAGTCATTGTCCAATTCTTTCTATCAGGGCATCTGTTCCCTGATGGCGATGGTCAGGCAAATACTGTTCGGACCAACTCTTACACTACCCCGTGGCTGAACATTGTTATCAGGAACTCATGACAGTAACACAATCCTCAAAGAGAGACAGAAAGTAAGGAGGAAGAAAAGGGAAAGGAAAAGTGGTTTATATCCATGCGATCCGCTTTGTATCAAGAGATTTTAGGGATGTCTACATTGGAGGGCACACTAAACAAATTGTGTGCATTAAGTACAGATGTCAAATGTGTCAAACGCTTTACCGTTCTCCAATTTACAACATACAATACCGTGGACAGAACAAAACCTATCAAAACTAATACAAAGAGAACAACAATGGGGTGACACAACTTGTTCAGGATGCTTGTAGCAGTAGGTGACCACCCAAAAAGCGTGTCCCACCACTTATGTTCAGCATCTTTTTCTACTCTTCTCAACACACGGTGAATTTCGTCAGCATTGTGGTGAAGAGTTATCAAGGTTTTCTGTCCATTTATTTGAACCTCTTCCAAGATCTTGATCAAGCCTTGGTGTTGCAACAATTGCTTTACCAATGTGAGACTGATCTCGATAGGTGTAGGCAGTAATTTGTGAATCAGTGTGTAATCAGATTGTATAAGTTGATGAGATATGACTGGTGCTAAATAAGAAAAATCACATCCAGTAATTTTGACAAAATTACAAACACAAAAATTTGAATGATTTATAATGTTTACCATCACTGTATCTACTAATATAGAGTTATGAGCAGTCCTCAAGCACACACAACCTTTGCCAATATACACTAATACCGTTTCTCGATTGTCAGAACGAACCTCAAAATGCATCCACTTTTCGGGCCCGTACTCTATGCTCGAAAGGATAGAGTACAGCTCTGTTGTGGTTCAACCCTAATGCAATGATAGGGTAAATTATGTATATTGAAGCATTGTGTATGGTTAACACAAAGGTCAATGCCAGTGTTTGTGATGGAGTTATAAGTAAAGTTTACGAAAGTCTACTGGGACTGGAGTTCTCTCTCAAATTCAGTGACACTGTCACGAACAATTTTCCGAATTTTGGTGGGGAAAGTGCCTTCTTCACCTTCTCTTCTGATCGAGGTGGCCACTGATTGCATCCACAGTTGTGCCTGAATACAACTGAGGGCCAAAAAAAGGTTATTTTGGACCACACCAAGTGCATCTATTATCAACTCATGGTCTTTTACATTTACTTTTGCTGGCCAATTTATTCATTAATAATTCTGAATCAATACCATTGAGGACTTCCAATCCTGTCCTCAACACACCAGTTAGATCTCTAACTTAATCTTTACTATCTCACTCTTATTTAATTATTACAGTTCGGACCAACTCTTACAACACCCATAGTGCATTTGCCACCATCCTTGAGTCATCCTTGGCCTCTTTTCTCATTCAGCAATATGTAGGGACAGCTGGATGGCTTTCACTTCTGCAGACTCACTTGACTAGCCTTTTCCTTCAATAGTTTCTGCAACTTGTCATGTGGGACTCCACACAGCAGCTTTCCCCTTCTGATGAGTCATTGTACGGTTGCACATCTTGGGCACAAGTCACCTCCTTGGGTGATGGTCCAAAATCTCTGCCTTCTGGCCAGTCCATGACCTCTTCCAGGATTCCTGGTTGGCTGAGGCTCCCCATTCAAGACTGTTGCGTGATCAACACCGCCCACTTACTCCACATAGCATCAGTTGCATGAAGAGTAGAAGGGATGTTTCCTTTGAACATCCAGCACAGCATGGGCAGTTGCAGTGCCAATAGGGGCTGTAGTTTTGTACCAGCTGCTTCTGTAGCGGCTCAAACCCTCTCTGTGTGAACCAATGCAGGCACGTTGCAAGAAGAGCCAGAGGCCACGAATGCATTTGCAAATATTAAGTTTTATTTTAGTTACCTCTCTACTGGGGGATCTTCAAAGTAGCACCTAAGTTCCCAGGCAGAGGTAACACAAGCGGGGATGCAGGCGCTGCAGCAATTCAGCCCTGGTGGAAGATCACTGGACCTGCTGCGCTCACCTGTATCTCAAGGCTTCATGCAGGCTCAGCCTTTTGCTTTCTCACAACAAAGCAGGAATCTCAGGCACAATAAGGGCTTTAGAGTTTCTCACAGGCCTATGTTATCTAACAGAGAGGTTCTACTTGTCAAGTACACAAGGTCAGTAAAACAATTAGTGTGATGTATGTCCTTTTTCTACACTATAGCTGCAAGTCGTTTCAGTGTATTTACATTTAACTAACCTCCTCACTATTCTTCTGCTATATTCCCATGCACTCTCATATGCTGCTAGTATCTCCTTTTCAGTTTTCGTGTAGTGGGCCTTGGATCCTCCATACCCCTGACTCCAAAACCCTAGAGGTCAACTTTGGGTGTCTCTGTATGCTTTCTGCAGAGGTTCCAAGTGAGGCCATGCTCCCCAGTTCTAGTGTAGAGCATGTTTCTCACAGCTGGTCCTGTACAGATGGGCCTAAGGGCTACTGCATGAACTGTCTCCTGTTTGAACTGTGCAAGGACTTGTCAGCCCATTTGTCCAGCTTGTTGAGGTCCCTCTGGATGACAGCACAACCCTCTGTCGTATCAAGTACTCCTCACAGTTTTGTGCCATCAGCAAACTCGCTGAGAGTACACTCTGCCCCATCATCTAGATCATTAATTAAGATGTTGAACTGGACACAGTATTGACCCCTGGGGTACACTGCTAGTGACTGGCCTTCAACTAGACTTTGTGCCACTGATCACCACCCTCTGGGCTTGACCCTTCAGCCAGTTTTGACTCCCCCTCGCTGTCTGCTAATCCAGCCCATACTTCACCAGCTTCTCTATGAGGATCTTAAGGGATACAGTGTTAGAGACCTTCCTGAAGACCAGGTAGACAATATTTACTTCTGACTATGCCAGAGAAGAAAAAGGAAGGCAGGGATGTTCATCTACCAGGCCAGTCCCTTCATCACAGAAGGTTATCAATTTGGTCAAGCATAACTTCCCTTCAATGAATCCATTCTGGCTACTCCTGATTACCTTCTTGCCCTTGATGTGCCTGGAAATGGTTTCCAGAATTAGCTGCTTCATCACCTTCCCAGGGATCAAGGTGAGAATGACTGTCCTGTAGTTCCTTGGATCTTCCTTTTTACCCTTCTGAAAGACAGGAGTGACATTTGCTTTCCTCCGGTCTTTAGGCACTTCTCCCAATGACCATGATCGATCAAATACTATCAAGAGTGGCCTTGCAATGACATCAGCCAGCCTATTCAGCACTTGCAAGTGCATCTCATCAGGGCCCATGGACTTATGTATGTCCAGTTTGTTTAAGTATTCTCTGACCTGACTTCTTCCACGAAGTATACACCTTCCTTTCTCCACATTTTTCTCCTGGTCTCTAGGACCTGGGATTCCTGAAGGTTGGTCTTCCTAGTAAAGCCTGAGGCAAAGAAGGCATTCAGTACCACAGCTTTTCCCATGTCCTGTGTCACCAGATCCCGTCTCATTAAGTAAGGGGCCCACGTTTTCCCTAGCCTTCCTTTTGTTACCTGTGTTCTTAGAGAAGCCCTTCTTGTCTTTGACATCCCTGGCCAGATTCAATTAGATTTGAATTTTAGCTGTCTAACTTGGCCTTGGATGCTCGGATACTTCTTCTTCCCAGGCTGCTTATCCTTGCTTTCACCCTCTGTAGGCTTCCTTATTGTGCTTTGAGTTTGGTTAGGAGCTATTTGTTCATCCACACAGGCCTCAAGGCATTTTTGACTGACTTCCAGTTCCTTGGGATGGAGCTCTCTTGAGCTTGGAGGAGGTGATCCTTGAATAATAACCAGCTTTCTTGGACCCCTCTTCCCTCTAGGGCCTTAGCCCATGGGACTCTTCCAAGCAGAACCTTGAAGAGGCCTAAGTCTTCTCTCCTCAATTCCAGGTCTGTGAGCTTGCTTTTCACCCTCCTCGCTGCCCTCAGGATCCTCAACTCCACCGTCTCATGGCCACTGTGGCCAAGGCTGCCTTTGATCTTCACATCCCCAACAAGTCCCTCCTTGGTGGCGAGTATGAGGTTCAGAAGAGCACCTCCCCTCATTGGCTCCTCTGTCACTTTGAGGAGTTATCATCAGTGCACTCCAGGAACCTCCAAGATCCCTTATGCCCTGCTGTATTTATGCCTCCAGCAGATACTGGGGTGGTTGAAGTTCCCCATGAGGACCAGGGCTTGTGAATGTGAGGCTGCTCCTAGCCACCTGTAGAAGGCCATATCCACTTGTTCTTCCTGGTCAGGAGACCTGTAGCAGACCCCCACTATGTGCTAGTGAGGTCCTTCAGTCTGCCATCTCAGTGGAGGTAGGGGATAGAGATCCATACGGCAGCAAAGATACAAGGGTTATTGATGTGCTAGGAAGCATGGAAGCACCTGAGAACAGTCACACAGGAATTAGGGCTTCTCCCCCAAAAAAGGTGGTGGGATCAATAGTCCAACTGAAGTGCATCTGTAGCAACACAGGCAGCATGGGCAAGAAAGAGGAGCAGCCATGAGCCATTGTGCAACTGGAAAACTATGATATAGTTGCAATCACGGAAACACGGTGACATGACTCAAACAAGTGGAGTGCTGCAATGGATGGCTATGAACTTTTCAGAAGGAATAGGCAAGTAAGGAGAGGAAGTTGGGTAGCCCTGTAAGTTAGGGAGTGTTTTGACTGTCTAGATCTTAATGATGGTGACAATAGGGTCGAGTCTCCATGGATAAGAATCAGGAGGAAGGCCAACAAGGCAGATATCCTGGTGCGAGTCTGTTACAGAGCACCCAACCAGGATGAAGAGGCAGATGAAATATTCTATAAGCAGCTGGGAGAATTATCATGATTTTTAGCCCTTGTTCTCATGAGGAACTTAAATTTACCAGATGTCTGCTGGAAATAAAATACAGCAGAGAGGAAACAGACTAGGAGGTTCCTGGAGTGTGTGGAAGATATAACTTCCTGACACAGCTGGTGAGTGAGCCAACTAGGGAAGGTGCCCTGCTGAATCTGTTGTTTGTGAACACAGAAGGACTTGTGGGTGATGTGATGACTGGAGACCATCTTGGGCACAGCAATCACAAAATGATATAGATTTCTATTCTTGGAGAAGTAAGGAGAGCTGTCAGCAGAACTGCTACCTTGGACTTCCAGAGGACAGACTTTGGCCTGTTGAGGGGCCTGGTTGCCAAACTCGCTTAGGAGGCAGTCCTAAAGGGCAAAGGAGTCCAGGAAGGCTGGACATTCTTCAAGAAGGAAAACGTAGAGGCACAGGAGCAGGCTGTCTCCATCTGCCAAAAGATGAGCCAGTGGGGAAGAGGATTGTCTGAACAGAGAGTTTTGGCTGCAATTCAGGAAAAAAAAAAGAGAGTTTATGAGCTTAGGAAGAAGGGGCAGACAACTCAGGAGGACTACAAGGATGGTGTGAGGTTATGCAGGGGGAAATTTAGAAGGGTAAAAGCCCAACTAGAACTTAGTCTGGCTACTGCCATAAAAGACAATAAAAAATGTTTCTTTAACTGCATTAGCAACAAAAGTAGAGCTAAGGAAAATCTCCATCCTTTATTGGATGGGGGGGGAAGTATAGTGACAAAGGATGAGGAAAAGGCTGAGGTACTTAATGCCTTCTTTACCTCAGTTTTCAGTAGTAAGACCATTGGTCCTCTTGGACACCCAGCCCCCTGAGCTAGAAGACAGGGACAAAGAGCAGAATGAAGCCCCCATAATCAGAGGGGAAATTATTAGCAACGTGCTACACCACTTAGAGACACACAAGTCTATTGCACTGGAAGGGAACCACCCAAGGGTACTGAGGGAGCTTACGGAAGTACTCGTTAATCCACTTTCAATTATTAATTAGCAGTCCTAGCTAACCGGGGAGGTCTCAGTTGACTGGAAGTTAGCAAATATGTTGCCCATCTACAAGAAGGGCAGGAAAGAGGATCCAGGGAACTACAGGCCTGTCAGTCTGACCTCAATGCTGGGGAAGGTTATGGAGCAGATCATCTTGAGTACCATTACATGGCATGTACAGGACAACCAGTCGACCAGGCCCAGTGTGCAAGGGTTTATGAAAGGCAGGTCCTGCTTGATTCACCTGATCTCCTTCTATGACAAGGGGACCCACTTAGCGGATGAGGGAAAGGCTGTGGATGTTGTTTACCTGAACATTAGGAAAGCCTTTGACACCGTATCCCACAGCATTCTTATGGATGAAACTGGCTGCTCATGGCTTGGGTGGGCATACTCTTTGCTGGGTAAAAAACTGGCTTGATAGCCAGGCCCAAAGAGTTGTGGTGAATGGAGTCAAATCCAGTTGGTGACCAGTCACAAGTGGTGTTCCCCAGGGCTCAGTATTGGGGCCAGTTCTGTTTAATCTCTTTATCAATGTTCTGAATGAGGGGATTGAGTACACCCTCAGTAAATTTACAGGTAACACCAAGTTGGGAAAGAATATTGATCTGCTCGAGAGTAGGAAGGCTCTACAGAGGGATCTGGACCAGCTGGATCAATGGGTTCAACAGGGCTAAGTGCCGGGTCGTGCACTTGAGTCACAACAACTCCATGCAGTACAACAGGCTGGGGGAAGAGCGTCTGGAAAGTTGCCTGGCAGAAAAGGACATGGGACTGTTGGTCAACAGCCAGCTGAATAGGAGCCAGCAGTGTGCCCAGGTGGCCAAAAAGGCCAAAAGCATCCTGGTTTGTATCAGGAAATGGTGTGGCCAGCAGGACTAGGGAAATGATCATCCCCCTGTACTTGGCGCTGCACCTTGAATACTGTGTTCAGTTTTGGGCCCTTCACTACGAGAAAGACATTGAAGTGCTGGAAACTTTCCAAAGAAGAGCACCGAAGCTGGTGAAGGGTCTAGAGAAAAAGTCTTATGAGAAGCAGCTGAAAGAACTAGGATTGTTTAGCCTGCAGAAAAGGAGGCTGAGGAGAGACCTTATAGCTCTTTATAACTACCTGAGAGGAGGTTGTAGTGAGGTGGGTGTCAGTCTCTTTTCCCAAGTAACAAGTGATAGAATGAGAGGAAATAGCTTCATATTGCACCAGGGGAGGTTTAGATTACATATTGGGAAAAACTTCTTCACTGAAAGGTTTGTCAGGAATTGGAACAGGCTGCCCATGGAGGTGGTTGAGTAGATGTTTAAAAGACATGTAGGTGTAGGGCTTAGGGATATGGTTTAGTGCTGTACTTGGCAGTGTTAGTTTAACGATTGGACTTGATATTCTGAAAGGTCTTTTCCAACCTAAATGATTATATTATTCTGTGATGTCACCCTTACATGTCTTTAATCTTAACCCATAATGTGCTGGATTGGCTGAGGTAGGGTTAGTTTCCACAGGTAGCTTGGGGGATGACACAGCGAGGACAGCTGACCCAAAACTAGCCAAAGAGGTACTCAATATGGTATAATTTCATGCTCACTTATAAAAGGGGGGCAAGTCAGTGAGGGAGGCTCTCTTTCTCACTGTCCTGGAGCTGTGTGGTCCGGGACACTCTCGGTTCTCTCTGGACCGTGCAGTTCGGTGCTAGTGTGTTTCAGGCATGAGCTGCTGTCGGGGATTGGGGGGAAGTTTCAGCATGGGCTGTGGTCGGGAATCCACAAATGATGCTTCAGTAAAGGTGAATGACGATACCAGGATCCCCATGTGGTGAGAGATTGTGCTGTGTATCCATTGCTTTTTATATTCTTTAATTATCATTATTGGGGTTTTTTGTTTGTTTGTTTGTTTGTTTCTCTGCTCCATTAAACTGTTCTTATCTCAACCCAAGAGCTTTGCCTTTTGTTTTTTGATTCTCCTCCCCATCCCACCAGGGGGCAGGAGGGGTGAGCAAGTGGCATGAGGTTTTAGTTGCCTGCTGAGGGGGGCATAAGCTCTCAGTTGGCTCCTCATCTATCCCCAGGCAGAACTCCATGCACTCCAGGTGCTCTCTCACATAAAGGGCAACTCCCCCTCCTCATCTTTCCAGCCTGTCCTTCCTAAAGAGCCTTCAACCCTCCATTGCAACCCTCCAGTCATGGGAACTATCCCACCACGTCTCCATAATCCCAATAATATCATAGCTCTGCAACTGCACACAGATCTCTAACTCAGGGACTGTTTCTACTGGGCACAAGATCAGAGCATCCTGACACGTAGGAAGTCAAGGAAGGGAGCCAGGAGACCTGCGTGGTTAAACAGGGAGCTGCTGGGTAAGCTCAAGTGGAAGAAAAGAGTTTATAGATCATGGAAGGAGGGGCTGGCCACTTGGGGAGAATATAAGGCTGTTGTCAGAAGATGTAGGGAGGCAACTAGGAAAGATAAAGCCTCCTTAGAATTACACCTGGCGAGAGGGGTCAAGGACAACAGAAAGAGCTTTTTCAAATACATGGCAGATAAAACTAACACCAGAGGCAATGTAGGCCCACTGATGAATGAGGTGGGTGCCCTGGTGACAGAAGATACAGAGAAGGCAGAGTTACTGAACGCCTTCTTTGTCTCTGTCTACACTGCTGGAGGCTGTCCTGAGGAGCCCCGTACTGCTGAGGCTCCAGAGGAGGGCAGGACAATGGGGGAGTTTGCCTCGGTTGATGAGGACTGGGTTAGGGAGCAGTTAGGCAATCTGGACATCCATAAATCCATGGGTCCAGATGGGATGCACCCACGGGTGCTGAGGGAGCTGGCTGAGGTCATTGCTGGACCGCTCTCCATCGTCTTTGCCAAGTCTTGGGAAATGGGAGAGGTGCCTGAGGACTGGAGGAAAGCAAATGTCACTCCAGTCTTCAGAAAGGGCAAGAAGGAGGACCCGGGTAACTATAGACTGGTCAGCCTCACCTCCATCCCTGGGAAAGTGATGGAACGACTTCTCCTTGGTGCCATCTGAAGGCATATTAGGGATAAGAGGGTCATTAGGGGCAGTCAACATGGCTTCACCAAGGGGAAGTCATGCTTGATCAACCTCATTGACTTCTATGAGGACATAACAAGATGGATGGATGATGGCAGAGCGGTGGACGTGGTCTACCGTGACTTGAGTAAGGCATTTGACACAGTCTCCCACAGCATCCTCACAGCTAAACTGAGGAAATGTGGTCTGGATGACTGGGTAGTGAGGTGGACTGCGAACTGGCTGAAGGGAAGAAGCCAGAGAGTCGTGGTCAATGGGGCAGAGTCTAGTTGGAGGCCTGTATCTAGTGGAATGCCTCAAGGGTCAGTATTGGGGCCTGTATTATTCAATATGTTCATCAATGATTTGGATGAGGGAATAGAGTGTACTATCAGCAAGTTTTCTGATGACACAAAGCTGGGAGGAGTGGCTGACACGCCAGAAGGCTGTGCTGCCATCCAGCGAGACCTGGACAGGCTGGAGAGTTGGGCAGGGAAAAATTTAATGAAATATAACAAGGGAAAGTGTAGAGTCTTGCATCTGGGTAGGAACAACCCCAGGTTCCAGTATAAGTTGGGGAATGACCTGTTAGAGAGCAGTGTAGGGGAAAGGGACCTGGGGGTCCTGGTGGACAGCAAGATGACCATGAGCCAGCACTGTGCCCTTGTGGCCAGGAAGGCCAATGGCATCCTGGGGTGTATTAGAAGGGGGGTGGTTAGTAGATCGAGAGAGGTTCTCCTTCCCCTCTACTCTGCCCTGGTGATGCCACACCTGGAATATTGTGTCCAGTTCTGGGCTCCTCAGTTCAAGAAGGACAGGGAACTACTGGAGAGAGTCCAGCGCACGGCAACAAAGATGATGAAGGGATTGGAGCATCTCCCTTATGAGGAAAGGCTGAGGGAGCTGGATCTCTTTAGCTTGGAGAAGAGGAGACTGAGGGGTGACCTCATTAATGTTTATAAATATATAAAGGGTGAGTATCAGGAGGATGGAGCCAGGCTCTTCTCGGTGACAGCGAATGATAGGACAAGGGCCAATGGATACAAACTGGAACACAAAAAGTTCCTCTTAAATTTGAGAAGAAACTTCTTCTCAGTGAGGGTAACAGAACACTGGAACAGGCTGCCCAGGGAGGTTGTGGAGTCTCCTTCTCTGGAGGCATTCAAGACCTGCCTGGATGCCTTCCTGTGTAACCTCATGTAGGTGTTCCTGCTCCAGCAGGGGGATTGGACTAGATGATCTTTCAAGGTCCCTTCCACTCCCTAACGTTCTGTGATTCTGTGATTCATCATATTTATCCTCCATACTGCATGCAGTAGTGTACAGGCACTTCAGAGAGTCATATTGACTTCCTAGAAAGGGTTTGGGGATCTCGTTGGTAATGATACCTTGTAGGCACTTCCTCGCTTACAGGCAAGTACCAAAGGTAATCCATCTTTAGCCACATTTTGTTTTTATTTTCCATTCCTTTAACATCACCCCAGGTCCTTTGCTTGTGGATCTTGTCCATAACTCTCTCACAGGAATGCTGGTTACTCTATCCTTCTCCCATTGTTGTGCCAAAAACAGGGTTCTTTACCCAGTGTGCAAGCAGTCAAATATACACACAGAGTCGAGATATCATTTTACTACGAGATTGTGCAATGTCAGGTGCTAGGTGATAAAATCACAAAGCTAGCACACCTTCTTCACAGTACTTACATAATTTATACTTTGAATTTTGATTAGTACCTCCCCAGGTTTCCACCCCCTTTCCAGGATTGGTTAGTAATTTAAATATGGTTACACAATCATTTTCTTGTACTATGCATGCTCATGGGTTAGGGCCTTCACTTGGGCAGGGGTCTCTGCACCTGTGGGCATGATTTTTAGTATTATAATGAGCTTATGATGAGCAAAGTTCATCTAAAGGACACTATCTGACAGTCTTAAGATATATGTTAAACAAACTCAACTAATTGCTGCCATGATTAATTCTTTTAATTGGTAACGACTACACCATAACTCTTAGTTTAAAGCCCTCCTTATGAGGTCAGCCTTTTTCTTGACATAAATAGCTTTCCCTTTCTTAGTGAGGTACATCTCATCTCTCCCAAGCAGACATTGATCTGCAAACAGGGTCCCATGGACATAGAACACAAAACCCTGTTGCCAACACTAGGTCTGCAGCCAGTTATTGGCATGCGCGTTACCAGTGCCCCCCTCCTCAAACCCTTGCCCCTCACCAACAGTATTGTTGGGCCCCTATGCCTTAACTACTGTCCCCAGAGCTCTGTTGTCACTTCTGATACTCTCCAAGTTGCCCCTAGCAATATCATTGGTGCTGACAGGTAAGAACAGGAGGGGTAGTAGTCAGAAGGCTGGATGAGCTTTGACAGTCTCTCCACAATATCCCAGATTCAGGCCCCCTGGCAGGCAGTAAACCTCTCTAGATGATAATTCAGATATTAACATTGTATCTGAAAATATGTCGCCATTCTCAGTTCTATATGCCACATAGGCAAAAAGGAGGAGAGAAAAAAAAGAGAAAGACACACATTTCAGTTTCTTTTGATAGTGTAGCTCGAACTAACAGTTTCTGTGTTTGTTACTCCTTTGAGCATTGTCACGGAGGCACCCCGAGGTTAGTTTAAGGGACAACAGGGTCCAAACCAACTTTTATTAAACCGGTGAGAAACAGGGTTTTAGCACTCCAAAAGTGACTTAAATACAGGTTCGGATATCAGTTGAGGAAAATTATTAAGGGGCAGCAACTAATACAACAGGCGGTCCACAGAGTGCATGCACATGGCTTCACCCAAAACAATGCCAGAGCCGTCTCTGAGTCCGGGAGGAGTACACACTTGCCTGAACACGGTGCAGGATTATTTTAAAGGGATACATGTACTCGTAGTGAGTACGGAAAGTTAGTACACTCGCGATTGTGCGAGGGTAAATTTATAATACACTCACAATCCTGTGAGGGTTAATTTACTTACACGTGCAAATGTGCACGGAATATTACACGTGCTTATGTGGAAGCATGGGAGGGAAATACACTCGCGATTGTGCGAGGAAATAATTTATACACGTGCTCATATTGAGCACGGAAAGTTACGTGTGCAAATGTGCACGGAAAGTACACGTGCTTGTATTAAGCACGGAAAGTACGTGTGCAAATGTGCATGGAAAGTTATACGTGCTTATGTGGAAGCACGGGAGGGAAATACCCGCGATTATGCGAGGATTAATTTTACACGTGCTCATATTGAGCACGGAATTTTACACGTGCATATGTGCATGGAAAGTATAAATATACTCGCGGCAAGGCAAGCGGAGTCTCCATCCTGGGGAGGGGGGCTCTCGGTGGCAGCATCTTGCTCGTGCTCCGAGAGACCCGCAACAATGGGCCGAGTCTCGACGAGAATCCCGTTTTTTATATTGGCTGATCAGATCTGACTGTAGGCATTCTAGAAGCTTCTCTGCACCCCCACACTGTTTGTGGGATGCCCCTGAAGTCTCCAAACATCCCCCACACTGGCAGGTGCCCAGCGGCTCAGTGGCACCTGCCTCGGCACTCCCTTCTCCTAATGGCCCTGGTCAGGGTGCTCTGGGGCCAAACAAAAGAAGCTGTTAGCCTCAAGTACCAGAGAGAGAGGGAGATGTGCCTACTCCTTCCATACTGAAGGAGGTAGGGGGAGAGAGGGGGATTTGCATCCTGCCACAAGCATGTTGTGGTTTAACCTCAGCCTGCAACTAGGACCACAGTAACTGCTTGCTCACTTACCCCTCTCTGAGTGGGATAGGGAAGAGAATGGAAAAGTGCAGTACCATTATGCTCCCTCCCAACTGCTATTTTGCACCTGCAGCTGGACAGATGAAAAAGACCTTGGTCTCCTTGACAACAGCCAAGATACTGAGTTCTTACATTCTTTTCATACCAACTCCAAAACACAGCTAGCTACTGAAACGTAGCGTGTTATCATAGAAGTCTCATGCTAAATCCCAAACAAAAGACTGTGCTAGCTACTAAGAAGAAAATATTCTAACTGCATGAAGAAAATTAACTCGATTTCAGTTAACCCAGCACAGAGCAGTAACTGAATGTTACAGAAAAATGTGTAAATGTTAAAGTAGAATTCCTTAGAAAATGCTTCATCCTGACTTCAATATGGTGCTTGGTAAAAACGTGAAATTGAAGGCTATTCAGCTGTACCTAATATTTGTTGCTTTTAGCTGCTGTAAGATTCTTTTATCATTCTGTGCTGCTTTAGTGGGAGAGATTGTTGTGACATTAAAGCTAGAACTCATTAGAAAGTTTCTTTTTTATGAACGACTATTACTGATTTCTCAACTGTTTATTTTACTTTGTAGCAGAAGGGTTAGAGATTTTTCTGAAGTTGTCCTCGAGGTTGTTATAGACGATCATGATAAATAGCACGCACTCGTCGGAATAAATTGCTTAGAATTTATTGCAGCAAGTGGCAAGTGGGCAAAACAGCGCTGGGCGACCGGGGAGTCTGTGCTCCACCACAGCGCGCCTTTCCAGTAGCAGCAAGCTTGGTTAAATGTGGTAAAGGATTACATATTCATGGTTATTCCAGGAACGCCTATACATATTCATAATTTTTTCCTCAAAAAGGCCGTTCTTATTAAAATATGAGTTCCAAGGAATTATATCTATAGTCTTCACCTTTGGCTCTTTCCTGTTGCGCCTGTGCAGTGTCTCCGGGTGGTCATGGGTGGGGGTCTTTTGGATGAAGGCTGCAGTCTATCTTGTTGTGCACTTCTCATCTTTGGCCTAGCACGCTGGGTTTGCCCAAGGCTCCAACGGCTTGAGCTGGTTTTCCTCCCGCTTTGTGCTGAAGACCCCCGTTATCTCATTCACACAAGGATGCAACTGGGCCCTTATCTCTGTCAGTCTCTTACTGAATGTTCTGCAGGGTACACTAAATTAGGCTTTTACACATATCTGTGGAACAAGTTTTTTACAAAGACTACATACAGGTTGCATTGTTTAATGGCAGCATGTACTAATATCATGTTATATGCTCAGGTTTCACAGCCACTGATAATATATCCATTTAGACCGGTTTGATTAACAAATACATCGTTAAGTCTATTACAAGGTTGCTGGCTGTTGCCTATACAGTGACAGAATATTAAAGAATGTTAATAGTATACTCTAGCGATAGTTGGTTTTTTACTCTTATTGTGCCAAGCAGAAGCGGTTTTGTTTATCCTTCCAAAAATCTCAATTTTTTCTTTTTTCTCCCTACTTCTGGTTCTTACTTTGTAAACTGGCTGAGTTTCCTTAAAGACACACAGAAAGGTTTTTGTGTTGTTTCTAAAGGGGCCAAAGTTTAAAAAGGAGAGATTCCCCCCCTTTCCTATATAATAGAGCTTTCAGGGAACCTCTTTTAAAAGGCATAGTTACAGCCTTTGTGTTGAAAGGTGTGGCTGCTGTCGGGGTTTGCTGATGCAGACAGGCTGGCTGGTGATTAACAAAGGTCATTAGACTTTAGAATCTGGCAGGGGAGGAGGGTGTCTTCTGTTGGAAGAAGGACAGTTCCCAAGGGATGAGGACAGGGCAGTCTGTAGGCAGGCCTCCATTCTGCTTCCATGTCCTCCTGCTGGGAAGTAACTGTGTTTTGATTAAGTCCATAGAACTGTGTAAGACTGTGTTGCTGGAATTAATAAACATATTTAGCATTCACAAGTTAAAAGAACTTTTTGAGATCTTTGCAAATGATTGTTCAGGAAGAAAAGGTGCTGTTTTGACAGCATATGAGAACAGATACTATTAGGGGGTGGGGAGGTAAATCATACAAAAGAGGGAGAGTCCTGTTCTTAGATGATGGTGTTTCCATTTTGTTTTGTTTTGGGTTTTTTTTGTATCATCCAAGGGAAAAAAACAAACTTGTGTACCTGAAATAAACAACTCATGCTACTCCAATCATGGATAGCAGCACTTAATGCAATTTACTGTAATGTGTTTGATAACAGCATAAGCAAAACAGCGCTGGGTGCACGGGGAGTCTGCGCTCCACAAACACGCACACCAAGATCTCCAAACTGGCCCCTTTTTATTGTCCTTGAGTTCCCCATTTCGGTTAGTTTCAGCCTATTTTCGTTTCTTCGGTATTTTGTGTCCTTTCCTTTGCAGTCTTTAGGAGGCCTTCTTGCGGTTGATCATTCTGGAGGAAGTTCCTCTTTTTCCTCCGTCTTCTTCTTTCTTGTTACCTTCTAGTTTCACAATTAGTCTTACAGTTGGTTTAAAGCAAGACAGGTTTATAGTTAGCCACACAGTTTGCTCAAAGCTTAGCCGTTATTTCCTTTGTCCTAACTCCATGCCCTATTTGTTAAGAGGGGGTCTTATCAGCAATAGCAATGTCTTTTGTAACTTTCGTAATGTCCTTTTTGTAACTTTCCATGCAAGCTGTGCTCTTTTAGTACAAATCATAATTACATTTTTCACAATTCCCTCTTTTTATCCTATTGATTCGTGCTTTGGCTTCAAACTTTGCTAACACTTGTCTCGTGACTGTGTTATTTTCAGGACGAGCAATTTATGTGTTTTACCTTGGGTTGCCATCTCAGGGTCTACAGGCATTGCAGTAATTTGCATTCTTTGAACTACTGAGTGTATTAACCGAATAAGGCATGGAATCATACATGGTAAAAATAACAATCTTAAAAGTACACATAATAACATAAATCTTAATTTTTCCACTAGGTTTCCCCAAACAATTGGTTACACTAATCATCTATTAGTAAAGAATTCTTTTTTTTTTTTTTTTACCAATATACGTATGACCCGTTTGATTTCTTCTACGATTTTCATTATTGCATACCCATTACCATCTATCTTTAAACAAGACTCAGAGGTATTCTACTTTACACAAACACCTCCTTCTTCTGCTAAGAGGTAGTCTAATGCTACTCGATTTTGATATACTGCAGCTCAGGTTTGTGATAATCGTTTTGCTATTAGTTTTAGAGCCTCGGCTGTCTGGTTATATATTATTTTTATTACAGCCTGTAATCAGATTATTCTATTTAACATGTACATCAGGGTATGATATCTCCAATGTCTCCAACTCCCATCTTAGACCTACGTTGTCGTGGTTGAGATGGACAAACGACATAGACCAAGTTCTTCCAGGATGAAAGTAGTAGATGCCATTTATTGCCACAAGTGCATTTTTATACAGTTTTACCAATTCATGTGTCTCTTCACTATTGGTTACAAGTTACAGCAGTAACATCTCATTGACTATTTTTGCTATCATCAATGTTACTCTTCTACTCCCTTCTCTCTCACGGGTACATCCTTAACATCACCAGATACTCCTTTACTCCCATCTTTCTCACGGGTAGGCCTTCATATCTTCAAGGCTAATTTCTGTTCCCATGTCCTCCGTCAGGGAATCCACGGACCCACTGTAGTTCCCCACAATTCCCCCTTTTTGTTTTTGTGCTAAAAAAATTGCCTTCATTGTCCGCTGCAGGGCCCTTTGCAGCAGAGAAATCATGCATGGCAACATTAGTAACACAACCACAACAATCATCAAGACAATCAGTCCTGTTTTCACTACTGATAACAACCATCCTAAAAACCCCCAACCACTAAGCAATTTATTTAACAAATCACATCAAAATCTTCACACCCATGTCCTTGAGCTAATAACAAGAAGTCTATCGCGGCTCTACTCTGCCGTGTGGCATGTCTTACAGAATCTACATCTAACAAAAGCCCACTTAAAGCCTTAGAAGTTCTGTTAGTTTGCTTAACTAGCCAGCAGCCTAATTTTTCTAAAATATTTAAAGCTTTTAGCTGTGCCAACACCAGATACAAGAGATCCTAAAACCCTTAACCCTGATCCCCAAAAATCTACATTATCATCACATTTTGACTTATATGCATGGAAAAAAACGTTTTTCCCGTGTTGCTTTTCTGTGATCTAGTATCATGGATACATTGGGCATTAAGAGAGTTAATCGTCCCAAACTACATGGTCCTCCAACAGCATTAGAAGGAATTCCTGGTCAGGCTCTGTCTCCACAGATCAAGAATACACCATACAGGAGGTTTTGGGTTCGCTCTCCCACATTATCAATGACACCCCTTGGATTCTTCTGCGAGGCATTACACCATCGAGTTTCATTTCTATAGTCACCAAGGGTAGCATTAATATTTTGCAATTTTATCCATTCATGTTCTCGTATATTGTTCTGACACTTTTCACAAACCAGGTTGATACAAGCGTCCATGGGCATAGATGCCAGCAATTCCAGTTCCCATGGTTTGATATCTGCTTCCAGGAGGCAATTAATCCAAAGTGCCATGTTGGTATTATTACAGTTTGTTGCAATGCCTCTGCACCGACCACTATTTTGAAACAGTCGTGTGATGCTGCTGTAGTCATCAAGGAAGACATCAACCAAGCATGTGTGGAAAGGGTTTTCCGGAGACATCGTAGTTAGACATATAGAGTCCTGGTCAGTCATGTTGGCTAAAGTAATCCACATGTTAGTCTTTGTCTGTGCGGGCATCCAAAACACAGCAGCTGCAGCAGTCATTGTCAAGAAGATAACACAGGTTTCACGTTTCGTGCCAGCAACCATTGCGGCCCTTGATATGTAAAGACACAAGCATAGCCTCTGCCCCAGGTTATCAATTGATGTGGCCTTTTCCATTGACCATTAACTAGTGATTTGGCCATAACTAATGTAGGTTCTTTCTGATTTAGCATGGTTTTTGGGTCACACTTGCAAAGTGTTTCATTATAGGGCAAACTTGGGCTGCACCACTTAGATATAAGTGATTCATCACATAGAATGCTTTTGACAATTGGTTTTGTGGTGTTTTCCGTACTTCTCCCCCCTTTTTGTTTTAAAAACAAAACAAAACAAAACAAAAACACAGTACAGATTCAGATACGTGCATTGGACCTTGACTACGTACTCAGAATCACAAACCAAATTTAGAGGTTCCTCCTTAAAAGCTCTAAGTAATTTAAAGCTGCGCCAAGTTCTGCTAATTGGGTTGAACCTTCAATAATTTTTACAGAATTATACCAATTGTTATCTTCATGCCAAACCACTACAGCTTTATGAGACTTCCCAGAACCATCAGCAAAAACTGTGCAAGTATGTAGGATCAGACCAGATACAAGTATGGCCTATGGCCTGATGTTAAAGACTTGCAGGTTTTGCAGCAATTTACATTTTACATTTATGCATGCCAAAAGCTGTGATGTTAGGAAAATCAGCTAGTGCAATTTACAGGGATGTAGACTGCAAATAAAAAATCAAAATTAAATTTCACAAATGGTACATGTATGACAAAAGGATCATAGCCTATTAAGACTTAAATTCATTCCCTGCATTTCTTGATCAGAGTAACAATCGGTATATCAGTCTGTTAGCAATCTCATCATACTGTCCCACAATAGCCACAGGTTTTTTCTATGTTGTAGCTATAAACAGACAAATCTGCAAGTCCAATCGAATGCAGTCAGCTTGTAAGGTTTTAATAAGTTTATTCCCCAAAGTTTCTAACTCCATTTTGGCTGTCATATTTATTGGATTTTTTTTTTTTTTTTTTTTTTTTAACCGTATTGAAGTCCTGTTTCAGATCTATCAGTGTAGTATTTGCTTTATAGAAACACTAATACTAGTGGAAATACAGCATTTGAAATTTCCTTGGAGATTTCTCACTTGCAGCAAGCAGATCTGCACCATCCAAGCAGCTTCTTTTAGGCCATGCAACTAAACAGAATTCTCAGAAAACGTTATTTGAGCTTACAATTTACTTAACAAATCTTAACCTAAGAGAGGTATAGGACTTTCTGGCAACTTTGTTCCAAATTTGTCATTCCATAGGTTTCAAAAAACGGTCTTTCTTTCCCGCGATCTCAGAAATTATCATGGTGAATTTACTAAGAAGTCTCTTAAAACTAGTTACCACAGAATAAGTCTATCAACAAATTTTTGATTTAATTTTCGAGTTTCATTAGAACTACGGGTCTGTTTAGGGATGCCTTTAAACTTCACCCTCAGACTGCTCCATTCAGTATTACATCGCTGCAGTGGAGGGGAGAGAAAACCCCCTTTCACCACTTTAAAAGCAGGCAGCCAGGTTTTTCCATTTTTTTTTTTCTCTTCTTGCTGCAGTTTAGATATAACCAAGGCCACGCAGCTGGTGTAATCACTGGTACAAAGTAGGAGGCTCTGGGAAACTCCTCAGTTACAATGAACTGCACACAGGCCTGGGATATCTTGCTCTTTTGTTTTCCCATTTCATTCCAACCATAATACACTTTATATGCAATTTCAAGTAGCTCCGCAATAGTTACATTCCTTAGCTCCATTTACCTTTTACAATTTACAGATGTCAAAAACCAGTCTAATAAACATAAATGCATTATTCTATTTTCCTAGATCCAAATCAGTTAATATTCTAGCAACTTTTAAATACAACCCCTTCCAAACTCACATCTATCATAGCATTTAGGTGTTTGTTTTGTTTCTGTTTTTTGTTGGTTTGATTTTTTTTCGTTTTGTGTTTTTTTTTAATTTGTTTGTTTGTTTTTTGTTTGTTTGTGGTTTTTTGTTTTTGTTTGTTTGTTTTTTTGTTTGTTTTTCCAATGCGAATCAGATTTTAACAATTTAAATTCTTTTCTGGTCTCAAAATTGGCAAATTAACTTACAGTACCACACTTCACCAAATTTTTTCCCAAGTTCTGCAAAACAACGTTAATTTCAATACAGCACTAAAACCCAGAATTCCACATTTAAGCCACATTCGAGTACAGTATCATTTCAAGTTTTCTTTTTTCAGAATATTTCCCCGAAAGTTACTCTAACGTGTAAGGATACATCCTAAGGGGGAGCAAGGTGGAATTTTAGCAGTGGAACCGGTTCCCATTTTGTAATTATCTCCCCAAACAAAATTCTTGTGGTACCAAATATATATATACGCTAACTAAAATACTGAGGTCAGATATGAAAACCAAATACTCAGTTCAAATATGCAGATGGATCACAGTTACACTTATTCAAGACAATATCTCAATTTTTGCATTGCACCTTTGAACCGCTTACTGCTCAGCCAGGTGGAGGTGCTGCTGGGTCTCCCTTACAAAACAGGTCAGTGCGTGCTGGAGCCCAACCGGCACCCACCCCCCCGCCGTCGTAGCGAGCTGGACTGGGCAAGGCCTTTTTTTTTTTTTTTTTCAGTGTCTTATCTGGTGCACTACAGCTGTTATTCCAAAACCAGGATTCTTTCAAATCCAGCACATCGAGATGAGACACAGCCTTTCACAGACTTGCTCAAGTCTGAATGCCGGAATAAAGGTAGCATGCTAGAAAGTAAAATAACAGCTTCTACACACAAAATTTTACCATCACATCCACACAGTAAAGAACTAAATTACTCATGATCTTCTGTATTATCACAAAATGCACATTTTGAGTCAACGGATTCTCATGATTTAACAGACTGTGAACTTATCGTACCATATAACAAAGACCTACCAAAATTGCAACATGCTTAAACCGATATCCACAAAGAAAACAGGTTAATAAGGAAAGCATCTTGCAGACTTTAGCAAGTTTACTGTGACCTGTGTGTTATCAGTTAACTCTCTCTCAGCTTGTTGAAGTTCAAACCGTTCCAGCTGTAAAACTGTCTGTAATGATCTAATGATCTCTTGCAGAGATTTATTTTGTCCTGCTCTTCTCACCTTAAAAACAACATTGTGAGAAATGCAGTTGTGATTCGTGCTAAGATGTTTAATGTTTACAGTTATAACCAAATGAGGCACGGGCTCTGAACCTGGAAAAAGGAAAAGGTGGTTAAGTTCTATGTAAAAAGTTATGAAACTTGTTTATGAAGTTATATTGACAGAGGGAACTAACATTTTAAGGGTTAACTAAACATATAATGGGTGCCTACTAACGAACTAACACTTTAAGGCTTAGTCACACAATAAATGCTTAGCTTTATGTTAAGAAGAACAGAACCCCATCGAATGCCAAGATAAGAAGTTTTACTGCACCTAGCTGTAAACTTGAGGAGACAAGATAACGAAGATTTACAGCAAAAGGGGGCGCCAGTCTGGTTTCAATCGACTTGACATCTTGGGTCCCAGTCAATTCAACATAATGAGCCAAAGGTAAAAAGTTCACTGTGAGGAAGCTGAAGGAGCCTTCATCCAAAGACCCCCAAAGACCCCTCCTCAAATTCACCAAGTGGCACTGCGCAGGCCCAACAGGGGAGGGTCTATATAAATGGTTATCTGAGACTCATTTTAATAAGAAGCGGGGAAAGGTTATGAATATGTATAGGCGTTCCTGGGGTCATTATGAATATGTGATACCTTACTGTATTTAAGTACACTTCTTATTGTTTAAAGGTGTGCGTGTTGGGCGGAGCGAATTCCCCGCGCACCCAGTGCTGTTTTGCTTATGCTCTAATGAACACGTGTTTAAGGAATACAAGGAATTGGATTAAATGTTGTTTATCCATAGAAGAAGCGTAAGTTATTTATTTCAATTGGTGACCCCGACGTGATAACCTTGGATAGCTCTGTGTTACCTCAGGTTCAAGGGAGGCACCCCACTTTATAGCGGCCCTTGGACTCGGGTGTGCGGAGAGCTACCAATGTTATTCAAAATTAAAGCATAAGCAAAAGAATTGAGAAGAATTGAGCTCACTCTCCCTGAATACTGCAGTTTACCTGTAATCCAGAGTGCACGAAGGTCCCGACGGGAAAAATGGACTGTAAGTACCGCGGGGTCGGGTAGGTCCTGATGGGAAAAATGGACTGTAAGTACCATCAGGTCGGGTAATGTGACTGTGTGACTGGTGTTGGTTGAGACGCAACCTGGTTGTGAAGTGAGTGCAGAGTCCTTCTAAGTGCGGTTCCAATACCCCGTGAGGGGCTTGGCCACTGAAGGGACAAAGCGAGTGAAGCACTCTCTCTCTGTGTTGTGGGTTTGAGCCCCACGTTGTAAGCTAGTGGGTTCAATACCCATCTTGTAATCTAGTTGTAGTGGTTTCGATCCCCACGTTGTGAGCCAGGTTTTGTGGGTTTGAGGTTCCCACAAGAGGTCGAAGGGGAGGGACCTGCCAGAGGTACCCCCCCTGACAGTCCCTTGGCGGGGGGGGGTCATGTTAGAGTTTTGGACCCCCCAACAGTCCCTTGTGGGGGGATCATGCTAGAATTCTGGGATGAAGAGAAGTTCACCCAAGGTAAAAACAAAGGATAAATGGACTCAAGGAGTGGACCCCCCAGTTTGTAACAAAATCCTGTGGAGATATAAGAAAGAAACTAGAAAAACTTGAAGAGATAAGGAAAAACAAAGAGTTAACTCATCCCTCATCCCATCTGTTGGGATGGGACAGTTTATTTGGTGTCACAAGTGGGATATTCTGTGAGAAGGAGTTCAGGGGGGGATAGGAGCCAGAGGCTCTAAAGGAGAACTGATCGGTCTGTGCTGTGTTCTCCTGCAGTAGGTCATGGCATCCTGGGTCAAGCCAGGCCTGGACTGCTCCCTGATATTGAGTTTGCTGAAAGATTATAAGGCTTGCCAGAGTCCTGAGGGTCTTAGGTGGGCTTCTGGACATTGGTCGTCTCCAGATATTGTAACTGAGCAAATAAGGGACTTGGCAAAAGAAAGCAGATTTGAGATTTCTGCTGTTTTGGAAGCAGCATTGATAGCTGCCCTGAAAGACAAGCAAACTGAGCAAGAGATCATTAAATCACTGTAGACAGATTTACAAGCAGAATGGTTTGAACTTCAGCAAGCGGAGAGAGAATTAGCTGATAACAAATGAATCACAGAAAAACTTGCAGAACAGTCTGCAAGATGCCTTTTAGTACTAGCTTTTTTTCTTTGTGGGTATCTTTTTGAATGTGTTGCAGTTTCTTAAGCCTTTGCCTGTTGTATGGTATAGTAAGATCACAGATTGACCCAAAATGCACATTTTATGACGATGAGCAATTTGACTCTTGACTGTGTGAATGTGGTGATGGGGTTTTGTGTGTGATAGCCATTGCTTTTCTTTCTGGCATGCTCGCTTTGTTCTGGACTTGCATGGCTCTGTGATAGGCTGTGTCTCATCTCGGTGTGCTGGATTTGGCTCTTTTGTATGCGCACTGGATGGGGGATCCTGGTTTGGGGATGGCAGTTGTGGCGCCCCAGATGAGACACTGATAAAAGCCTTGCCCGGTCCAGCTTGCTGCGGTGGGGGTGGGTGGGTGCTGATGGGGCTCCAGCGCGCACTGACCTGTTTTGTCAGGGAGACCCAGCGGTGCCTCCACCTGACTGAGCAATGAGCGGTTCAAAGGTGCAATGCTAAAATCGAGATATTGTCTTGAAGAATTGTAATTGTGATCTGTTCACATATTTGAACTTGGTATTTGGTTTGCGTGTCTGAGCTCAGTATTTTAGTTAGTATATTTAGATTTGGTACCAAAAGAATTTGTTTGGGGAGATAATTACAAAATGAGAACCGATTCCATTACTAAAGTACCACCTTGCTCCCCCTTAAGATGCATCTGTACACATGAGAGTAAATTAGTGGGGGAAGTGATTTGAATGTGAAATTCTGGGTTAGCTGTATTGCAGTTAGTGTTGTTCTGTGGATAGACTGATTTGGATCTAAAATTAATGTAAGGGATTGATGCTTAATATGCTGTTTATTGACATCTGTAAGAAATTACAAAAGGTAGGAGCTGAGGGATGTAACTATTGCTCAGCTAATTGAAATTGCATATAAAGTTTATAGTCGCAGGAATTAAATGAAGAGAGAAAAGGGCAAGAGGAGCCCAAGCCTGTGCCCAGCAGCTTCCCCTTGATAAGCTGAGGCGAGAAGAAAAAAAAAAAAAGGTGAAAAGCTGACTGCCTGCTAAAGCGGCAGAAAAAGGGGGGGGGGGAGAGCGGAGGCTGCTGGAGCTGGAGCTGCAGCTCTTCTCCTCCGGGCTCGATGCCCGCGGGGGATTAAGCGGGGGGGTGGGCAGTCGCCGCCTGGCCCGTTCCTGCTGGGCTGCTTGGTTGTGTGTAATGTGCACAGAGCACCCGGATTTCCCCTTAGATATACACCTTCTGACCCAGGTTCAGAAGTCAGAATTTGGCCAGTAATAGAGAAATTCCTGCAAATAGGGTTATTAAAGGAGTGTGAGTCCAATTACAACACCTGTATGTTGCCTGTCCACAGGCCAGACAGGTCATATTGGGTGGTTCAGGACTTACGAGCTATAAACAAAATAGCTGAGGACCTCTATCCAGTGGTAGCAGACCCATACACCCTTCTGAGAGTATTAAGACCTAATTTGACTAGATTTATCGTTTTAGATTGAAAAGATGCTTTCTTTTGCCTCCCTCTCCATGAAGCTAGCCAGACAATATTTGCATTTGAATGAGAGAACCCTAAAAATTAAATGTAAATCCCAGCTCACATGGACGGTGTTGCCACAATGATTCAAGAATAGCCCAACAATATTTGGAAATCAGCTTGCTAAAGATTTTGAATCCTGGAAAGCCCCGTCTGATGAGGGACAGATGCTACAATATGTGGATGACATTTTAATCGCTACTAGAACCAAGGAGACGTGCGTGACCTGGACCCTATGGACCAGAAACACCTGCAATGGAATAAGGAAGCCACACGAGCCTTTAAAGAACTTAAAAAGGCTTTGATGTCAGCCCCTGCTCTAGGACTCCAAGATGTGAGTTAACCATTTTTCCTATTCTCTCACGAGAAACAGGGAATAGCCTTGGGTATATTGGCACAGGATTTTGGCCCATATCGACGAGCAGTGGCCTATTTCTCCAAACAGTTAGACGCAACTGCAAAGGAGTGGCCTGGATGCCTGCGGGCAGTTGCTGCAGGGGTACTGAATATACAGGAGGTCCGGAGATTTCCCATGGGTCAGAAAATGACTGTGCTAGTATCCCACACAGTGTCTAACAAGATGGTGTAGAAATTATCGTCACTAACTTTGTCAACCCAGCTTCTTTCCTCACTGGTAACTTTGGAGAACCAGTTCATCATGACTGCCTGGAGACCATCAAAGCAACATAATCCAATCGACCAGATCTAAAAGACATTCCTGTTGAAAACGCTGAAAACTGGTTTATGGACGGGAACAGCTAGCTGTGAGGGTTGTGCATGTGCACAGAGCAATTTGGAAAGAAAAGGGACTTTTGAACTCTCAAGGCAAACATATCAAACACGTGGTGGAGATATTGAAACTACCGGAAGCAGTTCAGCTTCCTAAGAAAATGGCAATCATGCATAATAAGGCACACCAGAAAGTGAGCTCGGAATCAGAAAAGGCTGGCGGACAGAGAGGTAAAACAAACGGCTAAGCAAAAGGTAAAAACAGAAAGTGCTCTAGTCCTTGGCAGGCAGGTCTCTTTAAAAGGTAAGCCAGAGTATACTAAAGAGAATCGAAACTCATCATAGATTTAGAGGAATCATATAATAAGGAAGGGTGGGTTCACACCCCCCAGGGAAAACTTATCGTCCCCTCTCATCTAGTTTGGCCTTTAGTAAGGGAAGAACATAAGAAGGGATTTTGGGGACTAGAACCACTATGCAAAAATTTGATTAGGGACATAGGAGCTAGAAATTTGTATATCACTGTAAAACAGGTGACAGCAGTGTGATCTTTGCCTCCAGACCAATCCCAAAAATATGCCCAAGCTAGAAATGGGTCAAATTGGGAAAGGGAATGGGCCTGGACAACAATGGCAAATTGATTGTTCAGAACTACCAGGAAAAGGGGGGTACCGATATTTGTTGGTATTAACTGATACTTTTTCAGGTTGGCCAGAAGCATTCCCTACCAGGAAAGCAAAAGCTTAGGAGGCGACTAGAACACTGATACATGAAATAATACCAAGGTTTGGAGTTCCAGCTGTTACATCCTCTGATAGAGGGCCACATTTTATTTATGTGTATGTGAAGTCTTTTGCAGAGAACTTTGGAACCATAATAGGAAGGTCTGTTTCAAGACTTCCTGATATCCTTCACTACTACCAATATTAAAGAACAGAATGCCTGGATTCACCATTCCAGAGTGAAGAAAGCCTGCGAAACACCATGGAGGGTAACTCGGGTGCAACCTGGAAAACTATATTTTTCACAATCACCTTTTAGTCCTTCTGGGCGACCAGCCTCGGTGGTGCTTACCGCATTGGTAAGAAGAAACCCAAAAGAACAAAACAAGTAGAATTTTTTGTAGATATGGGGGCAACACTAATTAAAACCTGGAAAGAAGAAACTCCAACCCCATGATGGGAGGGGCCTTTTCTTGTTTTGTTAACTACAGAAACAGCTGTTCGGACTGCAGAGAAAGGATGGACACATGTTTCTCGAGTTAAAGGACCACTGATGGAAGAAAGAACCTGGAAAGCAAATCAAGAACCAGGGGAATTGAAATTGAAATTGACACGGGATCGGCAATGTAACTACTATTAGTATTATTAATGTGAATGCCCAGTATAAATGAAAATGAGAATGGTTTAATAGTTAAATGTGTTGAACCAAGTTGTATATGTAATTCTCTATTTATATTTGATGTTTAGGTTGTAAATGGACTGTGGTATAAGCATATCCACAAAGGGAACTTAGCAACAGGATTGTGTAATAAATGTCTAAGAACAGAAGATAAGGAAACCGGAGCTAGGTTGAGGATTCTAGTCGTCACTGGAAGGACAGAAAAAGAATTAGATTAAACATTGTTTATCCATAGAAGAAGCGTAAGTTATTTATTTCAACATTAATTGCAACAAAGCATTATACTTCAAGGTTCTATCCTCCAGCCACTTTTCCCATTCATCTAACTTAAACAGCAGCCACCATTGACCATAATATTTCACAAGATCTTCTTTCCTCATATTTCCAAGTGCTTTCCTATGTTTTAAAACACCTCTCAATACCAATTTCTTAGGAACACGACTGAAAACAGTCGTTTCTGACCTTATCTGGTAAGTAAAAACCATGAGAAGAGGGAGGGAGGGGTGGAAAACAGAGGGCTGCTTGCAGCACGACTGGTAAAAGTGGGGAGAAAGTTTTACGGCACACTTATAGCACAAAGAAACAATTCTAACAACAACCAGTAAAACAATTAACTCACATTCCTGACAAGCTGCTTGATTTTCAGAGAGGCAACACACAGAAACACATAATATGTACTGTAAAACTCGCAGATAACATGTTGATAGCAAACATCAGCATTCTCTACTGCTAATTTCAACACCAGTGCTTCCTTAGCTCCTAAGTTTTCAACCTGCTTATTGATGGCCTCCTGAAGATGGTCAATAAATTGCATGTAATTCTCATTGGGACCCTGATTAATAGTTGCAAATGATTTGGCTGCTTTGTCGGTTTCAGGCACCTTTATCATAGCTTGATATGCGAGGTCTGTTGACTGCCTCAGGATTTCAGAAACTAATAGCGCCTGTAATTGTGGTGTGCCAGTTAGTGTCTGTTCCAAGAGTTGGGGGATACGTGCCCCTTTCAACGAATCCCCATCATTCCGTCCTAAATGATCTAGAGCTGTTACATTGCATAGGTCTAATTTTGCTTGAGTCTTTCATAGTTTTTATCTGATCTCGGGGCAACATGTACACATACTCTTTTTCCTGTTAACTTTTAGAAAAAAAAAAAAAGTACCATTTTACAGGGAGTTTATATTTATATTTTTTATTTTTTTATAAAGTTTTTCCACTTGTGAAATACATATTTGCTCAATTACTTCATAACTTAAAACTTATCTTTCTGGTCTAGCTTCTCCTGATACGTGTGTTTTATTTCATCTTAATAATTGTTTAGGCCCTACACCTTCTCTGTCTGAATATCTCACATTCTCGATCCTACTCCAAAACCTTCTTTTTCCTATATTCTGTACTACCTATACCTGCAAACTTTGAAACATACATTTTCCCAGGTTTTTTTGACTGTAGCATCTTAAATTTATGTGGATGTGACACTGGAGAACCAATTTCATTTTTCTGCTATATCCAATATTTTAGAAGCACTTTAAGCATGGATTCATGATCCCACTCAGGGGCAGGCTCATGAGTAGGGTTATTAGTCCCCACATGATTAGTATCCCTCTGCCTCCTTCGCCTACTGGGTTGCTTCCAGCAGCGAGGCAAGCTATCTTCTTGGCAGCAAGGATAGTCTTCAGGGAATCCATAGTAGTTGTTGCGTTTCAAATGCCTGGCTTTAAAGGTTTCTCAAGTTTTGGTTCTTACCAGTGCACACCCACAAGACACTCGATTTTGTTTTCTATACTCTACCTGTATTATTTTTTGCCTTACTTCACAACTTTTCGCTAATCCCATGGTCTCACAATTGCTACTATTCCTGAGAATCTAACTCTATTATTCTCTTCTGTACTCCTTCCCCCCAATATGTTCTTTGCTTAATCCGTTCACACAGTGGACACAACCCTCTAGGAGGATAACTCCTACGGCAATGGTAATTACTACTTCTCCTTACAGATGTTACATTCAGTCTTTACAAAAAAACCAACAAACAATTACAATTATCAACTTTAATCTATATTGTGATCTCGTTTTAATAGCTATTGGCCGAGCTAAGATGGAAGCAGCACACCAGCCATAGCAGAGGGAACAGGTTCAGGTTCCTACACCCTCTGCCTCTCTGACCTACCGGGTTGCAACCGGCAGCTGAGTGACTTGTCTTCTCGGCAGCAAGGGTAGTGTCCCTGCCTTTCCCATTTATCCTGCCTTTTTGCATGGCGGTTTTTTATCTTTCCCCAACTCTTGGCTTTAACTTCCTACGAATGACATGAACAGCATGGGACACGATTTTTCTTTCTACACTCGATTCATTCTATAACGGGTTCACTTCCCAAACCAAATTTCATTCCATTTAAAAACAATTCTCACCACTCTTGGCTATCTAATTCTATCTTCCCTGTGGATATCAATACTCTTAGCTGGGCTTCTGTCTCTTTATGTTCTATTCTCAGACAATTAAAACATAATCCTGATGGCAAATATCCTCCATGTATCTGCTTATACCACAATTCTTTATAATATAGACACCGAATACATGCAAAAGGGTTACAAACACATTTAGGTTCTAAACACATAACCGCTTGGTGAATACACCTGCTATCAACACTCATTTAGACAAAAATACAATTATATCATCGGGTTCCTGGGCGTCCGAGTGATCTTCATTCGCAGTTCTCCTGGTCCTTGGATTACTTCCACTGGTCTTTGATCTTTACGAGTCCTTTAATACAAGATACATGCGTCCATCTTTGTTCTTTGGTGCGGAGGGCTGTTTCTGTAGTCTACAAAACAAGAAAAGGTCCTTCCCATTGCAGGGTTACTCAGAGTGGTGATATTGTGCTGGAAAGATAATCTTGTTTCGACCTTCAGTTTAGACAACTGATGTTTTAAGGTTTGCTTCCTTTTTTCCACCCTCCCAGAACTTTAAAGGTGCTACGAGGTATGGTTTTCTCATATTATACCTAAGGCAGACACTATGGATTTTAAAACTTTTAGAAATGAAGTGAGTACTGAGTCTGAGCCAACTAAAATCATCCCAAATTTCAGAATAACTTGTTCTAATAACGTTTTAACTACAAATTGCTCTCGTGGCAGGAAAGGTTTCCACCCAGTGCATTAGTTAGTCTATTATAACCAATAAGTGTTTGTATCTTCCCACTTTAGGCAGTTCAGTGAGATTATTGGCTGTGTTTTTGTATTAAAATGATATTATAATGAGCAAAGTTTACTTTAGGTTAAGCACGTCCACAAAATTTTGCAATAATCACTAGATACTCAATCAGCTGTTCATGGTTGACTTCTCAGTTCTGGGTTAGGTTTTGTTCTACAATTGCAAGTTAATTACTGCTAGACATCTCATCTATTATTAGTCCATTATTAACTTACTACTAGGCCTTATGGTCAGGTCTTTTGGCCTATCTAGCAACACATTCAGCAGAGCTGTGGCTTGTTTGGTTGCGATGAGAAGACTAAACTTGGGGAACAGATAGTGAAAAATGGATGATCATCTTTTCTGTGAAGTGCTCTAAATGCAGGAGTCATTTGCTTCATGAAAAAAAAAATGTTTTGAGGTCTAGTGGACTGTGCTAAAGGAGACACAGAGTGAGGCTTCACTCACTGCTGTAATTTGGTCTCAGAACAGATTTGTTGGTTTTTTGTTGTTGTTGGAGGTGCTGGAGGACACATATTGCAGTGAGCACAGTAATGTAGATTAAAAATGTGGAGTGTCTGTGTGCTCGCTGTCCAGAAATAGACTTGCCAGAAGTTTATTTTAGCAGACTGTAAGACAAAGCATTATTTTATGTAGTGTCCTCTCTTTGTGCCCTAGTGTTTTTGGGTTTTATATTTGGCATAAATGGCTGGATTTTGGTATCAAGAGTGTGGGAAGAGGCCATGAACAGCCAGTTCCAGCCAGTTCTGAAACAAATGGAAAGAATCTATTGTGAAACAAACTTTCAAAGAATCAGAGGAGTATATGATGCCACTGCTCATATTTAATAAAGGACAGTTGCCAATAGGGGTAGGAGGTGCACTCTTGGAAGGAAGTGCTTCACACAGGAGCGGTGACACCCTCAAAAGGGACTGCGGCCCATGGTGAAACCCACACTGGAGCAGAGCAGTAAGAAGCAAGGAGCAGTGGAGGAAGCCAAGTAAGAAAAAAGGAGGGGCAGAAAGAAACCATTATGTGCTGACCCCAGTCTCCTGTGCTGCCTGTCACCTTGCTGAAGGAACTGGAACTCATTGGGTGTAACGTGGCAAAAACAAGGGGAGTTCATACTAAGGGAGTGGTGGTGGATAAGTGTCTGGCTTGTAGTTAACCCTGGGGAAGGGGGAGGAAAGGTGTTTAGGTGTTTCCCTAACTGTTTGTTTCTCTTTTCTTTCTCTCAATATCCAAATCAGTAATTAAATGTTAATGTTAGTTGACAATAAACTAAACAAAGTAAAGTTCTGTTTTGCCTGTGGCAGGTTTTCATCTTGCAATAGAAGTAGTTTTACATTCTACAGTAAATACATGGAATTTTCACAATAAAGTGTTTTTGTCTGCTATTGCATCTTGGACCTCTGGAACTCCTAGGTTACTTTGGCCCTGTGCAATGTGTGAGTAACTTAATAAATGAGTTATTACTTTAAAATAATAGGTTGCTTTTTTGCCCAATTGCTATACAGGGCAGGAGGGTCTCAGCCTTTTGCATTTCTTGTGTTTTGTGTGTCCTCTTGTTTATGGCAGTACATAAGCTAAGAGTCTAGTGATAAATTCCTCCCTAGTGTTCTGTGATGCAGGATTAATTGGTCACATACTGAACTCGGCTGAAACAGGCAGGATGTAGGAACAACCACAAAACCACGGATGAAATGCAAAGAGTAAATTTATTTTCTTTACCTCATGAATTGGGGGATCTCTGAAGCAGCACCCAGGGAGAAACACACAAGTGGGAATGCAGGTACCATGGAGCTTGGTCCTTGCCAGAGAGTTTTTTGAACCTGCTGTTTTTGTCTGTATATCAGGGATTCACGCAGGTATAGTTTACCACTGTGCTTTGATCTTTGCCACAACAGAGCAGGAATCTCAAGCACGTTCAACAGGGTGCCTCTGAGTCTATCACAGGCCTGTGTTATCTAAACACAGAGGTTCTACTTGTCAACCACCCAAGACTAAACAACAATTAGTATGATATATGTGTTTTTCTATACCCCAGCTGCAAGTCACTTGAGTGTGTTTACAGTCCTCCTCACCAATCTTCTGTCTCCTCCAGGCTGAACAAACCAAGTGATTTTAGCCGCTTCTCATATGGCTTCATCTCCAAACCCTTCACCAACTTTGTAGATCTCTTCTAAACACTCTCCAGTAGCTTAATATCTTTTTTATACTGTGGCACCCAGAACTGCACACAGTACTCCAGGTGAGGCCGCATCAATGCAGAGTAGAGCAGGACAATCACCTCCCTCGCCCGGCTGGCAATGCTGTGCTTGATGCACCCCAGGACACGGTTGGCCCTCTTGGCTGCCAGGGCACACTGTTGGCTCATGTTCAACTTGCCGTCGACCAGAACCCCCAGATCTCTCTCTGCGGAGCTGCTTTCCAGCATCTTGTCTCCCAGTCTGTATGTAGAGCCAGGGTTGCTGTGTCCCAGGTGCAAAATCTGGCACTTCCCCTTGTTGAACCTCATGCGGTTGGTGAATGCCCAGTTCTCCAATTTTTCCAGATTCCTCTGCAGGGCCTCTCTGCCCTTGAGAGTGTTAACAGCTCCTCCCAATTTTGTGTCATTGGTGAACTTACTTAGTATTCCCTCAAGGCCTATGTCCAAGTCATTTATGAAGACATTGAAGAGTGCTGGCTCTAAGATGGATCCCTGCAGAACCCCACTAGTAACTGGTTGCCAGCCTGACATAACCCCGTTTACTAGAATCCTTTGAGCCTGGCCCATCAGCCAATTGCTCACCCACTGCATTGTGTGTTTATCCAGCTGTATGCTGGACATTTTGTCCAGGAGGATACTGTGAGAGACAGTATCAAAGGCTTTACTGAAATCCAAAAAGATCACATTGACAGGCTTCCCTTGGTCGACTAGGTGGGTAACATCTGTTTGTTAAACAGAACTTTCCCCTCATGAACCAGTGCTGGCTGGGACCAATGACTGCATTGTCATTCGGATGTTTTTCAATAACTCCCAGAACAATCTTCTCCATGATTTTGCCAGGAACAGAAGTGAGGCTGACGGGCCTGTTGTTGCCAGGGTCATCCCTGTTGTCCTTGTAGACTGGGACGACGTTTGTCAGCTTCCAGTCAACTGGGACCTCTCCAGATTCCCAGGAGCATTGAAAAATCACAGAGAGAGGTCTCACTATGACATCAGCCAGCTCTTTAAGTACCCTTGGATAAATTCCATTAGGCCCCATCAACTTGTAGGGATCTAGCTGGAGTAGCAAATCCCCTACAAGTTCCATATTTATTGGGAGTTTATTGTTCTTGCAGTCATGGTTTTCTAGCCCAGGGCTATGGGGGTCCCCAACTCCATCTTTGTGATAAAGACCAAGGCAATGAAATTACTTGGCTTTGTCTATGTCCCTGTTTATAAGGTGATCATGGTCATTGAATAATGGGCCAATGTTATTTCTGGTTTGCCTTTTGCCATTAACATTTTTAAGAAAACCCTTTTTATTGTCCGTCACAGTTCTGGCCAGCTTCAATTCTAATTGAGCTTTGGCCGCATGAATTTCCTCCCTACAGTGGCGAGCAGCATCTCTATAGTCCTCCCGTGACGCCTGACCTTGCTTCCACTGATCATATACTTTATTTTTTTTGCCTTAGTTCTAGAAGAAGATTCCTGCTTAACCTTGCCTTGCCTGCTAGATTTTCAGCATTTTGGAATTGCCTGGTTTTGTGCTTTTAGTAGGTAGTACTTAAAAAGCGACCAACACTGATGGACCCCAGCACTTTCAAAAGCTTCTTCCCAGGGGACTTTATTAAGTAAGTTCTCTGAGCAACCTTAAGTCTGCTCTCCATATATCCAGAGCTGAGGTCTTGGTGTCAGTTTTCCTCCCATTAGCATAGATTTTAAACCTGACTGCTTCATGGTCACTGTGGCTAATGGGGCCACCAATGGCCACTTCACCCACGGGACCCTCTCTGTTACTGACAATCAAATCTAGGAAGGCACCTTTCCTGGTTGATTCCCTTAGTACCTGTACCATGAAGTTATCGTCTAGATGCTTTAGGAGTCTTCTGGACCTGTTGGTGCCAGCTGTATGATATTCCAAATTGACATCTGGCAGAGAGTAGAGATGTTCTCAGTGTTTGATGGAATTTATTCCAATGCACAGCATTCTATTCTGGATACACATATTTAGATCTCACTTTGCAGTTATGCTTCTGTTTTCCTCTGAAATCAGGAATTATAGGATTTTGAAAAGAAAGACAAGTGTTTCCATTTTAAGGGATTTTTTAATTACCGGTAATAAAACTGGCAGGGTTTTCTCAGCTTCCAAGAATGTTAGAGTGGGTCTTATAGAAGCAGAAACCGTTGTCATCTATTGTAAGTTTCAGTGCATGAATGTTTGGGAGTAATTTGGTTGTTCTAGCATATAGCTCTGAATGAGTCAAACTTCCTAACAATAGCTCTCCTGAGTAACGGAAAAGTCTAGAGGACAAAGTCCATTGAAACAGTAGTAATTTGTCAGAAGGCTGACTGTAGCACTGAAAACAGCAACTTGCAAGTTATCTATATTGAAACAAAGAAATAAACTTAACAGCAGAGTCAATTATACTGTTAAGTGGCATTCTTTATTTTATCAGTGCTGGGGAACACTGGGGATCATCCTCCATAAGTGCTCCAGCAACTGGATGCTCTTGCATTGCTTATGTTCACATAATTATTACATATGCATTACAATTTTTGAAAAATTTGACATACAATACATCTATACTAAGAAATAATTGATGATGTTAGTTACAATTGCTTAGTTTCTTACTTACAATACATCTATTAATTATTAGTTAAATATAAACTAAGCACTCTGCTTCTAAACAATGTATCACTTAATCTTCTGTCTCCCTCTTGTCATGCAGAAGGATCTAAAACTTGAAAAATATCCCCTCATTTTGCAGGTGATCAGAAAGCATTTATCTCATGTCAATTGGTTAATGACGGGTATGTCTTTTGTAACTTAATCACAGCATACATAAATTTGGCAGCTTCTCTTCAATATAGGGCTTTCTTTGAATCACAGTTACCTTGATGCCTCTTTAATATTGAGCTTTAGGCTACAGTGATTATGGAATTTCTGGAAATGATTAAGTCATGTGATAGGAAGCTTGGTGTTAATGTATTTTCAGAATTCACTGAATGGCATTTGTGTAAAAAACAAAATAACTCCCCAAATCAACCAAACATGGAAAACCCAAACCAAAACAAACCCCTGCCTCTTTCCTTCTCCTTTCCTTGTTTTTCTTGCAGAATTTTCTACTGCAAAAGATCATTCCTGAACCATGGAGGTGCTACAGTGTGATAGCTGTGATTTCCGAGCTCCATCCTATGAAGACCTAAAAGCTCACATTCAGGATGTTCATACTGCTTTTCTGCAGCCAACAGATGTCTCTGATGAAAACCCTAGCCAGTCAAAGTCTGGCTCCATGAATGCTAGCAACCAGACTGAGATTGAATTTTCTTCTGTAAAGGATGAATTTACAATTGCAGATGAAATAGCAGGTAAACCTCAACCCTAAGCCACTATCTCACATGTGACTTAGTTCAGTGCATTTTAATTGGTATGTTCCAGTGTAATTTTAAAAAACTGTTATCTCTATCACTATGGTAGTGAAGTGAATGATGTTTAGATACAGCCATATTTTTTCTGTAAATGCAAATATGTGGATTTGTTGTCTTGCTATTTTTCACATGCTTCTTCATATTGCTTCTTTTCCTTTGCTTTACACCACCATGAGCTCTAGAAGAGTTTTGAACTTTACTAGTGTACCTTTTTATTTCAAGAAATTTATTTTGGAAATTGTCTATCCCAAATTATGTACCATCTGTTAGTTTTCTGATCATTCTTGTATGCACAGGTCTAATCATAAATGAAGGAATCCTGGTGTGATTAGCATATCCAAGATGTGTGCGTGTATCATATGCATACAGGGTAGATGGGGGGAAGCTGTTTAATTTTGCTTATTTACATATTTACTTTTTAATTCTTATTTTAGGGCAAAATGCAACTCAGATGGGGACCGGAAGTTATTATAGCAAAAGCCAAAGTTTTTATGGTCAACATATGGCTCCAAATCCTAAACCAAACAAGTTTTTCCAGTGCAAATTCTGTGTGCGTTACTTCCGATCTAAAAATCTCCTCATAGAGCACACTCGCAAGGTTCATGGAGCACAAGTTGGGGGGAGCTCAGTAGGGTCACACACTGCTGGATACTTAAATTACAATATCATGATGCACGAGGGGTTTGGCAAAGTTTTCTCTTGCCAGTTCTGCACCTACAAATCACCAAGGCGTGCAAGGATTATTAAGCACCAGAAAATGTATCACAAAAACAATCTGAAGGAGAGTTTAACCCCTACTGCTACATCTGCTGTATGTGAATTGACATCTGCCTCTGTGCCAGTGCAGGAACCTTGCAAGGAATTGCCTGCAGAGGTGATAGAACGGAGCATTTTGGAGTCCGTGGTCAAGCCTCTAACTAAGTCCAGAGGCAACTTTTGCTGTGAATGGTGCAGTTACCAGACACCTCGAAGGGAGCGCTGGTGTGACCATATGATGAAGAAGCACCGCAGCATGGTAAAAATATTGTCAAGTTTGAGGCAGGAACAAGACAGAACATGTGTGCAGAGTAAGAGTGCCCAGAATGCCTCCCCAAACTCTAATTACATCTCTATGAATATGACAGGATGTGATATGTTGAACGCTGATATCTCAAATTTCAGAAGCTCTATGGGCAATTCCCTTATCAGGCTCAACTCTTCTATATCCTCTAAGTTTTCTTCTGTGTCTTATCCTCAAATTAAGTCTAAATTACCTTACAATTCGGGCATGGTTGATTTATCTGACAGATCCCGCCATGGAGTTGCTGACATGACAAATTCTTCTGTTGACTTGGAAACAAATAGAATGCTAAATGACTCCAGCTCAGATGAAGAGCTAAATGAAGTGGACAGCGAAAATGACTTGAACTCTGTGGACCACCAGACTTCGGGAATATCTGCAGAGCAACTGATGGGATCTGATGGCAACAAACTGTTGGAAACAAAAGGAATTCCCTTCAGAAGATACATTAACAGGTTCCAATGTCCTTTTTGCCCTTTTCTCACAATGCACCGCCGAAGCATCTCCCGTCACATTGAGAATATCCACCTATCTGGAAAGACAACTGTATACAAATGCAATGAATGCCCTTTCACCTGTAAGAGTTCGTTAAAGCTTGGAGCTCATAGGCAATGTCATGCAGGTACAACAGCAGACTGGGACACTGTGAATTCTCAGAGTGAAAACATTGTCTCCTCTTTGAATGACAACATGTTTTCTTATGAAAGTGGAAATATAAATGAAAGGAAGTCAGCTGGGATGACAGAAACAGTGCAGCAGCAACAGCAGCAGTTGTCTCAACCCCATTTACAGCATCCTTATAAGTGCACAATGTGTAACTATTCTACCACTACTTTGAAAGGCCTCAGAGTTCATCAGCAGCACAAGCACTCATTTTGTGACAACTTACCAAAATATGATGGACTGCCATCCAACATGCCACAAGAGAGTGAGGCAGATGCTCTCACCTCTGTCAGCACAGTGAAGAAAAGCCAGACGTCAATTCTTGGTCTCTCATCTAAAAATAACTTTGTTGCTAAGGTTGCTCGGAAGGTATCAAATGACTGCCCTTTGTATCTCTCACCACTGAAGAAAAAAACTAGAATTGATGAAATAGCAAGCAACCTGCAGAGCAAAATAAACCAAAACAAACAGCAAGAAGATGCTGTGATTAATGTAGAGGATGATGAGGAAGAAGAGGAAGATGAGGTGGAGATAGAAGTGGAATTAGACAGAGAAGAAGAACAAACAGAACCAGTGGTGGAGGTTTCTAGTTCTTATGTGCCCCAGCAAATGTGGGGGAGAAAGACTAATGATTCCCAGGAGGATGTAAACTTCAAAAATATGCATCATGATTACAATTCAACCAATGGAGCAGAGATTGAACTTACTTTATCTGAAGATGAGGCAGATTATTTTTCTTCCATTAACATGAAAGATCAGCAGAGCCCTAATGCCTCTGTTCTGGGAAGCCAGCCAAATATGTACGGCCCTGATCAGAACAATGAGAATGTGGAGATTAATGACTCTGGAAAGCTTTACTGTTGTAAACACTGTTATTTTAGCAACAAATCTGCTAGGAGTGTTAGCACCCACTACCAACGGATGCACCCCTACATAAAATTCAGCTTTAGGTATATCTTGGATCCAAATGATCACAGTGCAGTATACAGGTGCCTTGAATGTTATATTGACTATATGAACTTTGAAGACCTGCAGCAACACTATGGAGAGCATCACCCTGAAGCTATGAATGTATTGAACTCTGATCACTCTGATCTGATCTACAGCTGTCGCTTCTGTTCTTACACTAGCCCAAATGTTAGAAGCCTGATGCCGCATTACCAAAGAATGCATCCAACAGTGAAAATTAACAATGCAATGATATTTTCAAGCTATGTTGTTGAGCAGCAAGAAGGACTAAACACAGAGTCTCAGACACTGAAAGAGACCTTGAATTCTGCTCCAAAAACTATGGCAACCTCCACCCCCATTGCTCATAGGATTACTATGCCAGTAAGTTTTAACAAAAGTGCCACAAAGAGTTTTAGTCCTGAATGTGAAAATCAGAAGGCACCTTCAGTCAATTCTGTGGTTGTTTATGACTGTGATTTGTGCTCATTTGCAAGCCCTAACATGCATTCAGTTCTGGTGCATTACCAGAAAAAACACCCTGAAGAAAAAGCATCATATTTCAGAATTCAGAAGACCATGCATATAGCTTCTGTTGACAGGAGCTCTGCTCTGGCTCAGATGTCTTTTGAGATGGGATTGTCTGTCTCCTCAAAACTGTCCAACTTGGCTTCTCAAACTCCACCTCCCCCACCACTGCCCCCAGACCTTGCTCCTGAACTCTATTATTGCAAACACTGTTCATACAGCAACCGTTCAGTTGTGGGAGTGCTTGTTCACTACCAGAAAAGGCATCCGGAAATAAAGGTCACTGCCAAGTACATCAGGCAGGCACCCCCTACTGCGGCAATGATGAAGGCTGGTGAGCTGCCACCTGGGATTCAGAAACTCTCAGTGTCAGTGCAGCAGTTGAGCCAGGGCAGTTCTGAGAGCTCTGTGATTCCCCTTGAGAATGAAATGTTCTTCTGCCAACACTGCGATTATGGAAATCAGACCGTGAAAGGTGTGCTCATTCATTATCAAAAGAAGCATCATGATTTCAAAGCCAATGCAGATGTGATTAGGCAGCATACAGCCACCATTAGAAGCCTTTGTGATTGTAACCAGAATAAATCATCTGGCAGCCTGCCTACTCACACCTCCAGCACTGAACAGGACAAGACAAAGCTGAGAGCCCTCAAATGCAGGCAGTGTAGCTACACATCACCTTACTTCTATGTATTGAGGAAGCATATTAAGAAAGACCACCCGAATCTGAAGGCCACGGTCACGTCCATTCTGAGATGGGCATTTTTGGATGGCTTGATAGAAGTTGGTTATCACTGTGAATGGTGCATTTATTCACATACAGAACCAAGTGGTTTGCTTGTGCATTACCAAAGGAGGCATCCTGAACATTATGTTGACTATACGTATATGGCAACTAAACTTTGGGCAGGTCCGGATCCTTCCCCTCCTACCCTCGTGATGCCAACAGAGGCAAAGACCTATAAATGCAGAGACTGCATTTTTGAAGCATCTTCCATTTTGGATATTACTAATCACTACCAGACTTTGCACCCTTGGGCTATGAATGAGGATGAATCTGTATTGTTAGATATCATTAAGGAGAAAGATGCTGATGAGAAAATTGTCACACAGCTTGATGAAGTTAGGGCCAGGATTAATTCTGAAAACCAGGTAACATCACAGATGGACCAGGATGTGGAGGACCCCAGCCTTTCCCAGGAAAAAACTATTCAGCTGGCTTCTGCAAACCCTGCCATCTCCTCCACTCCATATCAATGTACAGTTTGCCAGTCTGAGTACAATAACTTGCATGGCCTCCTAACACATTATGGCAAAAAGCATCCTGGCATGAAAGTGAAAGCTTCTGACTTTGCACAGGACATAGACATTAAACCAGGGGCTGTGTACAAGTGCAGACATTGTCCATACATTAACACACGCATTCATGGTGTCCTCACACATTACCAGAAACGGCACCCATCAGTAAAGGTCACTGCTGAAGACTTTGTGCATGATATGGAACAGTCAAATGACATCGCCCAGAATGACATAGAAGAGACAAGTAGGATTTTCAAGCAAGGCTATGGTGCATACCGGTGCAAACTATGCCCTTACACCCATGGCACACTGGAGAAGCTCAAAATTCACTATGAGAAATACCATAATCAGCCTGAATTTGATGTTTTTGCTCAGTCACCACCAAAGGTGTCTGCCTCAATGGAGCCAGGCATCATAACTGAAATCAAGGCCTCCCCAGAAATTGCTGCTGATGGTGTTGGAGAAGTCTCTATCTCAGCACCTCATTTATCCAGTTCTCAATTAGTGTCTCACACAGTGTTCCGGTGTCAGCTCTGCAAATACTTCTGTTCTACCCGGAAGGGGATAGCCAGGCACTACCGCATCAAACATAATAATGTTCGGGCACAACCAGAAGGCAAGAGTAACCTCTTCAAGTGTGCTTTGTGTTCCTACACCAACCCTATCCGTAAAGGGCTTGCAGCACACTACCAGAAAAGGCATGACATTGATGCTTACTACACTCATTGTTTAGCAGCCTCCAGGACAGTAAGCAACAAACCCAATAAACTGATCATTCCATCTCCTCCCAAAGATGACACTATTCAGTTAAGTGAGGAGCTGAGGAAGGCTGTGGAAAAGAAGAAATGTTCACTTTGTTCCTTTCAGTCTTTTAGCAAAAAAGGTATTGTATCCCACTACATGAAGCGTCACCCTGGTGTTTTCCCAAAGAAGCAGCATGCTAGCAAGCTGGGGGTTTACTTCACTGTCGTGTATGCCGATGAGCATGAAAAGTTAACTCCAACTGAGGAAAGGAATTACTTTGAAAAGCCTGAGGTGGAGAGCAAGGCTCAGGAAACTGAGTGGCTTCCCCTCAGATGCATAAAATGTTTCAAGCTATCCTTCAGTACAGCAGAGCTGCTGTGCATGCACTACACTGATCACCACAACAAGGATTTGAAGAGAGATTTTACCATAGTGGGAAGTGGCACCCACTCTCATAATGCTGTCTACCAGTGCAAGCACTGTGATACTAAACTGCATAGCATGACAGAGCTGACCTCACACTTGAATAGTCACAATGAGGAATTCCAGAAGCGTGCCAAACGTCAGGAGAGGAGGAAACAGCTTTTGAGCAAGCAGAAATATGCAGATGGTGCTTTTACAGATTTCAAACAAGAAAGGGTAAGGATCTGTGTGTCTGGTCTCCTCTGCTTCCTCTCCCCCAGGGAGAAAAGCAAACCAAAAGCTGTTCTTCTATACCCCAAGAGGCTCCTTATATACTCATGTTCTCTTTGTCAGTCAAATGAATGTAGCTTAATGAGTGATTAAGCATGTCAACGAGCTCTATAAGTCGGTTACATATTCTGCTTTAATTTCCAGCATTCTCCACCTCTTCCTAGATCCATGGGAAGCTCTGCTCCTTCCAACTGTTTACTTCAGGATTTGCCCTGTCTTCCTTCCTCCTTCCCACCCTGGCTGATAGAGTCCCTTGAGAGGCAGTGCTAAAGGCAAAGGAGTCCAGGAAAGCTGGACATTCTTCAAGAAGGAAATCTTAAAGGCATAGGAGCAAGCTATCCCCATGTGACAAAATACAAGTTGGCAGGGAAGGAGACTGGCCTGCCTGAACAGAGAGCTTCAGCTGGAACTCAGGAAAAAAAAGAGAGTTTATGAACTTAGGAAGAAGGGGCAGGCAATTCAGGAGGACTACAAGGATGATGTGAGGTTATGGAGGGAGAAAATTAGAAGGGCCAAAGCCTAACTAGAACTTAATCTGGCTACTGCCATAAAAGACAATGAAAAATGTTTCTATAACTACATTAGCAACAAAAGGAGGGCTAAGGAAAATCTCCATCCTTTATTGGATGCGGGAGGAAACATAGTGACAAAGGATGAGGAAAAGGCTGAGGTACTTAATGCCTTCTTTACCTCAGTTTTCAGTAGTAAGACCAGCCAACCCCCTGAGCTGGAAGATGGGGTGAAGAACAGAATGAAGCCCTCATAATGCAAGTGGAAATGGTTAGTGACGTGCTACACTACTTAGAGACACACAAGTCTACTGCACTGGATGGGATCCACCTAAGGGTACTGAGGGAGCTGGAAGAAGTGCTCACCAAGCCATTTTCCATCATTTAGCAGCAGTTATGGTTAACCAGGGAGGTCCCAGTTGATTGGAGGGTAGCAACCTAGAGGAAGGGCAGGAAAGAAGATCCAGGGAACTGGAGTCAGCCTGTCGGTCTGACCTCAATGCTGGGGAAGGTAATGGAGCACATAATCCTGAGTGCCATCACACGGCACGTACAGGACAACCAGGCGAACAAGCCCAGTACACAAGGGTTTATGAAAGGCAGGTCCTGCTTGACTCACCTGATCTCCTTCTATGACAAGGGGACCTGTTTAGTGGATGAGGGAAAGGCTGTGGATGTTGTTTACCTTAACATTAGTTAAAGCATTTGACACTGTTTCCCACAGTATTCTCCTGGAGAAACTAGCTACTCATGGCTTGGACGGGCATCCTCTTTGCTGGGTAAAAAAATGTCTTGATAGCCAGGCCCAAAGAGTTATGGTGAATGGAGTCAAATCCATTTGGTGGCCAGTCACAAGTGGTGTTCCCCAGGGCTCAGTATTGGGGCCAGTTCTGTTCAATATCTTTATCAACAATCTGGATGAGGGGATTGAGTGCACCCTCAGTAAATTTTCAGGCAACACCAAGTTGGGAGAAAGTGTTGATCTGCTGGAGGGTAGGGAGGCTCTACAGTGGGATCTGGACTGGCTGGATTGATGGGCTGAGGCCAATTGTATGATGTTCAACAAGGCCAAGTGCCGGGTCGTGCACTTGGGTCACAACAACCCCATGTAGTGCTACAGGCTTGGAGAAGAGTGTCTGGAAAGCTGCCTGGCAGAAAAAGACCTGGGGGTGTTGGTCAACAGGTGGCTGAATATGAGCCAGCAGTGTGCCCAGGTGGCCAAAAAGGCCAATAGCATTCTGCCTTGTAATGGAAATAGTGTGGCCAGAAGGATTAGGGAAGTGATCATACCCTGTACTTGGTGCTGGCGAGGCTGCACCTTGAATACTCTGTTCATTTTTGGACCTCTCACTACAAGAAAGACATTGAAGTGCTGGAGATTTTGCAAAGAAGGGCAAAGAAGTATACAGAGGGCAAGTCTTATGAGGAGCGGTTGAGGGAACTGGGGTTATTTACCCTGGAGAAAAGGAGGCTGAGGGGACACTTTATAGCTTTCTATAACTACCTGAAAGGAGGTTGTAGTGAGGTGGGTGTCGGTCTCTTCTCCCAAGTAACAAGTGATAGGATGAGAGGAAATGGCCTCATGTTGTACCAGGGGAGGTTTAGGCTGGATATTAGTAAAAATTTCTTCAGTGAAAGGATTGTCATGCATTGGAACAGGCTGCCCTGGGAAATTATGGAGTCACCATCTCTGGAGATATTTAAAAGACCTGGAGATGAGGTTTTTAGGGACATGGTTTAGAGGTGGACTGGGCAGTGTTAGGTTAATGGTTGGATTTGACAGCCTAAGTGATTCTACGATCTGTTCTATGATTCTATGGTCTCATGGATGGCTGTCTGTACCTGATATTTATTTTTTATTGCAAGGCTGCTGTTTGCTTTCTCATAGATTTTTTAGCAAATGTCCCATTTTACTACTCATCAATGTACCTGAAATAACACATCAATTTACTTCTCAAGCTTATCTATTTCAGTAGATTTTCTGATAAAGAAACTGATGTTTATGTGCATCTGTCCAATATCTTCAAGCTTTGGGCAAGTGTTCCTGTGAACACAAGACCCTTCTCCCCATCTGGAGTAACTCTGCTTGCTGTAGAGAAGCATACAATTGGAGGCAGGGGGGAACCATGAAAGAGCATGTCTTGGCCTTGTAAGTTAAAAATAAATGGTCTTACAGAGGACTACTATTATGCAGAAACTCAAGGTTTTTTCTATGCATGTTCTGTCCACCTATTTTGAGGACTTCCATAGAAGTCAGCACAAAATGAGGTTGAAGTTTTGCACAATAGCATGTTGTAGTGGGCTGACCTTGGCTGGACACCAAGTGCCCACCAAGCCGTTCTATCACTCCCCCTCCTCAGCAGGACAGGAGGTAAGAAAATAAGATGGAAAGGAAAACGGATTTATTCTCTACTTCCTATCAACAGGCAATGTCCAGCCACTTCCTGGGAACTAGGGCTTCAGTACATGTAGTGGTTTCTCCAGAAGACTAACACTGAAATAACGATCCTTTCTCTTAGCATTTATTTCTGAGCAGATGTCATATGGTATGGAATATCCCTTCGGTCAGTTTGGGTCAGATGTCTTGGTTATGTCCCCTCCCAAGATCTTACCCATCCCCAGCCTACTGGCCGTTGGGGGTGAGGGAGGGAAATGTTGGAGAGATAGCCTTGATGCTGTGGGATCACTGCTCGGCAGTAACCAAAACACTGGTGAGTTATCAACACCTTTCTAGCTACCAATACAAAACACAACACTATGAAGGCTGATATGGGAAAAATTAACTCCATCTCAGCCAGACCCAATACATGTGTACACTAAATGCAATTTCGCTTAAGGTGCAAAATCTGGTCTGGGTATATTCCTAAAAGTGAGATATCAGAAGCATGTTTCAGTATTATGTTAGTATGACTGATTAATACTAATGTGCTTCAATAGGCTTTTGGATACTTGGAAGATGCTTCAAAATTTAAGGAGAGGAAAGTAGTTGGCTACAAATGTAAATTTTGTGTGGAAGTTCATCCAACGCTTCGAGCCATCTGTAATCACCTCCGTAAGCACGTCCAGTATGGGAACGTTTCTTCTGTGTCAGCTACAGTAAAGGTGAGAATTCTGTGAACTGACAGCATTTTTTGTTTGATATTAAGGCCTAACTGAAAGCCTGTAGAGGGCTCCGATGGAGTCAAATGTGTTTTGGTTTGGATATTCTAAACAGTTAAGCATGACATCCTAATCTAGTTCTTCAGGTTTCTGCAGCACATTTTGTTTGCTTTAAGATGTTTTGACTTTCTTCTGCTCTTCATCTGAGGCACAAAAACTATTTCATTCTCATTTCTTATTTGTCACAAAGGAATTGTTATCATGGGTTACTCAAAGACTTGATTTATGAGCAGGAGCTTCTCCCTCAGCTGTTCTGAGCTACTTTTCTGCTTTCTTAGAAACTTAATTGTGTTTTTATTTTTTTTTTCTCCAGCCCATATGCAAAAGTGAAATTTTAGTGCTGCAAATACATATTTCTTGAGGAAGAAATTTTTTACAATGAGGATAGTGTAAAACTGGAAGAGGTTGCCCAGAGAGGTGGTAGATGCCCCATCTCTGGAAACATTCAAAGCCAGGCTGGACAGGGCTCTGAGCAACCTGATCTAGTTGATGTCCCTGCTCATTGCAGGGGAGTTGTACTAAAAGACCTGTAAAGGTCCCTTCCAACCCAAACTATTCTATGATATTCAAATAACCAGCTGAGCCAGGGGTCCAATTCAAGTGGTTAATTGTAAACATGCTGCTGTTTCTTCCTTATACAAGTGGAGACCACCTAGAATGAGGAAAAGGCTGTGCTCCACAGCCAGCTTTACAGGATATCAGCAGAGGGAGTTCAGGTGTGGTGAGGTTGCAGGAACTGGTTATGTAATTCTTTTTCTCTTGCTGCAATGAGTACTCAGCAAAATCTCATTCTGCAGTTCTCAGAATGTGACCTAAAGCATGCTTATTTAATGACATCAACTGTGTGCTATGTAAAGTAGCTGAGTCCTTCAGAGTCAAAACGGTTCTGCCTAAGAGTTTTCATTGTCCTTCCACTGACCTTCCTTTAGCTTATCCAATACTACTGTCAGTATGGGATGCTTTCCTTCTATCAAATGATTCCTGCTCTTTCCCCACTTCTCAAGTAAAGTTTATGTGAGGTCAATGCCATCTTTTGAACAAGTAGATACTAAACAGCAGGGAACAAAAACTAAAATCCAAGACCCAAAAACCATTGTATAAATATACTTTTCAGTTTTAATGTTGCTGCAAAATGCATGCTATGCTAATTAACACTTAGGAAAGGGACCAAGAGATGGGTTGCTTGTTTTTTAATGTATATACATTTTATAATTAAAGACTAGGCTCTCTTTACACAAAAAGTAATTAATGTAGTATGGTAGGGATACATTTAGAAAGTGAATGCAATGGGAAACCCAGATATTAAAATAGGAGAGACTGAGGGGCAAAAGAGAGAGAGAACTGATGGCTTTGTGGGGGGTGTGTGTTTTTTAGCAGGAAGCTGAAGATTCTTCAAGCACAACTTTGGAGGGTTTTGAGGGAGCCAAAGACCCTGGCACTGTGGAATTTACAGAAGCTGAATCTGGAGCATCCTTGGAAGACGAAACCAGGCCTGGGGGCTACCACTGCACGCAGTGTGACCGAGTTTTGATGTCTATGCAGGGTCTGCGATCTCATGAGAGGAGTCACTTGGCTCTGGCCATGTTTACCCAAGAAGACAAGTACAGCTGCCAGTATTGCTCCTTTGTCTCTGCTTTCAGGCACAAGTGAGTTATGGTTTGTTTTCAACAGAAGCACAGACTAGCATGGCTGGGTTTTATGTTGCTTGATGTTGAAGGAGAGAACAATCAATTATATTTCTGTCAGTATCACAACATGGTTCCTATGTGGATGAGCAGCAGGGAATAATAGTCCAAGAGCTGGGCAGGCTTTCAGTCTCTCATTAACATCCTGGATCTGAGCTCCTAGCAAGCAGCAAACCTCCCTGTACAGGTCAGGTTGGCATCTACCCTGTAGAAGGGAGTCTCCCACTGCTGTCACTCACCACTTCCCCCAGTGCTGTTGATGGTTCAGGTGCAGCCAGCTCTGATGCTTCATTGGACAGAGCTCCCAGCCCCTCATTTGCATCCAAATGCAGAACTATAGAACCTATTCTGTAGCTGCAGATATGCTGGTGAAGCAGGAGCCATCCTCCCAGTGCCAGATATCCAGCCTTTTCCATCTTGGTAGTCTCCATTTCCCAACCTGATAAACACAGACACTGGCTTTCCCTCCTTCAGTACAACTGGGAATTTGGGTTCTTGTGTCTGCAGGATATCTGAGAAGATCTTGTTAATTTTTTTCTCATTAAGTCTCATGCTGTGCAGTTGTCTGACCTCCTGCAGCTCCTTTAACTTGGTAACACAGCTCCTCAACCAGCACATGCGAGGGCAAAAACTCATGGACTCCACACAATCCAATATGAATTCAAGCGAAGCCATTTATTACAGAAACAAGCCTCCTTATATATGCAGTTATTTCTTGATCATGTGTCCACGCTCCAAGCATGCATTAGCTGATTGGATATTGTCTATGTTCACGAGCTGTCCACACGCCTGAGTCTCACTGCTAATATGTTGATTTACATCTTGTTGAGGCCCTGTTATTGTAGAACTGCCTCACTCCCACAGCAGGTCCTGTTTTCAGCTTTCCAAGGTGGCCTTGAAATTCTTTTGGGCCTGGCTAGTTTAATAACAAATCTCCATCTAATAGAAACCCATCCACACATTAACTTCAAGAAAATCCCTCAAATCTCCCACAAGCACACACTTTCTGTAGGCAAGGAGACAGTTTTCTTCTGCCCCATCCTCAGTGAGAATTCTCAGACATTCCCTGTAGCCCCAGACAGAATAGAATAGAATAGAATAGAATAGAATAGAATAGAATAGAATAGAATAGAATAGATTCAGTTGGAAGGGATCTACAGTAATCGTCTAATCCATCTGCCTGACCACTTCAGGGCTGACCAAAAGTTAAAGCATGTTATTGAGGGCATTGTCCAAATGCCTCTTAAACACTGACAGGTTTGGGGCATCGACCATCTCTCTAAGAAGCCTGTTCCAGTGTTTGACTACCCTCTTGGTAAAGAAATATTTCTTAATGTCAAGTCTGAACCTCCCCTGACACAGCTTTGAGCCGTTTCCACGCATCCTATCACTGGATACCAGGGAGAAGAGATGAGCGCCTCCCTCTCCGCTCCGCTTGCCCTCCTCAGGAAGCTGTAGAGAGCAATGAGGTCGCCCCTCAGCCTCCTTTTCTCCAAACTAGACAAATGCAGAGTCCTTAGCCGTTCCTCATAGGACATGCCTTCCAGCCCTGTCACTAGCTTTGTTGCCCTCCTCTGGATGCATTCAAGTACCTTAACATCCTTCTTAAATTGTGGGGCCCAGAACTGTACACAGTACTCAAGGTGAGGACACACCAATGCTAAATACAGCAGGATCATCACCTCTTTTTGATTGTGGTGTGTTTAATGCACCCCAGAATGTGGTTTGCCTTCTTGGCTGCCAGGGGACACTGCTGACTCCTATTGAGCCTGCTCTCAACTAGCACCCTCAGATCCCTTTCTGCAGGGCTACTCTCCAGCCACTCCTCTCCCAATTTTTACTTATGTCTGGTGTTACTCCATCCCAGGTGCAGAATCTGGCATTTGTTCTTGCTAAATTTCATGCTGCTGATGATTGCCCAATGCTCCAATCTATCCAGATCCCTCTACAAGGCCTCTTGTCCCTTGAGAGAGTCAACAACACCTTCCAATTTGGTATCAACAACAAACTTGCTAATGGTGCATTCAACTCCTGCATCCAGATCGCTGATAAAAATATTGAACAGAATTGGCCCTAGAACTGAGCCCTGAGGAACACCACTGGTGAGTGGTTAGACAAATAGGTCTATAGTTTCCTGGGTCTTCCCTCATGCCCTTCTTGTAAATTGGAATAACACTGGTGAGTTTCTAGTCAGCAGGGGCCTCCCCAGATTCCCAAGACCTTTGACAGATGATAGAGAGAGGTCGTGCTGTAACATCCACTAGCTCCTTTGGTACTCTGGGATGAATCCTATCTGGCACCACAGACTTGTGAGCATTCATCTGATACAGCTGGGCCCTTACAATTTCAGTGTCCACAAATGGAAAGTCACTGTTCTTGCACTCACAGTCCTCCGACTCAGGGGACTAGGCAGCCAAAGATCTATCAGTATTAGTGAAGACTGAGGTTGGTGTGCTCAGCTTGCTCCCTGAAATGCCTGTACACCAACACACGCAGAATGGGGAATAAGCAGGAGGAGTTAGAAACCTGTGTTCGGTCAGGAGATTATGATCTGGTGGCAATTACAGAGACATGGTGGGACAGCTCACATGACTGGAATGTGGTCATGGATGGCTATGTCCTTCTCAGGAAAGACAGGCCAGCCAGGCGAGGTGGTGGAGTTGCTCTTTACGTGAGAGAGCAACTACAATGTATTGAGTACTGTTCAGGGGCGGATGAGGAGCGAGTTGAGAGTCTGTGGGTGAGAATTAAGGGGCAGGCTGGCAGGGGTGATACTGTTGTGGATGTCTATTACAGGCCACCAGATCAGGCTGAGGAAGTTGATGAGGCCTTCTATAGGCAGCCGAGAGCAGCCTCGCAGTTACAGGCCCTGGTTGTCATGGGTGTAGAGTCTTGTATCCGGGCAGGAACAGCCCCAGGTTCCAGTATAAGTTGGGGAATCACCTGTTAGAGAGCAGTGTAGGGGAGAGGGACCTGGGGGTCCTGCTGGACAGCAGGATGACCATGAGTCAGCACTGTGCTCTTGTGGCCAAGAAGGCCAATGGCATCCTGGGGTGTATTAGAAGGGGGGTGGTTAGTAGGTCGAGACAGGTTCTCCTCCCTCCCCCTCTACTCTGCCCTGGTAAGACTGCATCTGGAATATTGTGTCCAGTTCTGGGCCCCTCAGTTCAAGAAGGACAGGGAACTGCTTGAGAGAGTCCAGCACAGAGCCACAAAGATGATTAAGGGAGTGGAGCATCTCCCTTACGAGGAAAGGCTGAGGGAGCTGGGTCTCTTTAGCTTGGAGAAGAGGAGATTGAGGGGTGACCTCATTCATTTTTATAAATATGTAAAGGGTCAGTGTCACGAGGATGGAGCCAGGGTCTTCTCAGTGACAACCAGTGATAGGACAAGGGGCAATGGGTACAAACTGGAGCACAGGAGATTACACTTAAATATGAGAAGAAACTTCTTCTCAGTGAGGGTGACAGAACACTGGAACAGGCTGCCCGGGGAGGTTGTGGAGTCTCCTACTCTGGAGACATTCAAAACCCACCTGGACACCTTCCTGTGCAATCTCATCTAGGTGTTCCTGCCCTGGCAGGGGGATTGGACTAGATGATTTTCTGAGGTCCCTTCCAATCCCTAACATTCTGTGATTCTGTGGAAAAAAAGCATTGGATGTTTCCACCTTTTTTTCATCCCTATTAGTCAGATGACCATCGTCATCAAGTGTCAGCTCAATGTTTTTCTTGGGCTTCCTCTTGTTGTTAATGTACTTTAAAAAGACTTTCTCCTTGTTTGACACAGCACTGCCTCTAGTTGAGCTTTGGCCTTTCATGTCTTCTCCCTGCATATGTGAACCACAGCTTTGTAATCTTCCTGCAAAGCCTGACCTCACTTACAAAGATCATACAATTTCTTTTCCTCTTGAGCTCCACAAGGAGTTCCCTGTTCAGCCAAGGTGGTCTTCTGCCCCGCTTGCTTGACTTTTGACACAGTGGAATTGCCTGTGTGTGTCATTCTTAAAACCTGACCAGCACTCATGGATCCCTAAGCCCTCAAAAGCAGATCCCCAGGGGACACTGCTAAGTAACTCCCTGAATAGCTTCAAGTTTGCTCTCCTGAAGCCCAAGGTAGCAATTCTGCTGTCATTTTTTTGCATTACATTTTAAACTCAATCATTTCATGATCACTGTGGCCAAGACAGCCACCTACCATCACATCCCACAGAAGTCCTTCTCTACTCACAAATAGCAAGGCTAGGAGGGCATCTTTCCTAGCTGGCTCACTGAGTATCTGGGACAAGAAGTTTTCTTCTACAAACTTCAGGAATTTCCAAGACCTGCTTTTCACAGCAGTATGATATTCCCAGCTGATGCCTGGGAAGTTGAAATCTCCCATTAGGACCATGGCTCCTGATCCAGAGATTTCTCCTGATTGCCTACATCAGCGCTTACATGCTGGCTGGGCGATTGGTAGTAGACACCCACTACTACATGTCCTTTGTTTTCCATCCCCCTAATCCTCACCCAGAGGCTCTCAACCACATAATCACTAATTGTAAGGTCTGTCCAGTCAAACCTCTCCTTTACACATAGTGTGACACCTCCACCTCACTTGCCTTGCTTATCCCTCCTGAATAGCCTGTAGCTCTCCATCCCAGCACTCCAGTCATGGAATTCATTCCACCAAGTCTCACTAATATCAGTGACATATGTCTGGGAACAGACTAATGCTTCCAGTTCATCCTGTTTGTTTCTCATACTGCATGTGTTGGTGTACAAGCATTTCAGATGTGCTTCTAAACCCTCCATGCTCCCTGGAGCAGTGTAAATATTCCCATTAGCATTACCACCCTCAGGCAATGCCATGCTAACCCTTGGCTTACCTTCAGTTCTCCTGATGGCATCCCCTTCCCCCATCAATTCTAATTTAAAGCCCTCTCAAATGGTTCTGCCAGCTTACAAGCCAAGAAGCATTTTCCCCATTGGGACAGGTGGATCCTGTCAGGCCCCAGTGTACCTTATGTCTTGTAGACTCTTCCATGGTTATAAAAACCAAAGTTCTGGTGGAGGCACCAGTCCTGGAGCCAGGTATTGATGTCTTGGGCACACCTGTTTATTCCATTGACTCTATCACTGGGAATACTGAGGAAGACACTACCTATGCTCCTGAATCTTTTAGCATTCTTCCCAGTGCCCTGAAATCTCTTTTGATTGACCCTGACCTTTTCATTGTGCTCATTAGTACCCACATGAAAGAACGGGATGTAATAGTCTGAAGGCTGTACTAAGCTCATCAGTTGTCTGGTTACATCCCTGATTTGGGTCCCAGGGAGGCAACAAACTTCCCTGGAAAAAAAGGATCCTGTCTGCAAATGGATGCCTCCATTCCACTCAGGAGAGAGTCGCCGATGACCGTAACTCGCCATTTTTTCTTTTTTGCACTGGTCTTAATGCAGGTCTTGATGTGAGGGGTTGATCTGACCTTGGTGAGAGTACTTACATGGATTCCTCCTCTTCTTTCTCATCATGTCCTTCATCTACCATACCCAGAGCCTCATATATGTACTCTAAAGGTAGCTGAGAGGGTAAGGAGGGGTTCCTCTAACAGCTCCATACAGTAACTTGCTTGTAATATGGAAAGTTGCATCCTTCCTCAGGAACTCTTTGAGTACAAGCTTATGATGTGCTGGGAGTAGTTGTTAAAGTCAGTGCTGAGCTTGAGATATGTATTGTATACATCTTTGGTAATCTGTTTTAGTTTTATACCAGGTCATTTTCTATCATCTATTTAAAATGTGGGGTTTTTAAATGAAATACTGACTACAAATGTTTAGCCTCTCTTATTTAGGAGACATACTGGTAGTCCAGAGAAATAGGGAAAAAATATCTTACCACAAACTCCCTGTTAGATTTATGATGAAAGTAGCCCTGAAATTGGATATATAGTCTGTTTTTTGGGTTTGCTATCATTAGATCTTTGAATACACAGACTTTGGTGTCAGCACTGGTCAACAGGGATTTTCTTGGCTCAGGCTCTGTCAGTCTGAGACTGAAGATCCTGTGAGACCCTGTGTAGCATGAGGGGCTGGAGTAGACTCAATTTGATCTAGATCTTGATATTCACTAGAAAAAAACAGGACAATTTAGATAAATTAATAGGAAATAAAGCTATAGTATGCCTGGAACTATTCTATTAGGATGGTGGTTTGGGAGTGTCGAGGTTTTGATTGCGGGGTGACAATAAAACCGTAGCAGATGTATTGTTAACCTCCTCTCTCCCTCACTCCCCCTTCAGCCCCTCCCTCTCTCCCCTTCTGCCCCTCCCTCTCCCCCCTTCCCACTCAGGACAGGCAATCGGGAGGGAAAGAAGAACAGAGAGAAGAGAGTTGGAAAAATTAAAAGTGTTTCACTAATGCTACTAATAAAAATAGAGAAAATAATACAAAATATACAAAACCAATCTTGAAAGTGTCAGCAACTGCAGAGCTGGCACCCGAAGTCCTGGATTGGACTCTGCAGCCAACCAGAGCTGGATTCAGTCTCTCACTAGGCCTCAGTTCGCAGGGATGACTAGCAAGGTCCTCTCCTAATGTCAGCCATAAGGAAAAGAAGGGACGAGATCCTCGTGATCTCCCACTTTTATATGAAGTATTCACGTGAATGGGATGTTATACTCAGTTGGTCAGCTTCTTGGTCACCTGTTTCTCGTTGCCCCTCTTGCAAGAGGTGCATCAATTCGTTATCAATAACCTCGCATTCCATTGCTATGTTTACCAAAACATGTATCTGGTTCTCCAGGAAAATGCAGCTAATATGAAAGGTTTAGCTGACAAGCAAATTCACTAAAAGAGAAACTTGTTTTTAACAAAACCAGGACAGGGAGGAAGATAAATAAACTAACCCTCTCCAAACTTGTCCATACTTTCTTGTTTCACTGCTGCACATAAACAGGCTCAGACTACTCTTATATCACAAAGCATTCCCAAAGAAGAGACTGTATTAGAAATGTCTCCATCCTGATCCGAAGCCATGGAGATGGGTGATAAATTCTCTTCCCCTTCAATGTCTGGCTTTCTGTTGCTCTGATTTCCCCCACAGAAAAATAGCATCTGGTCTTTTCCACCCCTTCTTCTGTTGTTGAGCTTCATTCAGGGTCTCCCAGTCCATTACATCTGAAACTGCCACCTTTTACTCCTAAAATTCATTGACTATAGACAGCTTGGCTGTGACCTTCCCTCTCTGGGGCTGTCTAATCTGCTTTTGCTGCTGTAACCAAATGAAGGTTTCTTCAATAGACTTAGAAAAATATTTTCCTTTCCTTAAGAGGAAAAAAGGAGGCATATTTTCACAAAAACACTTTGCAGAAAAATCCTGTATTAATATTTTTATTGTTCTGTTTGGGGTTTTTCTTGTTTGTTTTTGTATTTTTCTCAAATATCCTTTATACTATTAATGATTCTCTTGTTAGTCTGGATTTGGTATAATTTAATTGATAGTAATTTTGCCTTATTGAGTTTAAGTGGCTTGCATTCTGTGTGATAAAATTGGTCACAGATCTCTTTCTTCCTCAGATCAGATTCTGCCTTGTTCTGTACACAGACCTGTTTGATATAAAGAATCAGCATGAGAAGGATAGCTGAGCCTGGCCTGCTCTTATTTAAAATTTATTTTTGTTAATAGGCTTTTGGCTTGCATCTGAAGGAATAGCTAAAATGATTTACTGTTTTGTTTCTCTTTTTTTGTCTGTCTTTTGATCAGTCTGGATCGCCATATGCAGACTCATCATGGACACCATAAGCCATTCCGTTGCAAGCTCTGTCCATTTAAGTCCTCTTACAATAGCCGCTTGAAAACCCATATACTCAAAGCTCATGCTGGTAAGTCAATCAGTTCCTTGCTCATGCTTGTCCTCTCTCAGTCTCTTTCTTTTGCACTCAGGCACACATACTTGCTCTTTTGTGCTCCCTCCTGATCAATCTCACACACAGTCATGCTCCTTCTCTTTCTCTTATGGGCAATCGCACATGCTCTCCGCACTCTCTTGCGTGGTCACAAGCTCTTCTTGTGCTGTTGTGCACTCTCCCTCTCCCACGTGTGGTCACGTGCTCCCTCTCACTTTTGTTGTGTTCCCTTTCAATCAACCTTGTGCATGGTTGCACTTGCTCTCCTGCTTTCCCCCTCTACCTCACACTCAGTCACATTCATTCTCCCTCTCTAGGTTGTGATCTCCCTCTCTCTCATGCGGTTGTGTGTGGCCTCTGTCATGTGTTATCTTTCTTGCTTGCTCACTCTCACGATTGTGCTTGCTCTCCCTCTTCATGTGCAGCTGTGCTCTCATGAGCTGATTTTTGCTTGCTTCCTCTCACTCTCATAGTCATGTGCTCCCTGTTGCTCAGCCTTGTGTATGGTTGTGCTCACTCTCCCTCTCTAGGCTGTGCATGCTGTTCTTCTCTTGGGTGTGATGGCACATGCTCTCCCTCACTCGGTCACTCAATTCTTTATGTCTGTGACTCCCTCTCTTACAGATGTGTGCTCTCTCTCGCAGATCGTTGCATGCTCTCTCTCATGCACAGTCATGTTTGCTCTTCCTCTCTGGGTCACATTTTCCCCATATCTCATATGTGGTTGTGTATGATCCCTACTTCTCTCTCTGTCACACTCTCTCGGGGAACATACTTGTTGTCCCTCTCTGTTGCTCCCTCCTTCCTCTCTTGGTCAAGGTTTTGTGCTCTCTTTCTCAGTCATGCACTCCTTGCAGTCACATACTCTCTATCAGTTGCATCTTCCTCTCTCTGGCATGGTCATGCACTCTTTCTCTCTTTGGAACACAGTGTCTCAGTCTGTGCTGGTCTTCCTGTTGCTGTATGGGACTCTGTCATGCACGGGCTCATTCTGACTAGTGTGCGCTGTGTTGTGCTTTCTGGGTCGTACTCTCACACTTGCCCACTCTGGGTCACATGCACTCTTGCTCTTTCTTTGGGTTGTGCACTCTTGTATGCACACACTCTCCCTCAGTGAGTTGCATCCTTGCTCCCTCTCTCTCTCTCTCTCCCTGCCCCCTGCCCTGGGGCACGTGTGTGTGCACGTACTCTCCCTGCATTGCATGCTCCTCTCTTACTGCATTTTGTACTCCCTGAGTTGCACACTCACACTCTCTCTCCGTCTTGCATTCTCCCTCTCTGGGTTGTGCTCTCTTAGTAATTCATGCTCTCTCTGGATTGTACATTTGCTCTGTGGGTTGCATGCTCTCACAAACTCTCTCTGGGTCTTGTGCTCTCTCTGCCTTGTGTGATCCTCTCTTGATCTGTGTCACACATGCTCTCTCCGGGGTATACGCTCTCTCTGTCTCTTGGTGCACTCTTGACTGTGCACTTTACATTGTGCACTCCTTTGGGCTCTGCTCCCTTTAGGCACACACTCTGTCTCCTTGGGTTGTGCGTGTACTCTTGCATAATCTCTCTGAGTTATGTGCTTGTTCTGTGGGCCATGCAAGATCTCTCTGGGATGTACACATGCACTTGCTTTTGGTTGTGCATGTGCATTTTCACTGCGGGTAACATGTGCTCTCTCTCTCTCCCCTGGTCGCATGCACGTGGTCGTGCATGCTCTTGGTCTAGGCTGCAATCTCTCTCTTGCTCTGCACACTCATGCTCACTCTGTCTGGGTGGTGGCTTCCTGCTTGGTCTATCTGGATTGTGTGTGCGCTCACTCATTTTGTCATGCATGCTTTTCTTGGAGTCAGACTCTGAGGCACATGTCCTCTTCTGATCTCTGGGGCATGCATTCTGTCTTTCTCTGGCTCACACAGAAACATAGAATAATTTGTGTTGGAAGGGACCTTTAAAGTTCATCTAGTCCAAGCCCCGCCTGCAATGAGCAGGGACATCTTCACATAAATCAGGTTGCTCAGAGACCTGTCCAGCCTGATGTTTCCAGGGATGGGGCATCTACCACCTCTCTGGGCAACCTGTTCCAGTGTTTTACCACCCTCATTGTAAAAAAAAAAAATCTTCCTTATATCTAGTCTAAATCTACCCTCTTTTAGTTTAAAACCATTACCCCATGTCCTATCTCAACAGGCCCTACTAAAAAGTCTGTCCCCATCTTCTTTATAAACACCCTTGAAGTATTGAAAGGCCGCTATCAGGTCTCCCCAGAGCCTCCTCTTCTCAAGGCTGAACAACCAAATCTCTCTCAGCCTGTCCTCACAGGAGAGGTCTTCCATCCCTCTGATCATGTTTGTGACCCTCCTCTGGACCCTCTCCAACAGGTGCATGTCTTTCCTATGTTGAGGACAGTACTCCAGGTGGGGCCTCACCAGAGTGGAGTAGAGGGGCGGAATCACCTCCCTCAACCTACTGGCCATTCTTCTTTTGATGCAGCCCAGGATATGGTTGACTTTGTGGGCTGCAAGTACACATTTTTTACTCATGTCCAGCTTTTCATCCACCAGTACCACCAAGTTCTTCTCCATAGGGCTGTTCTCAGTCCCTTCATCCCCCAACCTGTATTGATACCAGGGGTTGCCCCTACTCAGGTGCAGGACCTTGCATTTGGCTTTGTTGAACCTCATGCGGTTCACATGGGCCCACTTCTTGAGCTTGTCCAGGTCCCTCTGGATGGCATTCCATCCCTCACCCGTGTCAACCATACCACCCAGCTTGGTGCCATCTGCAAATTTCTGAGGGTGCACTCGATCCCAGTGTCTATATCACTGATGAAGATATTAAACAGTACTGGTTACAATATGGACCCCTGAGGGACATCACTTGTCACTGATCTCCATCTGGAAACTGAGCTGTTTTCCACTACTCTTTGGATGTGACCATCCAACCAGTTCCTCATAGACCATACAGTCCATCCACCAAATTCATCTCTCTCCAATTTAGAGAGAAAGATGTTGTAGGGGACTGTGTCAAAGGCCTTACAGAAGTCCAGATAGATGACATCCATAGCTCTTCCCTTGTTCACTGATGTAGTCACTCTATCACAGAAGGCCACTAGGTTGGTCAGGCAGGACTTGCTGTTGGTGAAGCCATGCTGGCTGTCTTGAATCCTCTCCCTGTCCTCCATGTGCCACGATCTTCCCAGGCACAGAGGTGAGGCTGACAGGTCGGTAGTTCCTGGAGTCCTCCTTTCTACCCTTTTTAAAAATGGGTGTGATGTTTCCCTTTTTCCAGTCACCAGGGACTTCACCTGACTACCAGGACTTCTCAAATATCATGAAGGGTGGCCTGGCAACTATATCAGCCAATTCCCTCAGGACTTTGGAATGCATCTCATCAGGTCCCATAGACTTATGTATGTTCAGATTCCTCAGGTGGTCTCAAAGCGGACCTTCTCTTACAGTGGGAGGGACTTTGCTTACCCAATCCCTGTTCATTTTCCACTTGAGAGATGTGGGAAGAGAGCTTGCCAGTGAAGACTGAGGCAAAAAAGTTGTTGAGTACCTCAGTCTTCTCCTTGTCCATTACCAGTTTGCCATTTGTGTTCATCAGATCAGGTACGCTCCTGGCTTATCTCTGTAATACTTCAAGTGTGCTGCAGTTTACCAAGCACATCTCAGAGCAACAGGTTGAGGGCCCTTGCTAACGCCTCATTCTTCTAACATTGGCCATGTCGTCCCAGAGCTTGTCATGGGTAACCCTCATATTATATTATAATTATATATTATTTTGCCCAAGCTCTCCCTTGAGAGAGAGTTCACTCTTGCTCTCTGGGTCAAATGCTCTCTCTGGGTCATAAGCTTTGGGTTGCATGCATGTATATACCCTCCCCCACCCCGGGTCATTTTCTCTCTCAGGGCAACATGCTCTCTCTCCTTTTCTCTTACTGGGCCGCCCTCCTTCTCTCATTCTAGATCATCCTCTTTGTCATCCCCCATCCCATACCATCCCCCTTTGGGTTAATCTCTCTCTTTCTCTTCCAGTTGACCTTTACCCTGGTCGCTCTGGTTCTCCACCCCCTTTTTGGCTTGCCTTCTCTGTCCCTGCATCCCCCATGCCCCCTCCCTGCTTAGCCAACCTCTCTTGCTCTCACTTTCTCTCTCTTTCTCCCCTCTCTGTGGGTTACCCTCTCTCTATGGGTTGCTGTACATCTCCTTTGAGTCATCCTTCTTTGGATCATCCTCTTGATCTTTCTCTCTGGGTTGACCTCTCTGGTGTGCTCTTTGTCTCTCTCTCGGATACCCTCTTTCTTTCTCTGGGTCTCATTCTCGGTTGACCCATCCCTCTCTTTTTCTCTCTGGGTTGACCTCTGCTTTTCTCTCTTGGTTGCCCCACCCCTGCCTGACAACTTTCTCTCCCCTCCTCCCTCTCTCCACCCCTCTCCTTCTTTTTCCTCCACCCTGTCTCTTTGTGGATCTCTTGGTTCCTCTCTCTCTGGGTTGCCATACCACCACCCTGTGTCCTGCCCTATCTCCCTCTCTTTGGTTCAAATCCTACTCCCTGCCCTTTTTTATTCTCGGCCATCCTCTCTCTCTGTCCATCAAGCTCTCTCTTCCTCGGGATCTCCCACCATCTCTTTGTGAATCGTTCTGTCTCTTTTTCTGCGTTGAGCTGCTCCTCCCTTTCTTTCTGGGTAGCAAATACTCATTCTCTCTTTGAGTTACCCCCTATGTATGGGGGGTCGCTTGCTCCAGGCAGTGGTCATTTTTTCACTCTCACTCTGGATCACTTTCTCTGGACTATCAAAGAATCACAGAATGGTTTGGGTTGGAAGGGATCTCTGGAGATCACCTAGTCCAACCCATCTGCTAAAGCAGGCTCACCTAGAGCAGATCATAGAAACATTTTGGTTGGAAGAGACCCACAGGATCATCAATTCCAAACATAATCTAACTCTGGTACTAAACCATGTCCCTTAGAACCTCATCTATACATCTTTTAAACACCTTGGTGACTCAACCACTTCCCTGGGCAGCCTGTTCCAGTGTCTGACAACCATTTCCATGAATGAATTTTTCCTAATATCCAATATGAACCTTCCCTAGCGACACTTGAGGCCATTTCCTCTCATCCTGTCATGTGCTACTTGGGAGAAGAGACTGACACCTTCCATGCTACAACCTCCTTTCAGATAGTTGTAGACTGCAATAAGGTCTCCAATCAGCCTCCTTTTCTCCAGGCTAAACAGCCCCAGCTCCCTCAGCTGTTCCTCATAAGACTTATTCTCCAGATCGCTCACCAGCTTCTTTGCCCTTCTCTGCACTCTCTCTAGTACCTCAATGTCTTTCTTGTAGTGAATGGCCCAAAACTGAAGACAGTATTTGAATCGTGGCCTCACCAACGCCAGGTACAGTGGGATAATAATTTCCCTAGTCCTGCTGGCCACACTATTTCCGTTACAAGCCAGGATGCTATTGGCCTTTTTGACCACCTGGGAACAGTGCTGGCTCATGTTCAGCCAGCTATCAATGAATACCCACAGATCCTTTTCTGCCAGGCAGCTTTCCAGCCACTCTTCCCCAACCCTGTAGCACTGCATAGAGTTGTTGTGATGCAAGTGCAGGACCCCGGCACTTGGCCTTGTTGAATCTCATACAATTGGCCTCAGCCTATCAATCCAGCTGGTCTAGATGCCTCTGTAGAGCCTTCCTACCATCAAGCATATCCACACTCCCACCCAACTTGGCGTTATCTGCAAACTTACCAAGGTTGCACTCAATCCCTTTGTCCAGATCATCCATAAAGATATTAAACAGAACTCGCCCAAATACTGAGCCCTGGGGAACACCACTTCTGACTGGCCACCAAGTGGATTTGACTCCATTCACCACAAGTCTTTGGGTCCGGCCATCCAGCCAGTTTTTTACCCAGCAGAGTTTGTACCCATCCAAGGCATAGGCAGCCAGTTTCTCCAGGAGAATGCTGTGGGAAATAATGTCAAAAGCTTTTCTGAAGTCTAAGTACAAAACATGCACAGCCTTTCCCTCATCCATTGAGTCACTTTGTCATAGAAGGAGATCAAGTTGGTCAAGCAACCTTTCATAAACCCATGCTGACTGGGCCTGAGCACTTGGTTGTCTTGTATGTGCCACATGATGGCACTCAGGATGTTCTGTTCCATGACCTTCCCCAGCACCGAGGTCAGACTGACAGGCCTGTAATTCATCAGATACTCCATCTGGCCCTTCTTGTAGTTGGGTGTCACAGAGGCACCCCAAAGTCAGTTTTAGGTGGACAACAAGTTCCCAAACAGACTTTATTCTAGCCAGAAAAGTTCAGCCAATAAACTGACTAGAAACAGTTAGCACTCCAACAACATAAAATACAGGTTCAGATAACTGTTGAGGAGATTATTGGGGTACAACATAAGAATAATGAGGATCCACAGCATGCATGCATACACTCACAAGAAAGAAAATCAGAGTCCTCTGACCCCAGGGTACCCACAAGAAATAATCACTCTCCTGGGTTAGGCAAGGACTCACACTTGCCTGGTTAGGCAAGGACTCTCACTTGCCTGGGTTAGGCAAGGATTCATTCAAGGATATATCCAGTAAATAACCACTCACCCAAACGAGGAGGTGAGGTGCTCTCAATCCTGGGAAGTCTCCTTAGATGGTGTCCTAGTCTAAAGGGAGGACTCCAGTTCACAGATCCACTGCTCTGAGAAGACCACTCCAAAGGGGGCCTTCGGCAGGGACCCCATTTTATAGTCTGGTCAGATCTGGCTGTGGGCTTCTGGACAACATAGTCCAGAAGCTTTGCAGCTACTCTGGGCACCTTCTTTGTTAACAACCCTGTCAATTGATTCAGGGTCCCACCCCTCCTGCCCCACCAGCTGGTGGAGGTGAAGTCACCCTGCTCCAGGGTACGGGAGGATGTGACTATCAACACCTTGGTACCACCCTAGGTGTATACATGGGGACAGGCACAGTGGGGCACAAAAGGTGCTAAGAGAGACATCAACTGCCCCATTGAAGGCTCCAGATCTGAGGGAGATGTGCAACTGCCACAATGGATGTCACATTTGCTACTTTCCAATCAACTGGGACAAACCCGGTTAGCCAGGACTGCTGATAAATGATGGAAAGCGGCTTGGTGAGCACCTCCGCCAGCTCCCTCAGTACCCATGGATGGATGGATCCCCTCTGGCCCTATAGACTTGTGTGTGTCTAAGTGGTGTAGCAGGTCGCTAACCATTTCCCCTTGGATTATTTGGGCTTCATTCTGCTCCCCATCCCTGTCTTCTGGCTCAGGGGGCTGTGTACCTGGAGCACAACTGGTCTTACTGTTAAAGACTGAGGCAAAGAAGGCATTCAGTACCTCACCCTTTTCTTCACCCTTTGTCACTATACTGCACCCCGCATTCACTAAAGGATGGAGATTCTCCTTAGCCCTCCCTTTGTTGCTGATGTATTTATAGAAACATTTCTTGTTCCCTTTATGGCAGTATCCAGACTTAGCTCTAACTGAGCGTTAATCCTGCTAATTTTCTCCTTGCGTAACTTCACAGCATCCTTATAGTCCTCTAGAGTAGCCTGCTACTTCTTCCAAAGGTTATAAATTGTCTTTTTATTCCCGAGTTCCAGCCAGGTCAATCTTCTTCCCCACTGGCTCTTCTTTTGGCACACAGGCACAGCCTGCTCCTATGCCTCTAAGATTTCCTTCTTGAAGAGTGACGAGCCTTCCTGGACTCCTTTGCCCTTCAGAACTGTCTCCCAAGGGACTCTGCCAAGCAGCCTTCTAACCAGGTCAAAGTCTGCCCTTTGAAAGTCCAAGGTAGCAGTTATGTTGACCATCCTCCTTATGTCTCCAAGAAATTAAAATTCAATCATTTCATGATCGCTGTGCCCAAGGCAATCTCCAACCGACACATTATCCATGCATCCTTCTCTTTTCACAAAGAACAAGTCCAGTGGAGCACCTTCCCTAGTTGGCTCACTGACCAGCTGTGTCAGGAAGCTGTCTTCCATATGCTCCAGGAGCCTCCTAGACTGTTTCCTCTCTTTTGTGTTTTATTTCCAGCAGACATCTGGTAAGTTCAGGTCCCCCACGAGAACAAGGGCTAGTGATTGTAAAACCTCTCCCAGCTACCTGCAGAATGTTTCATCTGCCTCTTTATCCTGGTTGGGTGGTCTGTAACAGATTCCCAACAAGATATCTGCCTCGTTGGCCTTCCCCTTAATTCTTACCCATAAACACTCAACCATATTGTCACCCTCATCATGCTCTAAATCAGGGGTGTCAAACTCTTTTTCACTGGGGGCCACACCAGCCTCACGGTTGCCTTCAAAGGGTCAAATGTAATTTTAGGACTGTAGAAATATAGGAGTAGTTACATTTAATTTTAGGACTGTATAAATGTAACTACTCCTATATTTCTACAGTCCTAAAATTACAGTGAAAAAGTTTGACACCCCTGCTCTAGACAATCAAAAAACTCCCTAAGATACAGGGCTACCCCACCTCCTCTCTTTCCTTGCCTCTCCCTTCTGAAGAGTTTACAGCCATCCAATGCAGCACTCCAGTTGTGGGAGTCATCCCACCATGTTTCTGTGATGGCAACTACATCATAGTTTTTCTGCTGCACAATGGCTTCCAGCTCCTCCTGTTTGTTGCCTGTGCTACGTGCATTCGTCTAGATGCACTTCAGCTGGGCTATTGATCCTGCCACATTTTTGCAGTGAGAAGCCCTAATTCCTTTGTAACTATTCTCAGGTGCTTCCATGGTTTCTAACACATCTATAACCCTTGTGTCTTTGCTACCACACAGGAATACATCCAGGCAGGTTTTGTATGTCTCCAGAGGAAACTCCCCAATTTCTCTGGGCAGCCTGTTCCAGTGCTCTGGCACCCTCAAAATAAAGAAGTTTCTCTGCATATTCAAATGCAACCTCCTATTTTCAGTCTGTGCCAGTTGCCCCTCATCCTATAATTGGGCACCACTGAAAAGAATCATAGAATCATAGAGGCATTTCAGTTAGAAGAGATCCTCAGGATCATCGAGTCCAACCATAACCTAACGTAACTCTAGCACTAAACCATGTCCCTAAGAACCTCATCTAAACACCTTTTAAACATCTCCAGGGATGGTGACTCAACCACTTCCCAGGGCAGCCTGACAACCCTTTCCGTGAACAGTTTTTTCCTAATATCCAATCTAAACTTCCCCTGGTGCAACTTGAGGCCATTTCCTCTCATCCTATCATGTGCTACCTGGGAGAAGAAACCAACACCCTGTGTGCTACAGCCTCCTTTCAGGTAGTTGTAGACAGCAATAAGGTCTCTCCTCAGCCTCCTTTTCTCAAGGCTAAACAGCCTCAGTTCCTTCAACTGCTCCTCATAAGACTTGTGCTCCAGGCCCCTCACTGGCTTTGTCACCCTCCTCTGCACTCTCTCTAGTACCTCAATGTCCTTCTTATGATGAGGGGCCCAAAACTGAATACAGTATTCAAGGTACAGCCTCACCAGTGCTGAGTACAGTGGCGCAATCACTTCTCTAGTCCTGCTGGCCACGGTATTCCTGATACAAGCCAGGATGCTGCTGGTCCTTTTTGCCACCTGGGCACACTGCTGGCTCATATTCAGCCAGGTGTTAATCAACACCCCCAGACCCCTTTCTGCCATGCAGCTTTCCAGCTACTCTTCCCCAAGCCCGTAGAGCTGCCTGGGGTTGTTGTGACCCAAGTGCAAGACCTGGCACTTGGCCTTGTTAAATGTCATACAATTGGCCTCAGCCCAACAATCCAGCTGGTCCAGATCCCTCTCTATGGCCTTCCTACCCTCCAGCAGATCAACACTCCCACCCAATTTGGTGTCGTCTGCTAAGTTACTGAGGGTGCACTCAGTCCCCTCATCCAGATCATTGATAAAGAGATTAAACAGAACTGGCCCCAATACTGAGCCTTGGGGAACACCACTTGTGACCTGTTGCCAACTGGATTTGGCTCCATTCACCACAACTCTTTGGTCCTGGCCCTCCAGCCAGTTCTTTATCCATTGCAGAGTACACCCATCCAGGCCATGAGCTGCCAGTTTCTCCAGGAGAATGCTGTGGTATATGGTGTCAAAGGCCTTACTGAAGTCTAAGTACATAACATCCACAGACTTTCTCTCATCTGCTAGATGGGTCACCATCAGGAGATCAGGTTGGTCAAACAGGACCTGCCTTTCATAAACCCGTGTTGACTGGGTCTGATCACATGGTTCTTATAAGTGCTGTGTGATGTTACTCAAGATCATCTGCTCCATGTCCTTCCCAGGTACCAAAGTTAGACTGACAGGTCTGTAGTTCCCTGGATCCTCCTTCCGGCCCTTCTTGTAGATGGGTGTCATGTTAGCCAACTTCCAGTCAACTGGGACCTCCCCAGTTAGCCAAGATTGCTGATAGATAATGAAAAGTGGCTTAGCGATCACCTCTGCCAGCTCCCTCAGCACCCTTGGGTGTATCCCATTTGGCTCCATAGACTTTGTGGGTGTCCAAGTGGTGTAGCAGGTTGCTAACCATTTCCCCTTGGATTATTTGGGCTTCATTCTCCTCCCCATCCCTGTCTTCAGGCTCAGGGGGATGGGTACCTGGAGCACAACCATATAAAGACTGAGGCGAAAAAGGCATTTAGTACCTCAGCCTTTCCCTCATCTTTTGTAACTATGTTTCCCTCTGCATCCATCAGATTCTCCTTAGCCCTCCTCTTGTTGCTAATATATTTATAGAAACATTTCTTTTTACTTTTCACAGTGGTGTCCAGGCTCAGCTCTAGTTGGGCTTTGGCCCTTCTTATTTTCTCCCTGCATAACCTCACAGAATTCTTATGTGGTCCCATCCTATTGACACCCATCCTTGAGATATTTATAAGCATAAATAAGATCCCCTCTCAATCTTCTCTTCTCCAGGCTGAACAGACCCAGCTCTCTCAGTCTGCCCTCATAAGAAAGATGCTCCAGACCCCTAATCAAATTTGTAGCTCTCTGCTAGACATTCTCCAGTCATTCCTTGTCTTTCTTAAACTGGGGAGCCCAGAACTGGACACAGTACTCCAGATGCAGTCTCACCAGGGCAGAATAGAGAGGGAGTATAACCTCCCTCAACCTGCTGGCCACACTCTTCCTAATGCACCCCAGGATATCATTTGCCTTCTTGGCCCCAAAGGCACATTGCTGGTTGTAAAAATCCAGGTCTCTTTCACTCACTTTCCTCATGTGCATTATCTTCTGGGGAGTGACTCCATTTATTATTTAATGCATTCTTCAATAATAGCTAGAACTGTTAAGGGATGTTAGGAGCAGCTGCCTCCTCCAGCAGTTCCAGCCCAGGACTTCCTCCTGCCCAGTCACTGGGACCAATAGTTAGTCCAGCTTGAAGTTTGCTAGCGAATACACCCCCCCATGTACACTCAGTTTGGGGAAGCCTGACACCAGACACATGGCTATGGCTTATTTATATATTTCAAAATAATAATTATGTGATGCAAAACTAGCAGTAGAAAATTTCCTAACATTTCTGTGGAGTCACATTAATGAAAACTATAGTTTTGCCTCTAAAACTAAACACATTTTTACATGATGCTGTCCACCTGAACTATTATTGACAAATAGGGAATACAGTTACTAGATGTCTTCTAATTTATTAATTTATTGTAATCTTCAATTGTCTTTAATTTCTTATTGTGATTTTATGTTAAGAGTCAACTGGTACCTGCCAGGAATCACTTGAATTTAGCAAATGGGGGGTATATCTTTTTGTCTTTAGTTCATCCTTTTGCATTTATCAGTCCATCATACATGCTTTATGAAAAACATTATCTTTGTAAACCGACAATACCTCTATGGCAATAATATTCAGATGCAGAATGTAATTTGAAAAGAAACCATGTGTGACATTTTGTTTCACCATTTCATACTCTGGTCTCTGGTCTTTTTCAAATACACCAATGTGGGTTTCTAAGAGTCTGTATTTTGTCCCTGTGATTAAATAGGAATTTTGTGGTGGTGGGGGTATTTTCATGTAGAATGATTGTTAATCTCTTTATGTGCTTGTTATGACTGGCTGTAACACTTTTTTTCTCTTGTTCTCTTTTTGTTCACTTATTTCTTATGTTTGATACCATTCTATTCTAGAACATTGTTTGTTAAATTTTTTTCTGACTCTTTCATAACCAGAACTCTTATCCTTCCTTTAGTGTTCATGAATATTTCACTCTTGTATTAGTTTTGTCATTTCATGTACAACTTGGATTTAGTCAATGTAGTCCTTTTACCTTTTACACTTCCAGAACAATTAGTTGCCACATATATAACATCACATCACTTATGTTGGACATTTCACTTTTTCTTTCAGGTGCCTCCATGCTTAACACAGAACAAATCTTGGGAATTTGTTTCCTATTGTATTCTGTCTTTATGACTTGGAATGTGTTATTTAAAACCAAATTCACTACTGTTCATTATTTATCTTCTTTCACTTGTAATATTTTTCTATAATATGCTTTCCCATAGCCCTATAAATATGCACTGCTCTTGGTGTTGCCATGTCCACTTCTTGTAGTAAATCAACCTTGACTTGGTTACTAGTTCTATGGAGTTCATTCCTGCCTGGAGACAGGTTTCATATAAGGAAAATGGGATCCTCCTCAAATTAAGTGCAGGGGGAGGCAGTGAGTATGTTTTTTTTGTTTTGTTTCAGTTTTTTTAAGAACCTTAATTAACATTTTATAGTCTTCCTCTGGGTTATTTTAGTAGTTATTCTGGATGTGTTGCACAGAAAAACACAGAGAACTTCACCCTTGCTATCCTCCTAAATAAATTTGGAAATGCTCTAGTCAAGTGGTTCTATTTTCATCCAAGATTCTGTTTTCTTCTTAAATCATGCAGCATAGGCATGCTAAGAGTCTGGTCTTTGTTTTTTGGCATCAATCATTTAACAAGGATCTAGAGTTGTCAGAAAACAAAACTTTGGTCCCAAAGCAGATGTCTTTATCTGCAGACTCCAGACTGTTTCAACAGGGAGATGCACATAGTTTCTTCTCTTTGGAATAAGTCTCACACTGAAATAGGCAATATGAATTTTACTGCTGCATTCATCAGGAAAAGAATGAGGATCCCATTTTGTTTCTTTTGTGAGCTGATGATTTGCCTGTATTTCGCTCACTCAGGTGAACATGCCTACAAATGTTCTTCCTGCACATTTTCAACCATGACAATCAGCCAGCTGAAAGAGCATTCCTTGACAGTGCATGGGAAAGAACTGACACTACCAAGTCCCCGTGTTGTCAGCCTCTCTGCCTCACTTGGCTACCACACCTCCAAGAAACACACTTCTGCTGAAGAGGTGGAGGACTCTAATGGTAAGAGGTGCTTCAAAAGCAATAATCTAATTGTCTAAAATGCTACTTAATACATTTATTAAAAAAAAAATAAATAAGGCAGCAGTTAAGAAAAATCCAAAGTTGCATGAAAAGCAAGAATAATAGTGGTGTTCTAGTACTTGACCTGCAGCAGAATCTCATCAGTTTATTCTTTTCCAACTTATACTGCCAATGGTTGGCCTTTGGAATAAGTCAAGCTGACCTTACTTTTCAGCAAAGATTTACAACATAGGAAATTTTCAGTGGCAGAGCTCCCATTAAAAATCAGTGCGAAAGCAAGCATCTAATTCCATTTGCATTTCTGAAAAATACCCCTTTATCTTGTTAGCAGAGCAATTTAGTGAAGCCACTAAAGATTAAGTGTAAAAAGTAGAGGGAATAGCTAGGCAACTTTCTATTTTGTTTTTTATGGAAATGGGTGTGTACACAGATCCTGATATTTGAAATACAGTCAGATTGCTTTTATTTTTTCCTTGTATTTAGGCTACAGAGTTTTATTGCTTGTGCAACAAATGAAGAGAATACAGGATTGAAACCTGACATAAAAAAATGGTCATCCAGTTACATGCATGGCAGCAGACTCAGCATGCAATGTTCTTACTTTAAATGGATGACAGGGAATACAGATACTGTAAATGCCAGGAGAGGGGGAACATACTGCACTCCACATGGATTATCTGTGTTGTGAGAAAAAGCAACAGTGGACAAAGCAGACTGTAGGAAAGAATGCCATACTGGCCTGGAGTTGCTGTTGCAAAGGAAGCAAATGGCAGAACATCCATGGCTTAGAAAGGGAGCATTGTGCTCAGCATATAAGTAACTATATTTGGGGCAAATTAGCTGAAGAACTATAAGAAAATGTATTGGGATTACATGAAAAGGCTTTGGTAGAGGGGTGCTGAAGGGGTGGCTTCTGTGAGAAGAGACCAGGGGCTTTGTGCCAGATAGACCCAGTTCCAGATGACCCCAAAACGGACCCAAAGCTGAGACCATCAGCAACACTGGTGATGCCTCTGTGATGATAATGTATTTAAGAAAGGGTAAAAAAATGTACAGCAGTTGTGAGAGAGAGAAGTGTGAAAAATATGAGAGAAACAACCCTGCAGACACCAAGTCAGTAAAGGAGGGGAAGGAGGTGCTTCAGGTGCCCGAGCAGAGATCCCCATACAGGCCATGGTGAAAACCATGGTGAAGCAGGTTGTCCCCCTGCAGTCCTTGGAGGTCCAAGGTGGAGCAGCAGGTGGATATGCCCTAAAGGAAGCAAAGTAAAGTGCATCTATACCAATGCATGCAGCATGGGCAACAAACAGGAGGAGCTGGAAGCCATTCTGCAGCTGGAAAACTATGATGTAGTTGCACTCAAGGAAATATGGTGGGATGACTCACAATGGGAGTGCTGCAATGGAAGGCTATAAATACTTTAGGAGGGATGGGAAAGGAAGGACAGGAGGTGGGGTAGCCCTGTATGTTAGGGAGTGGTTTGACGGTCTAGAGCTTAAGGATTGTTGAGTATCTATGGATAAGAATCAGGGGGAAGGCCAACAAGGCAGATATCCTGGTGCGAGTCTGTTACAGAGCACCCAACCAGGATGAAGAGGCAGATGAAATATTCTATAAGCAGCTGGGAGAATTATCATGATTTTTAGCCCTTGTTCTCATGAGGAACTTAAATTTACCAGATGTCTGCTGGAAATAAAATACAGCAGAGAGGAAACAGACTAGGAGGTTCCTGGAGTGTGTGGAAGATATAACTTCCTGACACAGCTGTTGAGTGAGCCAACTAGGGAAGGTGCCCTGCTGAATCTGTTGTTTGTGAACACAGAAGGACTTGTGGGTGATGTGATGACTGGAGACCATCTTGGGCACAGCAATCACAAAATGATATAGATTTCTATTCTTGGAGAAGTAAGGAGAGCTGTCAGCAGAACTGCTACCTTGGACTTCCAGAGGACAGACTTTGGCCTGTTGAGGGGCCTGGTTGCCAAACTCGCTTAGGAGGCAGTCCTAAAGGGCAAAGGAGTCCAGGAAGGCTGGACATTCTTCAAGAAGGAAAACGTAGAGGCACAGGAGCAGGCTGTCTCCATCTGCCAAAAGATGAGCCAGTGGGGAAGAGGATTGTCTGAACAGAGAGTTTTGGCTGCAATTCAGGAAAAAAGAGAGACTATGAGCTTAGGAAGAAGGGGCAGGCATCTCAGGAGGACTACAAGGATGGTGTGAGGTTATGTAGGGAGAAATTTAGAAGGGTAAAAGCCCAACTAGAACTTAGCCTGGCTACTGCCATAAAAGACAATAAAAATGTTTCTTTAACTACATTAACAACAAAAGGAGGGCTAAGGAAAATCTCCATCCTTTATTGGATGGGGGGGTGTCGTGGTTGAGACGGACAAACGACATAGACCAAGTTCTTCCAGGATGAAAGTAGTAGATGCCATTTATTTCCACAAGTGCATTTTTATACAATTTTACCAATTCATGTGTCTCTTCACTATTGGTTACAAGTTACAGCAGTAACATCTCATTGGCTAATTTTGCTATCATCAATGTTACTCTTACTCCCTTCTCTCTCACGGGTACATCCTTAACATCACCAGATACTCCTTTACTCCCATCTTTCTCACGGGTAGGCCTTCATATCTTCAAGGCTAATTTCTGTTCCCATGCCCTCTGTCAGGGAATCCACGGACCAACCGTAGTCCCACAATTCCCCCTTTCTGTATTTGTGTTAAACAAATTGCCTTCATTGTCCACTGCAGGGCCCTTTGCAGCAGAGAAATCATGCATGGCCACATTAGTAACACAACCACAGCAATTATCAAGACAATCGGTCCCGTTTTCACTACTGATAACAACAACCCTGAAAGGCCGCAACCACTAAACAATTTATTTAACAAATCCCATCAAAATCTTCATACTCATGTCCCTGAGCTAATAACAAAAAATCTATTGAGGCTCTATTCTGCAGTGTAGCATGTCTTACAGAATCTACATCTAACAAAAGTCCACTTAAAGCCTTAGAAGTTCTGTTAGCTTGCTTAACTAGCCAGCAGCCTAATTTTTCTAAAATATTTAAAGCTTTTAGCTGTGCCAACACCAGATACAAGAGATCCTAAAACCCTTAACCTTGATCCCCAGACATCTACATTATCATCACATTTTGATTCATATACATGCAAAAAATGTTTTTCTCGTCTTGCTCTTCTGTGATCTATTATCATAGATACATTGGGCGTTAAGAGAGTTAATTGTCCCAAAGTACACATTCCTCCAACAGCATTAGAAGGAATTCCTGGCCAGGCTCTGTCTCCACACATCAAGAATACACCATACAGGAGGTTTTGGGGTCACTCTCCCACATTATCAATGACACCCCCTGGATTCTTCTACGAGGCATTACACCATCGAGTTTCATTTCTATAGTCACCAAGGGTAGCATTAACATTTTGCAGTTTTATCCATTCATGTTCTTGTATATTGTTCTGACACTTTTCACAAACCAGCTGGATACAAGCGTCCATGGGCATAGATGCCAGCAATTCCAGTTCCTGTGGTTCAGTATTTGCTTCCAGGAGGCAATTAATCCAAAGTGCCATGTTGGTATTATTACAGTTTGTTGCAATGCCTTTGCACCAACCACTATTTTGAAACAGTTGTGTGATGCTGCTGTAGTCATCAAGGGGGATGCCAACCAAGCATGTGTAGAACGGGTTTTCCGGAGATGCCATAGCTAGGCATATGGAGTCCTGGTCAGTCATGTTGGCTAAAGTAATTCACATGTTAGTCTTTGTCTGTGCAGGCACCCAAAATGCAGCAGCTGCAGCTGTCATTGTCAGGAATACAACACAGGTTTTACATTTCATGCCTGCAACCATTGCGGCCCTTGATCTGTGAAGACACAAGCATAGCCTCTCCCCCAGGTTATCAATTGATGTGGCCTTTTCCATTGATCATTAACTAGTGATTTGACCATAACTAATGTAGGTTCTTTCTGATTTAGCATGGTTTTGGGTCATACTTGCAAAGTGTTTCATCACAGGGCAAATTTGGGCTGTAGCACTTAGATATAAGTGATTCATCAATCACATAGAATGCTTTTGACAATTGTTTTTGTGGTGTTTTCCCTATTTCTCCCCTCTTTTTGTTTAAAAAAAAAAATAAAATAAAAACCAACCAAAAAAACAGTTCAGAGTCAGATATGTGCGTTGGACCTTGACTACGTACTCAGAATCACAAATCAAATTTAGAGGTTCCTCCCATGACCTCAAAAACTAGCATGGTGAATTTACTAAGAAGTCTCTCACAACAAGTTACCACAGAATAATAACAAATTTTTTATTTAATTTTCCAGTTTCATTAGAACTATGGATCCAATAGCAATTCTTTTGGTACCATATATATATATATATATGCAAATTAAAATACTGAGCTCAGATATGAAAACCAAACACCAAGTTCAAATGTGCAGACGGATCACAGTTACACTTATTCAAGACAATATCTTGATTTCTGCATTGCACCTTTGAACTGCTTACTGCTCAGCCAGGTAGAGGTACCGTTGGGTCTCCCTGACAAAACAGGTCAGTGCGCGCTGGAGCCCAACCAGCATCTGCCCCCCTGCCACTGCAGCGAGCTGGACTGGGCAAGGTTTTTATTAGTGTCTCATCTGGTGCGCTATAACAGTTATCCCAAAATCAGGATTCTTTACATGGTGTGCATACAAAAGAGCCAAATCCAGCACATCGAAATGAGACACAGTCTATCATAGAGTTGCGCAAGTCTGGATATTGGAATAAAGCTAGCATGCTAGAAAGAAAAATAACAGCTACTACACACAAAAATTTTACCATCACATTCATGCAGTAAAGAACTAAATTACTCATGGCCTTCTGTATTATCACAAAACGCACATTTTGGGTCAACGGATTCTCATGATTAAACAGTTTGTGAACTCATCGTACCATGTAACAAAGACCTACCAAAACTGTAACATACTTAAACAGATACCTACAAAGAAAACAGGTTAATAAGGAAAGCATCTTGCAGACTTCACCAAGTTTACTGTGACCTGTGTGTTATCAGTTAACTCTCTCTCAGCTTGTTGACGTTCAAACCGTTCCGCCTGTAAAACTGTCTGAAATGCTTTAATGATCTCTTGTAGAGATTTATTTTGTCCTACTCTTCTCGCCTTAAAAACAACATTAATTGCAAAAAGGTGTTATACTTCAAGATTCTACTCTCCAGACACTTTTCCCAATTATTTAACTTACACAGCAGCCAACACTAATTTCAGTGTTTAACAAGATGGGTAATAGTGTAGGAGGACACCCACTCGGCATTTTTCCTCGCCCCGCCCCGGACTGCTGAACTATCGGGCGTGCCAAAAGCACTGCAGGGGATGGAGTAGGGAGGGTATCTAAGACACGAACCAGGTAAATTTCACAGCAACTTTCAGGTTTCTTATCAGGCTGCAATGCTACAAAAACTCCAGCAGCAGCAGACCATTCAGCCTTAAAATCTTTTATAAGCTTCCATGTAGTTACTAATGATTTAGCTTCTTTATAATCTCCATTGCTGACCTTATCCCATAATTTCTGCCCTTTATCGTCCCAAAGTTCACGTTTAAAAGCCTTCTTGGTTTCTCCCCGGTAGCCATTAGTTCTACACCAAACTAACAGTCTACGTATGTTACTTTCTTCCTATTTAAGTCCTCTCACAGAGAGAATATGCAGGAGGAGCTTAACTACGGCTTGTTCTTCAGAAAATACGTTTTGCTCCATAACTGCACTGTTCCCTCCTTCTGCCCCCAGCCGCTCACCTTTTCCAGTGATCCCTTGACGAATTTATCCCTGGGGCATCCGTATACCTCTGTCTGGTCTTCAGTCCAGCTGAACTGTCTCCGGCTGGGCCGCTCCAGGCTTTTCCCCGATCGTAGTGAGACGCCATTCAGAGTATCACATCGGGGTCACCATTTGTTGGAACAATAAAGGACTCAGCATTCCGATTCAATGTGAATCACGCAAAGCCATTTATTACAGAAACAAGCCTCCTTATATATACAACTATTCTCTGATCATGCGTCCACGCTCCAAGCATGCATTCACTGATTGGATATCATCTATGTTCATGAGCTGTCCACGCGCTGGAGTCTCACTGATGAAAGTCTACCGATCCATGTCATGTTGAGGCCCTGTTATCGTAGAAATGCTTCTCTCCCACAGCAGGTCCTGTTCTCAGCATCTGAGTTGTCCTTGAAATTCCTGGCTGGTTCAGTAACAAATCTCCATCTAACAGAAATCCCTCCACAGGTGTCAATCTCTTCTCCCAAGTAACAAGTGATAGGACAAGACGAAATGGCCTCATGTTGCATCAGGGGAGGTTTAGACTGCATATTAGGAAAAATTTCTTCAGTGAAAGGATTGTCAAGCATTGGAACAGTCTGCCCAGGGAAGTGGTGGAGTCACCATCTCTGGAGGTGTTTAAATGACATGGTTTAGTGGTGGACTTGGTAGTGTTAGGTTAACAGTTGTACTCGATAATCTTTAAGGTCTTTTCCCACCTAAATGTTTCTATGATTATATATTCTAAATCAGAAATGCCATAACATAGAATTTGGGACCAATAGTCTGGGGCATAACCACAGTGCCTAATACTTCAGTGGCACTCCGAAACCTCCATATGCAGTCAGGACTTCTTGTTCCAAAGGGCTATAATTATTTTCTACCCCTTTGTAACTCTGGCTTCAGAATTTCAATGGCCACCCTCCTATCCCAAGGGACTTATTGCCAAAAACTCCCCATGATGCTATTTTTTCCTGCACTGGTATATAACAAATGTTTTACATCACTACCTTTCCAGATCTCCTGGTTTCAACTGGGATAGAGTTAATTTTCTTCCTAGTAGCTGGTATAATATTGTATTTTGGATTTAGGATGATAATAAGGTTGATAACACACTGATATTTTAGTTGTTGCTAAGCAGTGTTTATACCAAGTCACGGACTTTTCAGCTTCTCATACTGCCTAACCAGCAAGGAGGCTGACAGTGCACAAGAAGCTGGGAGGGGACACAGCCAGGACAGTTGACCCAAACTGACCAAAGGGATATTCCATACCACATGATATTGTGCTGAATATAATACTGGGGACAAGTTAGCTGGGGGGGGGCACTGCTCAGGAACTGGCTGAACATCGGTCGGTGGGTGGTGAGTAATTGCATTGTGCATCACTTGTTTTGTATATTTTATTATTATTATTAACATTATTATTAATATTAATTTTTCATTTTTGTTCTATTAATATTAAACTCTCTTTAGCTCAGCCCACAACATTTACTTTTTCTTTAATTATTATTCTCTCTGCCATCCCACTGCGAGGGGAGGAGAGTGAGCAAACAGCTGTGTGGTGTTTAGCTGCCTGCCAGGTTAAACCACACCACCAGATAAGTCCCAATGCCTTCTCATAGCCTGTTCCCTGGTTCATCTGCTCAAAAGCTTGCTGCTGTTCCTCTGCCTGTTCAAATTGACTCTTTCCAGGTTACTTGATATAAAGATTTGGTCAACTGGCTATAACCAGGGATGTGCATACATCAGAACTTCAGGTTTTTTGCATGGTGAGGGCAGCATGTGCTAGGGCATAATACTGTTCAGATACCCGGATAGTCCAATAGATTCAGTTAGCTCTAGGCAATCCAAGAGACTCCTGGCATGCATTGAGGATAACTTCTTAAGCCAGGTAATAGATAGCCCTAGCAGACGGGATGTGACACTGAACCTGATAGTCACCAATGCAAGTGAGCTGATCAGTGACGTCAAGATTGGAGGCAGCCTGGGCTGAAGACATAATGCACTCATGGAGTTCACAGTCCTGAGGGATGTGGCACAGGTGAAGAGTAAAGTCAGGACCCTGAATTTTATGAAAGTTAACTTCCAGCACTTCAAGAAGTTAGTCATTAGGACCCCCTGGGAAACTGCCCTCAGGGACAAGGAAGCAGAACAGAGCTGGCAGATCTTTAAGGATGCTTTCCATAGAGTGCAAGAGCTCTTGATCCCCAGGTGTAAGAAATCAGGTAAGGAAGGCAAGAGGCTGGCATGGCTGAGTTGAGACTTGCTAATCAAACTAAAGGGCAAGAAGGAAATGCACAGGAAGTGGAAGTAAGGACAGTTATCCTGGGAAGAGAATAGGAACACTGCCCAGTTGTGTAGAGATGGGATCAGGAAGGCCAAGGCGCAGCTGGAGCTGAACTTGGCGAGGGACGCAAAGAATAACAAGAAGGACTTCTACAGGTATGTCAACCACAAAAGGAAGGACAAAGAAAGCATACCCCCTGTGATGAGAAAAGCTGACAAAATTGTAACAATGGACGAGGAGAAGGCTGAGGTAATCCACAACTTCTTTGCCTCATTCTTCACTGGCAAGCTCTCTTCCCACACCTCTCGAGTGGATGAACTGCAAAACGGGGACTGGGGGAGCAAAGTCTCTCCCACTGTAAGAGAAGATCTGTTTTGAGACAACCTGAGGAATGTGAACATACTTAAATCTATGGGACCTGATGAGATGCATCCCAGAGTCCTGAGGGAATTGGCTGATGTAGTTGCCAAGCCACTCTCCATGGTATTTGAGAAGTCCTGGCAGTCAAGGGAAGTCCCTGGTGATGGGAAAAAAGGAAACATTACACCTATTTTTAAAAAGGTAGAAAGGAAGAGCCTGAGAACTACTGACCTCTCAGCCTCACCTCTGTGCCAGGGAAGATCATGGAAAAGATACTCCTAGAAGCTATGCTAAGGCACATGGAGGATAGAGAGGTGATTCGGGATAGCCAACATGGCTTCACCAATGGCAAGTCCTGCCCGACCAACCTAGTGGCCTTCTATGATGAAGTAACTACATCAGTCGACAAAGGAAGGGCTACAGATGTCATCTACCTGGACTTCTGTAAAGCTTTTGACACAGTCCCCCACAACATCCTTCCCTCTAAATTGGAAAGATATGAATTTAGTGGATGAGGAACTGGTTGGATGGTTGCATCCAGAGGGTAGTGGTCAATGTCTCAATGTCTGGATGAACCCCGGTAAAGAGTGGTGTCCCTCAAGGATCTGTATTGGGACCAGTACTGTTTAACATCTTCATCAATGACATAGTGGTATTGAGTGTACCCTCAGCATGTTTGCAGATGACGCCAAGCTGAGTGGGGCAGTTGACACACCTTACAGACGGAATGCTATCCAGAGGGACCTGGACAAGCTTGGGAAGAGGGCCCATGCGAACCTCATGAGGTTCAACAAGGCCAAGTGCAAGGTCTTGCACCTGAGTAGGGGCAACCCCCAGTATCAATACAGGCTGAGGGATGAAAGGATTGAGAGCAGCCCTGCAAACAAAGACTTGGGGGTACTGGTGGACATGAGCTGGCAATGTGCACTTGCAGCCAGAAGGCCAGTCATATCTAGGGCTGCATCAAAAGGAGTGTAGGCAGCAGGTCAAGGGAGGTGATTCTGCCCTTCTACTCTGCTTTGTTGAAGCCCCACCTAGAATACTGCATCTAGCTCTGGAGCCCTTAGTACAGGAAAGACATGGACCTGTTGGAGCAGGTCCAGAGGAGGGCCACAGAAATGATCAGATGGATGGAACACCTTTCCTGTGAGGACAGGCTGAGAGAGTTGAGGTTGTTCAGCCTGGAGAAGAGAAGGCTCCGGGGAGATCTTATTGCATCCTTTCAGTACTTAAAAGGGCCCTATAAGAATGATTGGGACAGATTTTTTAGTGGTGCCTGTTGTAATAGGACAAGGGGTAATGGTTTTAAAGTAAAGGATGGGAGATTCAGGCTAGACACGAGGAAGAAATTTTTTACAGTGTGGATGGTAAAACACTGGAACGAGTTGCCCAGAGAGGTGTTAGATGTCCCATCCCTGGAAATGTTCAAGGCCAGGCTGGACAGGTGTCTGAGCAACCTGATCTACTTGAAGAAGTAGGGCGATTGGACTAGATGACTTTTAAAGGTCTCTTCCAACCCAAACAATTCTATGATTCTATGATTTGCTGCCAGGCCAGTGGTGAGGCCCCTATAATGCAGTAAATTCAGTTCAGCTACCCAAACAGTTTGTGTCCTGGAGGTCAGAGGAGGAGGAGCCAATGATTTAACTGAACTCTGACTTTTGTCTTGCCCTTGCAATTCCTTGACTCACAGTGCTAGATATCTAATGAGGTTTTTTTGTCCCACTCAGTTGTAGTTCCCCCTTTTCCTTCAGGACCATCCTTAAGTCCTAGTGTATAGGGCATGAGCATGGAGAATTCCCATATCTTCCTGATGTTTTTTCCGAGGTCATCCAGACCACTGGACTTCAGGCATTTCCAACAATGCTCTTCCTAATATAGTACATATAGGTCACTTGTTGATCAACAGGGCATCCCACCAATCTGTCAAGTGATACCAGAAGGACATTAGTAACTCTGTCTAACCATAAGAGCTATTGAACCATGGTGTCAGTGGCCACAGCATTATTAGGCTCCCTCCCCACTTGCTTGTGAACACATCTCATCAACTCAAGTAATTGCAGTCAATTACCTTCTTCTTCCCAGTCCCTTCATGGGGATATCTTATTTTTGGGATCAGCAAAATCAGACCATTTCTCAACATATCTCTCCATCAGCTGATCCCCAAGTCCACCCACATTACATAGGGCCGTGTTTACAAGTGGCATAGGACCCAAACAACCAAGAGTTTTACTCTGCTGAGACATCACCTCTGTTTTCCCAGCACCTCTATAGCCATTGCAAGGCAGTTTCCTGAGGGTGTTTGCTGTAGTTTTCCCACACAGCCTTAATCTTGCTCTGAGTAAAGGACCTGTTGAGTGATCATGTTCTGGGGAACAATGCCCCTGTTTGCATAGGTCTACTCAGTTACAGTAACTGGGGGCTGACTTCTGTTGTTAATTCATCATTAAAATTCCAAGTATCATCATCCCAGGTTTCAGGATCCCAGTCCAGTAAATGGCAGTCACACCAGACATTTTGTGCTCACTGGCCATTCCTGTATTGGCTCAGTCCATAGTCTTTAATCTGGATAATTAATGCCACTAGTTACTAAAGTCTGAATAAGGCTCTCTGTTTTGCACTGAGTATTTATGACTGCTTCCTTTAGCAAACCATTGCTTTGGGAGAGAATGTTAGCTTGATTTGCAACCTCTGCTGCAAATATTTTTTGACCTCTGCTTGAAGCCTATCTACAACGTGCTGGCATACCTTCACGGAAAGCAGCACATTTCTCTCCTAGTGTTTTATATGTATCCTCTTCTCTCTGCAAGGCCCACCTAACTTTCTTGGAGTCTGTACTGGGAGGTGGTCCAGCTTCCAGGCAACTAGAACATGGGCTTGAAGCATGCACCATCCCAGTACCATTTTCTTGGATCCCTTTGGACCCTTTTTTTCCAAACTATTCAGTGTTCACACTCACCCTCAAACACATAATGGGCCCACCACTCACACCGCGGTACACCACCACAAATTCCCAATAGCAGAATCAGGGCTCCTTATGGAGACTCAAAATTATTCCAGTTATTCCAGATCCAGCCCATGACAGTTCCTAGTGTTTCCCACATTCTCTGCTAATTACCGTTATGGATGAAACAGTTTAAAGTTGGGAAATTTTGTTTGTGTTAATTTATTGCCAACCAGTACAAACCTCCCATTGCTGGTTTGGGCATTGAGAAAAAAAGACAAGACAAGTAGATAAATACATAAACACCTATCCTCTCCCCTCCCCTCTCCAGTCTCATCTCCCCTTATTTTCACAAGTTACTCTCAGTCTGTCAAAATTCCTCTAATAAGGAAATGTTTGGTGTAGAAGGTTGAGGTGATATGTGTAACAGTTTCTGCCTTGTGTGCCTGCTCCAGCATGGGTTGCCCACAGGCTGCGTTCCCTTCAGATGTGCATGTACCACCCCCTGACACAAAGTGCCTCTCCAGCCACCACTGGCTGTCTGTATATTTCTTAAATATATTTTAGCAGGAGCATGATGAACTTCTTTTATTGGATAAAAATTTAGTGTGAAGTGTGGTTTATCTTTCCCACAGTTGCTTTCATTTGCGTCATGGCAAGCTAGAAGCAGCTGTGAGTGACACAGGGCCTTAAGATTTGAATAGATAGAACTCATTGTGAGCTGTCTGTGGTGAGCAAACCTGCTGAGAACAGAGAGGATAAATATACTGTAATCCAGTCTCTGCTCATGTGACTCAGAAGAAATAAACAAACAAAAAACCCTTGAATCATTTTACCAGAAGCTTTCATGTCTCAGCTGTACACCTGATGATGAAGCTGGGGAGCCTGAAGACATTTTTCCTCCCTATGTTTTGGGATTTTTTGGTACTTTCTGTTGTTGCTGTTGGTTTGTTTTTCATTTCTAAAGCATATATCACTATTTCTATGGAAGCGAGAAAAGAAAGCAAACATTTTACTCTCTTGAAGACAGATGAAGTTCCTACACTGAGTGCTGTACAAGCCTGTTTGCCTTTTGTTTCTCTTTACCAATTAGTTAGAATGTATCATATTAATTTCCAACAAATATGTGTTTAAGAGAATTCATACATATGCAACCTCAGGGAATTATACTTTGGAAATTAAGCATCCATCAAAAGAGGAGGTGGCTGGTACACTTTGTATTCTGATTTTTTTTTTTTAAAATAATATTTTTTTTTTCCTTTTCAAAAAGCCTTTTATTATCTTTTCAGGAATGTCACAATAAAATTCATTTGTGCTTTGTCTGCTTTCATTTGTACCATTCATGGGCAGTTGTGGATTATATAGGACAATAGTTGAATTCCTAACTTTCACATTCAAATCAACATATTGGGAAACTTCCAAGACTCCCCTCCCTTTTTTTTTTTTTTTTAATAAAGTATTGTAGTTTTCAGTTCATGCGCAAAAACATATCTAGTCTGTGTTTTTCTAAACATCATTAAAATGGTGTGACAGCCTTCTCTTGGGTTGCATAAGGAGGAGGGAAATATTGTATCCATTTAATTTTTCTTTCTGTCTTTAATAGGTTACTCTCATATATTTACCCCTCCCCATATCAGATTTAAAAAGTCTAATCTCAAATGACCACCTTTTACATTGTAGAATATAAATCAAGTTAGATGAAGAAATGGTAATCCTCTTATCTCTTCAGAAGGCTGCCTGCTGGAGCAGGCCTGGAAACTTTAAATTTCATTGACCCACCTGGAATGACAACTCCTCTCTCTCTTTATAGACTCTTCATACTCAGAACCTCCTGATGTTCAGCAACAGCTGAACCACTACCAGTCTGCAGCTCTGGCCAGGAACAACAACATCAACCGAATCCCACTTTCTGGGAGTGCTGCAGGAGTGGAAAAAACAGAAGCAATCCTTAACTGTGAATTTTGTGGATTCTCCTCGGGTTACATACAGAGCATTCGACGTCATTACCGTGACAAGCATGGAGGGAAGAAACTCTTCAAGTGCAAAGACTGTTCCTTTTATACAGGCTTTAAGTAAGTATTGTGCAAAAGAAATAAAATTAACTTGAATGGGATTTTTTTAGCATTTCAAAAGACTTCTGAAATCTTTGTGAGAACTGGCCATAGCTAAGAGGCACATGACCAATGGTGACCAGGGAGAGAAACAGGAAATGCCATACCAGATCACAGCAGTATCCATGTAATTAATTTTCTTCATTCCTACAACAGCCTGTAGCATCTGCTGAAGAGAAAAGCATGAGAAACACTTGCAGTAGTACAAGGAGTGGGGTTTTTTTCCCCCCTCTCACAATTTGTAATTAAATGCTGATCCTTACCAAGGCTGTGCTGTCATCCAGCAAGGACTAGACAGGCTGGAGAGTTGGACAGGGAAAAATTTCATGAAATATAACAAGGGAAAGTGTAGAGTCTTGCATCTGGGTAGGAACAAGCCCAGGTTCCAGTATAAGTTGGGGAATGACCTATTAGAGAGCAGTATAGGGGAAAGGGACCTGGGGGTCCTGCTGGACAGCAGGATGACCATGAGCCAGCACTGTGCCCTTGTGGCCAGGAAGGCCAATGGCATCCTGGGGTGTATTAGAAGGGGTGTAGTTAGTAGGTCGAGAGCGGTTCTCCTCCCTTCCCCTCTACTCTGCCCTGGTGAGACCACATCTGGAATATTGTGTCCAGTTCTGGGCCTCTCAGTTCAAGAAGGACAGAGAACTGCTGGAGAGAGTCCAGCACAGAGCCACAAAGATGATGAAGGGAGTGGAGCTTCTCCCTTATGAGGAAAGGCTGAAGGAGCTGGGTCTCTTTAGCTTGAAGAAGAGGAGACTGAGGGGTGACCTCATTAATGTTTATAAATATGTAAAGGGTAAGTGTCATGAGGATGGAGCCAGGCTCTTCTCTGTGACAACTAATGATAAGACAAGGGGCAATGGGTACAAACTGGAGCACAGGAGGTTACACTTAAATATGAGAAGAATCCTCTTCACGGTGAGGATGACAGAACACTGGAACAGGCTGCCCAGGGAGGTTGTGGAGTCTCCTACTCTGGAGACATTCAAAACTCACCTGGACGCCTTCCTGTGTACCCTCATCTAGGTGTTCCTGCTCCAGCAGGGGGATTGGACTAGATGATCTTTTGAGGTCCCTTCCAGTCCCTAACATTCTGTGATTTCAAAATGTAAAGTTTCAGGGGTGCATGTGTATGTTTAGCCATGTGCCCTAAGGAAAAAAAGGTTTATGCAGTTGTGCTGTTTCTCAATTTCCTTCTGATATTTTGAACCCTCAGTCATAACCCCCTTAGCTGACATTTAAGGTCTCAAAGCTATTATGTCCTTAGGAGATTTGTGAAAATGGATAGTATGGTTGGGTAAAGGAGAGAGGTAGTTGAAGAATTATGCTCAACCTTTCCTATTGGAATCATAGAATCACAGAATATCCTGAGTTGTTGACTCATATTGAGCTCACCATCAACCAAAACCCCCAAATCCCTTTCTGCAGGGCTGCACTCCAGCCTCTTTTCCCCCAGTCTATACATACATGCAGGATTACACCCTCCCAGTTGCAGAATCCAGCATTTGTCCTTGTTAAATTTCATATTGCTGGTGATTGCCCAGTGCTCTAATCTATCAAGATCTCTGTGTAAGTTCTCTCTGCCCTCAAGGAAATCAACAACTCCTATTTCAGTATCATTGGCAGACTTACTTAGTGTGCACTTAACTCCCGTGTCCAGGACATAGATAAAACCACTGAGAACTGGACCTAAAATTGAGCCCTGAGGAACTCCAGTAGTGACTGGCTACCAGCCAGATGTTACCCCATTTACTACAACTCTTTGAGCCTGACCCTTCAGCCGATTGTTCACCCATTGTATTGTATAAATGTCTAACTGTATGCTGGACATTAGACATGAGAGACCTCATACAAGAGTAGCCCATAAGGGATCAGGCTTTGTTGCTTCAGCTCCTTGCCAGTTACATAGCATAATTTGCTGGTTAATTCCAGATTACTATTACTATAGCTGCTCCAGATTATTGTTTTAAGCATTTCCAACTCTCGACAGGTCCAATGTATCTTTTCACATTTTCCTATTGTCCTTTTCTCCTACCAAAATTAAACAAAATTGCCTTAAATCAAGCTGTAATTACAAATGTTCATAGGTACAAAGAGTTATGTTCTTTATTGTGGTGTCTCAAACTTTCTGGGATTAAGTATTTTCTCTTTAAATGTACAACATACACACATGAGCTATCTTTAAAAAAATACTTCCAGTCACCACAGAGAATTAAACAGACAAAAACATCCACTGAAGTTGATAAAAACTCACCTCTTGGCTTCAACGACCATTGGATCAGGCCCAAAGCCAGTTGTGTTAGTAAGCTGCTTTGTGTTCAAGCTAACAGACTTAAAGCCCCTCTCAAAAGGGCTTTTCATTCTGCAGTTTAATGCAGTCAGTAACTTCACTCTTGCAAAAGGAAAAAAAATGACCTAATTCCCTCAAGTTCACAAACACCTCTCATTTTAGTACTTGACCTTGTGTCTTGATAATTGTTAATTTCCTCTGCATTAATGTCTCATGTATCTTTTAAGTATGCAGCTAATGGTACGAGATCTGCTGTGCAAAAATACTGTTCATTTGTGGAGTATTCTCAGTCTTGAATTTTCAGGTCCTCATAATCGCGGCTTTTAAACTTATCAACTTGGTGTCAAAATTACTGTAGGTGCAAGCCTATTTCATATCTCAAATCTGAACATTTCAGCTGCTGTGAGGCTAGTCCTACAAAGAGAGAGGTCATTGAGGATTTTTTTCCATCAGAAATAAGGGTTTTTTCACCCTTCAAAGTCTAGGACAGTTGAAAGGATTTTACTCAACCTGCTAAAATGTCTCTTTTTGCCAAAGGCCAGCAAATAATGAGCACAGAAGTTGTAAATACTTTTGCCATCTTAACTATAGCAATGTGACTATAGAGCAATCACTGCAAAAGAATATCTTATGCAGAATGTGTGTTCAGTAACTTAGGGATATGAGCCTGCAAATACCTATGCTCATGTGATATCCATGTGACTAGTCCTGCTGAAATGTCACGTGGCTTTATGAAGAGAAGGCTGAGTAGTATCTGTACCATTTTTTACAACAGTTCTATGATAGAGCTGTGACACTTCAGCATTCCATACACACCTCTTTTGACTGCTTCCATGTCTCCCTCCCATTTCACAGATCTGCTTTTACTATGCACGTTGAAGCTGGACATTCGTCAGTTCCTGAGGAAGGACCCAAAGACCTTCGTTGTCCTCTTTGCCTATATCACACCAAATATAAATGTAACATGATTGATCATATAGTTCTGCACAGAGGTAAAGATGTCCCTATATACATTTATATCTGACAAAGAGAATGCTGAACAGAACATCACTCTTTCAGATTGATCCATTAAGGTTTTTCTCTGTATGCGAGCTCAGATATGTTGAATAGATCAGGTATAAGTACATATTATTTCTTTTCTGTGAAATAAAGCTTACCAATGTAGAAGTGGGACAGCATTTGTCACGGTTGAGACGGACAAACGACATAGACCGAGTTCTTCCAGGATGAAAGTAGTAGATGCCATTTATTGCCACAAGTGCATTTTTATACAGTTTTACCAATTCATGTGTCTCTTCACTATTGGTTACAAGTTACAGCAGTAACATCTCATTGGCTATTTTTGCTATCATCAATGTTACTCTTCTACTCCCTTCTCTCTCATGGGTACATCCTTGACATCTCCAGATACTCCATTACTCCCATCTTTCTCACAGGTAGGCCTTAAAATCTTCAAGGCTAATTTCTGTTCCCATGCCCTCTGTCAGGGAATCCACGTAGTCCCACAGAGTTAAAATCCTTTTTAAGCTTTTCCTCTAGAGAGGTCAGCAGTTGTCAAGTACCTGTTTAGCAAGAGTTAGATTAATTTACAACTTGGACCTAGGCTAAGGTTGTTTTCCATGTATGTGTTTCTAAAGTGCTTGCTATCATAAACACTGTGATAGGATGTAGCAATTAAGTCTAGAAGCTTAAAAATATCCCTTGGCTGCTTGCTTGAAATTTCTCTCTTCGTAACATCTTCTTCACCCATTCCTAGGAACAAGACAATTTTTCTTTTTTCTCCTCCCCTTTTTCTTTTAATCCAGCTAAAAGCAGGATTAGGGATTCCTATTAACTATCAGCAAGATCAGAAGAGACATCTTTTGTGGTGCTCTGGGCTGAGATTCCTCCACGCAGCCACTTTCCCTCCCCCTCTAGTGGGATGGGGAGGGAAAATCAGAAGGATAAAAGTGAGAAAACTCGTGGGTTGAGATAAAGACAGTTTAATAGCGAAAGTAAAAGCTGCATACACAAGCAAAACAAAATAAGGCATTCATTCACTACTTCCCATCATCAGGCAGATGTTTGAAGCCATCTCCAGGAAAGCAGGGCTTCATCTTGTGTAATGGATACTTGGGAAGACAAACGCCATAACTCCAAATGTCCCCCCACTTCCTTCTTCCCAAAGCTTTTATTGCTAAGTGTGTCATCATATGGTATGGAATATCCCTTTAGTCAGTTGGGGTCAGCTGTCCCAGCTATGTCCCCTCCCAAGTTCTTGTGCACCTCCAGCCTACTTGCTGGTGAGGCAGCGTGAGGAGCAGAAAAGGCCTTGACTGTGTGTGTTAGGGAATAGACTGCTGTGGGAAACCTAGGGAAAAGAAACTTCCCTAATAGATTTTACTGCTCAGCAATAGCTAAAATATCCCTTTATTATCAACACTGTTTTCAGCAGTAATCCAAAACATAGCCCCATACAAGCTACTGTAAAGAAAATTAACTCCATCCCAGCTAGACCCAGTACAGCTGCCCACAGCTATCACACTTAATGCTTGTAGGGTCTGTTGGCTACCAAAATTCAAACCTATGTGTTGGGATAGTTCTCTATCTGCTTGCAGGTTGGGCAGAGTTTTTGAGTATTGTATTGCTGGTGAGTAAACATGTTTCACATGCCATCTTTTTCTTGGAGGAGCTTCTGGCATTGCAACCACTGTCATAATCCCTTGTAGCAAACTGCATTTCAATGGTGATTATTTAGGGTCCTTCCTGTACTAAAGCAGTGAAGTAGATGTATATCATTCTGTGATTCTTTTTGCTTTAAAGGCTATTTTGAAGGAACATTTGAGAAAAAGGCTAAGAACTGTTAAAGGATCCAAAGGGTGTATAACGAAGTTGTCTTAGTAAGTGTAACGGTGCTTTTACTTAGGTGCAAGCTTGTCCTTGAAGGTATCATAGTGCTGTATTTGTCCAGCTTTAGGGCATGCTTCAGGATCATTCCTCTAGAGAAAAGGTGGGTTTGGAAGGTGGGGGCGGGACAGGGGAGGGGGCAGGGAACACAAACCCTGGGGCTCCAAATACTAACTTTGGCACATTTTGTGAGATAGTGTTCTCTGATTTGTGGTTGTGCCCAAAATCAAGTAGAGAAAGTCTGACAGTTCAAATGCAAATAAACAGAGAGAGAGAGAGAGATTTTGCTGGGCCTAGTTAGTCAAACTTCCAGCAAAAGTAGACAATGCTAAAAATGTTGAAATGCAACAATGGAGTAGCACATCATGGATGGGTTCAAGCAGTTGTGCTGGCTTTAGAGAGCTGTTTCTCACCAAATGCTGGGAAGCATGGGTGGTTACCCCCTGAATATATGACACCAGATCTGTGCTTTTGTATAGCTGTAGCTTTAGTTGCACAAAGCACCCTTGAGCCCTTGTGCTGTTGAAACAAAACTGTAGTAGGAAGGGATATGATTATACACTCACTAGAGTATTGAGGGAGGTAAAACAGTATAAAGGATTTAATGCAAATGAAAATTTAGCCTTTAAAGAGTTTTATAGGCCCCTGAGGGAAGGGCAAGGATTTTTTCTCAAACACACAGTACCCAGACTGTAAAGGAGTTAAGGTCCTTTAATTTTTTTTTTTTTTTTTCTTCTGGTGTATATATCCAGATTAAAACCTATTGTTGTGCGTCTGGGGAGGAATAACCCCAGACACCAGTACAGGTTAGGGGCAGACCTGATGGAAAGCAGCATTGAGGGAAGGACTTGGGAATTCTGGTCGACAACAGTTTGACCGTGAGTCAGCAATGTGCCCTTGTGGCCAAGAAGGCAAACAATACCTGGGGTTCATTAAGAAGATTGTGACCAGCAGGTCGAAGGAGGTTATCCTCCCCATCTACTCTGCCCTGGTGAGGCTGTATCTGGAGTACTGTGTCTAGTTCTGGGCTCCCCAGTTTAAGAAGGACAAGGAATTACTGGAGAGAGTCCAGTGGAGGGCTACAAAGATGATTAGGGTCTGGAGCATCTTTCTTATGAGGAGACACTGAGAGAGATGGGTATGTTCAGGCTGGAAAAGAGAAAGCTGAGTGGGGATCTCATCAATGTTTATAAATATCTCAAGGGTGGATGTCAAGAGGATAAGACCAGGCTCTTTTCATGGGTGCCCAATGATAGGATGAGGGGCAAGGGGCACAGGCTGAAACATAGGAGGTTCCATCTGTATATGAAGAGAAACTTTAATTTGAGGGTGACAGAGCACTGGAACAGGCTGTCCAGAGAGATTGTGGAGTCTCCTTCCCTGGAGATATTCAAAACCCACCTGGACACATTCATGTGCAATCTACTCCAGGTGAACCTGCTTCAACAGGTGGGTTGGACTAGATGATCTCCAGAAGCCCCTTCCAACCCTAACCTTTCTGTGATTCTATGTGTCTAATTGTGGCAGCTAAAGCAGAGGATTTTGATGGGGTTTAATGTGCACAAAAAGAAAGTGCTGCTGTGCAGACAGAGCTGAAGGATGTTGCACAGTCTCAGATTGACTTCATTTCTTGCAACCATTGGGATTGATAAAACAGTTTCAAGTTGTGGTCTGAGCATATTTGTTCTCCAGGCAGAGGAAGCAGTATATTGTCAGAAGACTGAAGGTTTTGATTCATTTTCTGTATTATTTTCTCTCTTATGCAAAAAACCCTCCAGCAAAATGAGAAAACAGTTCTAGATTTCTAACTTATTGTCAAGGTTTAAGGCAAGGCGGCAATAAACCATGGCAGATGCTCCCTGTTACCCTCTTAACTCCCGCCACCCCTTCCTTTAGATTGGAAAGATAAGGGAAGATAAGAGGGAAGGAAGAGAGACTTCAAGTCAGAAGGTTTTAAAGGGTTTTACAAATGCTACTAATAGATAGAGAATATATATATACAAAACATACAAAACCAATCTTGAGTGCTCGATATGGAGTTGACGTCACTCCAGCAGCAGCAGAGCTGGGTGTGCGGAGCTGGCGTGGCTCCAGCAGGTGCAGGTCAAGCCCCTGAAAGTCATGGGTGGGACTTCACAGCAAACCGGAAACCAGTTGCAGGGATGCAGGACCTGAGGCCTGTAGAATCTCAGACATATAAAGTCCTCTCTGGATGCTAGCCATAGTCAAAGAGCACACTGACCCTCGTAATCACCCTCTTATATAGGGGGTATGACAATTATGGGATAGAATACTTAATTGGTCAATTTAAATCACCTGTTCCATCCACTCCTCCCACTAAAAAAGAACTGGTCTCGTTTTTAACAAAACCAGGACACTTATAATTTAACTTTCAAAATGGTGGCATCCCAAGTCCCCAATTTGGCAGCATGAAGTTGAAATGAAGACTATTTGCCTCTTAGTGAATAGCTACAGAAGTTGATTCTTACCAAGCTACAACATTATTGTTATGGCCAGCAGGATGCTGCCAGTTTGCCACTGAGAGCCTTCTATCATGCGTTGCCTACTCTGCTGAGTCATTTCCTCAGAGTGATTTGACTTTGATTCATAGAATCATAGAAAAGTCTACATTGGATGAGACTTCTGGAGATCATCTGGTCCAACCATCTGTTTGAAGCAGTACCTTAGATTAGGTTATCCAGGGCCCTGTCAAGCCAAGTCTTGAATATTTCCAGCAAGGGAGATTCCACTTCTCCTCCGGATAACCTATTCCAATGTTTAATTTTTTTCATGGTGAAGAATTTTCTTGTATCCAGATGGAATTGCCCCTGAAGCAACTTGTGCCCATTGCTTCTTTTCATGTCACCACACATCCTTATGAAGGAAGTACCTCCATCTTCTCTTTAACTACCTTTTAGGGATTGGTTTGCCTTCATTGTTACCAGTGCACACTGCTGTCTTGTAGTCATCTTGCTGCCCACCAGGATCCCCAAGTACTTTATAGCAGAGTTCCACCCCAGCCAGTTAGACCCCAGCCTGTACTGCACTTGGGATAATTCTGTTCCAGGTGCAGGACTTGACATTTATCTTTGTTAAACCTCAATCAATTCTTGCTGGCCCAGTCTTCCAGACAGTCAAGTTCTCTGTAAGTTTGCTCTTCCTTCTGGTGTATCTACCTCTCCCGCCAGTTTGGTGTCATCTGCAAACTTGATGAGTGTGTATTCAATACTGTCATACAGATCATTTATAAAGATATTGAATAGTACCAGACCCAGAATCAACCTCTGAGGAACTCCACTCATGACTAGCTGCCAGTCTGACTGTTCTTACCTCAAAAGATGATAGTTAATGGCTCATTTTAGCCAGTTTTCTATACATCTTGTGGTCCATTTTTCTAGTCCAAATCTTGCCAGCTTGTCAACAAGGTTGTTCTTGGAGGCCACATCCAAGATCATGCTAAAATTCAAGGTAGATGATGTCCACAGTTCTCCTCTCATCCACTGAGCAAGTTAATTCATCATAGAAGTCAGTCCAGTTGGTCAAGTACGATTCATCCTTTGTGGGCTGAAGCAGGAAGTGAATATGGAAATTACAAAACCAGTAGCTACTTTACAGGCAAACAATTAGAAGAGATTTGGCTCTTGAGTTCCTCTTGGCCTTCATAACAGGCAAATCTTCTGAGCTCTTGAAAGTTACATAGTGGAGACTGAACTCCTGCACCGTGCTCAGCAGAGATCTTGGCCTTTCATTTAGTCCAGGTGGTGCAATTAGGTTTGATTGTCCTTTCCAGTAAATTTTCCCATTGTGAAATGCCTCGATATTTTTCCAGCACTGAACGCAACCCGCCAAGATCAATAGTAGGGCTCCTTGTTTATAATCCTCAAGGCTTTTTTTTTTCAGGAATAATTTTACTTTTATTTCTTAGTATAAATTATTTTCTCCTTCCATTTCATAGAATTGTCATCTGTTTCTCTGGAATAGTAATGTTTTTTTTTTCCATGTTGTGAGCAAAACATATGCTTGCTTTGACTTTACATACTGTCAATATTTAGTGCATTAATTGCTTTTCTATTTAATCTCAGATCTGTATTACAAATATCCCAAATGTTCAGTCTAAAGCAGTGACTAAATTTCTTCAGAGATGATGCTGGGAGAAGGAGGGGCAGAGGTCCCCTTAGTCCTTTTGCTAAACTGTTCTACAGCATGTCATCTTTTTACAGTGCATACATGGTAGCCTTTGTGGGCACTGCTGAATTTTAATGAAATTTGTGTACAGAAGCCAAAGCTAAGTGTCACAATTTCTGGATAGGACTCACCATTTGTTGCAATTTTGCCAGTTACAAAAAAAAACCCCTTTTATACCATCCCCTGTTTTAGTGATTTTTAAAATGTATCATGTACCGGAAAAAAAACTAATTTTCAAATACTTTAAATAGTGTTTCTCTTTTAAAAACTTTTTGTTGGAACTTTTTTCACTTTTAAAAACAAGTTACCTTATTTTAGTGAATTCAGTTGCACAGAGCTGTAAACATTCTTGTTATGCATTCAAAATCACAACTTTTAACTCTTGTTGCCTTTTAGAGCATGTGCACCCCTGTCCCTTTTCCCACTTGACCCTGAATGAACACAACATTTTTTTGCAACAACTGCTTTAGCTGGAGAGGAACCACAAGTTTTCAAGGACTAAGATATAGCTTTGGGGGAAACTTCCACTTTTTAAAGTGCACAAAGAGAAAGTTCTGAGGTAGGAAAACTTAGTTGTTTAAAAAAGGAGGACAGGGACAAGAACAAACTGAGGAGGGTGGAATATTTAGATGAGCTGTGGAAAATTAGGCTCATGAATATATATGCATATGAATATGCATTAGCCAAAGATAAATGGATGAATTCTGCAGCTCTTGCCTCCCTATAGAAATTATAAGAGATATGTCAATGCACACAAGTCACCTACCCTTCATGTTTACCCTCTAAGAATCAGACCTGGGATTATTTTTGTTTGTTTGATTAATGATAATCTTCATGAGGAAGATCAAACTCTTTGTTTAATCTGCAGTCTATAAGGAATAATACTACTACATTTCAGTGTTCTACTTCAAAACTACAGTTGAATAACAAAAACTGTATTTAAGATCTTCTGGTGACCCTCTACTGAAAGGTCAAATTTGGGATTTCCCCTGCATGGACAGCTCAGAGAAGCACAGTGGATGAATGTTGGAGACATCAGAATTCTGTCTCCAAAGACTGAAATTAATTGTGCCACCCTATTAAAAGTGTGGGTTTTGCATGAGACAAAGGAAATAGAGAGTTTAATAACTCAGTGAGAGTGTTTTCAATACGTTTGTAGCATAATCAGAATTGCAGGAAGCATGAAATAAAATATGTGTGGATTTTGAATCTTAACTATTAAAAAACTGAGGATGTGTTGAAAGTTTCTGCCCCTGGCTGATCTCTGCACAACCACCTTCAGGAGAAGATGCTGCTGCACACAAATTCTCAGTCCCACAGGGAGTAGCATTAAATGTAATGGTGAGAGTACCAGTTCTGATCATCAGAAGCTGGGAGGGCAATGTATTAGAAATCACCTTACATGCTCCTTGTTTATTACAGTTCTAGCACCTTTTACTGGCTTCTGTCATGTATTGAACCAGAATGGAGCTTGGTCTGACTGATTTATGTCTGCTTTTATATTCCTAGGCTCTGCTACTCTGTCTCACAAATCTGCCCTGGCACTCTTATCTGCCCCAAATATTTTCTTCCTATCCTGTTCACCTAATGAGTGGTTACATTTGCAAGGACACCTGCATTTGTAGTCATATAGGATTAACTCTACATAGAAAGGGAATTTTCTTGTATTTCTTTGTTGGTCCAGTTTTAGCTAGATAGGTGGATTACATACACAAATAGCAGATCCTGTTTCTTGCGTGGGTGGTATGTTACAAGCTGTTGCCTCATGGTTTTTAACTCTTAAAACTTAATAAACATTCCCCTCTCCCCACAGAAGAACGGGTTGTTCCTATTGAAGTTTGCCATTCCAAACTGTCAAAATACTTGCAGGGAGTTGTTTTCTGCTGTGATAAATGTACCTTTACCTGCTCCAGTGATGAGAGTTTGCAGCAACACACAGAGAAGCACAATGAACTTAAACCTTACAAATGTCAACTCTGCTACTATGAGACCAAACACACAGAGGAGCTGGACACTCATCTTCGAGATGAGCACAAGGTAACATCCAAAGGGATTTAATTTGTAACAATCCACTTCTTGCAAATGCTTATCTAGTTTATTTGCATGCCCACTCTGAATAGCAAACCCACTTTTTTTTTTTCCAAAATTTGGAGAAGGCTCTTTCTCTCAAGTTCTGTATTTTTTCAGAAATTCAAGATTGTGTGTTTCTGAAGCTGTTGAGATTGATCAGAATTCACTGACTATTAAATGTAGAGTATGATTATCTGGTAAAAGCATTTGTATATATTATGAGATTTATTTTTTAAGTTATGAAACAATATTAAGACTCTGTGATTCAGATACTCATAAGACACAGGAGCTTCCAAAGCATAAGATTCCTCTGGCAACTTGGGCAAAGTGACATGCCATGCATATTTTAATAAGTCAGTACATTCCAGTTTACATTTAACGAGGGAAAGAGAGAAACTTCTTATACTTAAGTTAAGGCTGCTTTGGTGTTTGTGTCAAACCTTCTGAGTGCAGACCTGATCCATACTTGGAGAAGTCACTAGAAAGCTTTCCACAGACTTCTGTCTGCTTTGGATTTCTGTAGTTCTCAGCTGTGTTGCTGTGAGAGTAACAAAATTCTAGAACTAAGGCATGTTTACAGAATATTTTTTTGTCAGTTTGTGGGGAGGGAACTCATTGAATCCAAATATCAGGAGTTGAGCTGCCTGATTCTCACTAAAAACTTGTTCACACTTTGTTGACTGAACAACATTTCACCCCTCCCACCCAAAAAAAAACAATTGACAAAATGAGTGTCAAAAGTACCAGCAAAACTGCCTGCATTTTAAAAATGAACACTGTGAACTTATGTTGGCTTGGTATGCTTGTCTCCCTTTATTGCTCCTTATTGCTACTTGAGAATCTTTCTGCAATTTAACTGGTGTCTGAGATGTTGCACACCTCCCAGTGACCACAGTAAGGGTCCTAGGAGATCCAAGAAGCACTATTCTCCACTCCTCTGACTGAGTGCATCAGGATGGGCAGATTTTCCCTCTACTTGGGTCTCTCTTCTCTCCAATAAAAACCTGAAGTGATTACTCCCAATAGTAAGGGTTATTTTCCTCCTATCTTTCTTTAATCATTTCTAAATGTTATCTGACCAATTTGTGCCCACTCTCTGGGCTCAGGTACACAATTGGCTTACTACATCTTAAAGAGTTTCTGTGCATAAACTGAGTCACAGTAAGTGCCATGCATGTGTCAGCCTTTGCTTAAATCTAATAGGTAACTTGTTAAGTCAGAGCACCTCAACACAGCTGTCAGTTCCAGGAACATGATACTAATACACTGCTGAATTTAGGGTAGCTCGCTATTTGCTGATATATCACTATGTGGTGAGTTGATCTTGGCTGGCAGGGAAAGGCCCACTCAGTCACTGTCTCACTCCCCCTCCTCATATAGGACAGGGGGAGTGTTGTGATTTAACCCCAGTGGGCAGCTAAACCCCACACAGCTGTTCGCTTGCTGAGAGAATCAGAAGGGTAGATGAGAAAAATTGTGGCTTGAGATATAGTTTAATAGGGAAAGCAAAAACCACACATGCAAGCAAAGCAAACTAAGGAATTCATTCACTGCTTCCCATCAGCAGACAGATGTTCAGCCATCTCCAGGAAAGCAGGGCTCCATCACGCATAACAGTAAATAGGGAAGACAAAATTCCATAAGTCCAAACATCCCCCTCTTCCTTGGTCTTCCCAAACCTTTTATTGCTGAGCATGATGTCATATGGTGCGGGACATCCCTTTGATCAGCTGGGGTCATCTGTCCCAGCTGTGTCCCCTCCCAACTTCTTGTGCACCCCCAGCCTGCACACTGGCAGGGCAGCGTGAGAAGCAAAGGAGGCTTTGACTCTGTGTAAGCATTGCTCAGCAATATTTAAAACATCCCTGTGTTATCAACATTGTTTTCAGCACAAATCCAAAACATAGCCCCATACAAGCTACTATGAAGAAAATCAATTCTGTCCCAGACAAAACCAGTACAGGGAGAAAATATGGTGAAAAAGCTCCTCATGGGTCAAGATAAAGACAGGGAGATCACTTATCAATTACTGTCAGAGGCAAAACAGACTTGAATTGGGGAAAATTAATTTTTTGATAATTAAAACAGAGTTGGATGGTGAGAAACAAAGACAAATAACCTTAAACACCTTATCTCCCCCCCAACCTATTTTTCCCAAGCTCAACTTCATTCCTTCCTTTGCAGCTCCTCTGTCTTCTTCCCCCACCCTGAATGGTGCAGGGGATATGGGGAATGGTGGTTGCAGTAATTTCATAACAGTTATTCTCTGCTGCTCCTTCCTCCTCACACTTTTCCTCAGCTCCAGCATAGGGTCCCTCCCATAGGGAACACAGTCCTTCACAAACTGCTCTAGCATGGGTCTTCTCCACAAGCTGCAGTTCCTGTCAGGAGAATCTGCTTCTGCATGGGCTGCAGTTCCTTCAGGTAATATCCACCTGCTCTGGTGTGGTCTTCTCCACAGGCTGCAGGGGAATCTCTGCTCTAGTGCCTGGAGAACCTCCTCTCCCTCCTTCTTCTCTGGCCTTGGTGTCTACAGGGTTGTTTCTCACACTTTTTTTTTTCCTCATTCCTCACACTGTCATGCAGTGTTTTACCCTTTCTTAAATATGCTATCATAGAGGCACCACTGTCTTTACCGATTGGCTCAGCTTTAGCCAGCTGTGGGCCCGTTGCAGAGCTGGCTAGAATTGGCTGTCTGGCACAGGGCAGCTCCTGATCTCTTCTCACAATATGTACTGCCTTAAGTTATATGCTTGTATTGGGTGGATGTGGCAAGATTTTTGTAGCGGGGGAGGGGGGAGGGAAATGCTGCAGGGGTGGCCTCTGTGAAAAAAGTTCAAGGTCTGCCCTGTGCTGGACAGAGATGGTTTCAGCCAGCTCCGTAATGGACCCACCACTGGCCAAAGATGAGCCCATGAGTTAAGCTGGTGGTACCTCTGTGAAAACATACTTAAAAAATGGCAGAAAATGATGGAGAGAGTAGGTGGGAATGCAGAGAGAATGAGGAAACTGAGAGGAGGAGGGAATTGGGTGAAACAACAGAGGAGTAGGAGGTGTTCCATGGTGGAGCAGATACTCTCAAAGGGACTCAAGTCTGTGGAGAACCCACACCAGGGAAGCTAGTCCCCCATTCCATGCCCCCCATCCCCAAATGTCCATAAGAACAGTCGATGACTTGGGCTCTGTCTGTCAAAGTGGTCATTCAGGTCCCATCTTTTCACACATGAAGCTGAATGAAACATTCACAAAAGATTTTTCTGCAGTTATGCTGTGCAATAGTGATGTTTGATCCTATTGGTTTTACACTCCCTTGAAAGGTGGGATACAACAGAGTGCTTAGCATTGCTTGGATTTTTTTACTTCCTATACCTCAAAATGAGGGAAGCTTCTCAAATAATAGGATCGTTTTGAGAAGCAAAATGGAGAAATTTAGTATCAAAGAGGAAAGAAGAATCATTAACAGTGAATGTAATTGTGTTTGAAGGAGAAACAATTATTAATTTGACTGATAAATTTCCCATTTCAGCCTATATCTTTGTTGGTGAGTTGTTTTTTTAATAGTTGATGATCATGTTTATTGCTGACAATACCATTTCTTTTAAGGTGAGTCGTAATTTTGAGCTGGTTGGATGGGTTAACTTGGATCAGCTGGAACAAATGAAGGGAAAAACAGAGAGCTCCAGCAGCGATGAGGAAGAAAAAGAGTTAAGCTGCAAAACTGAAAAGAGAGGTCAGTATAGGGCTTTTCCTTTGTTGGATACTGTAATGGACCCTGACAGTTCCATCAAGCAAGATGTTGACTCAACAGCAGATTCCTTAAGTCATGGAAGCTTGTCAGTATGGGCAAAATGGAGCTTTTGTCAAGACACTTCCTGGAGGAATTCCGTGTTTCTAATGCTTATGACAAGATTTCAGTTTAAGAAAACTAAATCATGCTACAAATAAAAATGTTATGAGAAAATACTGGTAACATCTGTGTCTGTGCAGATAACATCTATGAGGGCTTAGAAAAATACATAAATGGAGTATTTTAGTTGGCTTTCAGATTATTCTGTGTTGGAAACCCATGTTCGGCTTTGCTGCTCCACATTATACCAGTGAGGGTGGTCAAGTTTATTTTGGGGCAATTGTCTGCCCACTGTCTGCCCAGCACTTACAAAGCATTCCTTCCCTCTTCTTCGTGAGAGATGACCTTTTTTGCCATCACTTTGATTGGCAACTCTGAAGCTAGGGTAGTTCCATTCCTTACCTCCAAATCACTGTTCCAACTGTGTACTTTACATTTTTGCCTAAATTCACATCTATGAATAACCCCACTGAGTTTAGTAAGTCTTATTCATTTGTTTATTGTTCAGATGGTTAGCTGAGTAGGGATAAAGAAAAGTAGTTCTTGGTAAATTGGACTGTGAGGGGGGATTGTGTGTGTTTTTGTGCTTGTTTGGGGTTTTTTTTGCCTTTAATATTAAAATAATTTTATTGCAAAAATCCAGTCCTGACTAGAATACTCTATATATTCTCACAGTCTGCTCTATAGTGCATGACTTCATCAATCAAATGCAATATGTTTGCAATTCTTGTTCAACAGTAAAAAGAGCTTGATTTGGACTCATAACTGCAGTGAGCTTTGTCATGCCTAATCATCAGGTTACAGGGGTCATTCAACCTCCTGATGCTGACTGCAGGCTGCCAAATTTCTATGAACTTAAAACTAAAAGCATACTGCCATGTTTACCTATTCCCTTCTTGTCACCATTTATTGCAGGGCAACAAGAAAGCATGGCAGATGCTCTCTATTAATCCCCACCCTCCCCACTAAGGAAAGGGAATAGGAGGAAAAGGGAGAGAGACTTACAAGTTTGAAAGTTAAAAAAAGCTTTACTAATAATACTAATAATGAGAGAAAATAATACTAACCCAATATTGAATTTCCAAGCTTTTTTAAATACAGAGAGCAATAAAACATCTCTACAAATAGATATAACAGACTTAAAATGAAGGATGGGATTTTTCAGCTGTAATGTGTGTTGTTACTTTTCAGGATGGCTCTGTACCTTCTTGAAATCCTGGTCACTTCAGAGAACCTCAGTTTCCTTTTAAGTGTAATACAAAACCTTGGCTCTTTATGTAGGTGTCTAAGTGGGAAGCACTCCATTCTTTTGAAAGTCCCATTCCCCTCTCCCCTTTCCATATTGTAGTTAACTGACCTTTTCTCATAGTGGTGGTTATAGAACTTTCACATTTTTAGGATAGGGAGAACAGTTTCAGAAATACCTACTTTTTAAAGGAAAATCATCTTCTTCAGGACATTTTTTCCTCCCTGAAGGGCAGCAGGGAAGATCATAGTATAATCATAAAGGTCCCTTTTTGCCCTGATGCTCATGAATGTGCAGATAATATTGTTCTCTCCCAGAGACCATCATGTATCCTGACAATAGAGCTCCAGAGAAGTACTTTCCATGTGAGTTCTGTGGTCGATCATTTACAGAGTGCTCTGAGTGGGAACGACATGTGCTGAGGCATGGCATGTAAGTTGGTTTGCAGACTCCTTTGCATAACTGCTAAATGTAACAGTTGATCTTTGTGCATCTCCCCACCCATTCCTCCCTTCCCCACCCAAAAAACCTGTAATGAAAGCAAACATGGGAATATGGCAGATTATTCTAAAAAGGGAAGAATTCTGCATAACACAAACATTGTTGGATGCAATTATGAGATGTATTTACTCAACAACTAGGTTGGTGCAAAAGTAATTGTGGTTTTGACCATGAATTTTAAATCACTGTAACTAGGCTCAAACACATCTTTATTAATCAAAATAAGAACCATTACAGTCAACACAGTTTTGCCAATGAGTTTGTTTATTCCTGTAGTGTAAAAATACATGCTTCAGGATTCAACAAACTCTTGGAAAGCTTTTTCTGCATCCTGCTGGTTGTGGAAGCATTTTCCCTGCAAAAAGTTGTCGAGATGCTTGAAGAAGTGGTAGTCGGTTGGTGAGAGGTCAGGTGAATATGGTGTATGAGTTAAAACTTCGTAGCCCAATTTGTTCAACTTTTGAAGCACTGGTTGTGTGACATATGGTCGGGCATTGTCATGGAGAAGAATTGGGCCCTTTCTGTTGACCAATGCTGGCTGTAGGCATTGCAGTTTTCAGTGCATCTCATGGATTTGCTGAGCATATTTCTCAGATGTAATGGTTTTGCCGGGATTCAGAAAGCTGTAGTGGATCAGACCGGCAGCAGACCACCAAACAGTGATCGTGACCTTTTTTTACTGCAAGTTTGGCTTTGGGAAGTGCTTTGGAGGTTCTTCTCAGTCCAACCGCTGAGCTGGTCATCACTGGTTGCTGTATACAATCCACTTTTTGTCGCACATCACAATCCGATCAAGAAATGGTTCATTGTTGTTGAGTAGAAGATGACACTTCAAAATGATGATTTTTTTTATTTTCAGTCACCTCATGAGGCACTCACTTATGGAGCTTTTTCACCTTTCCAATTTGCTTCAAATGCCGAACAACCATAGAATGGTCAACATTGAGTTCTTCGGCAACTTCTTGTGTAGTTATGAGGATCAGCTTCGATGATTGCTTTCATTTAGTCATTGTCAACTTCCCATGGCCGGCCACTATGCTCTTCATCTTCAAGGCTTTTGTCTCCTTCACAAAACTTCTTGAACCATGACTGCACTGTTCGTTAGCAGTTCCTGGGTCAAATGCATTGTTGATGTTGCAAGTTGTCTCCATTTTGAACTTGAATAAGAAAATTGCTTGAACTGGCTTTTTGTCTGACACCATTTCATAGTCTAAAAGAAATATAAAATAAATAGCAAGTAATAAGTCAGTAGCCAAAAAAAAAAAACCACCAAAGCAAGAAAGGCGCATTGAAGTTATGTATAACATAACCACATTTATTTAAGAATGTGTTCCAATACCAAATGGCAAATTTCAACAATGCAAAAACTGCAATTCCTTTTGCACCAAACTAATAGATGCTTCTGTCCATCCTATTTGACCCAGGAACCCACAAGGTAATGGTTGTTTATAAACCTGTACCTGAATATATCTGTATGTTCAAACACCCTTCCAGCTTGAGGTCTAGAGCAGACCTCAAACTGAAAGAAACCTTTATCTACAGATGGCCATTTCCAGAATACAGATCCTTCCAGAAATTCCCTCTGTTTGGGAGTTAAAATCTAGTGTGATCAAATCCAAATGTAGCACATAAATGTTCTGTGCTATGATCCTAAGGCTTAAACTTCATTTGAGGGTGAGTAGCAGTTTGTTGGTCCAAAATTAACATTACTTGTGTCTGTTGTCGATGTTTGCTTGCCAGGAAAGCAACACAGAAATGGCAGCAAATTATATGGAATATGGGTTTCTTTTGACTTTTTCTCTTCCTTATTATTTCTCTCTAGCATGCTTTAAACTAAAATTGGAGTTGCAGTGCAAAGAATTATGTACAGAGAAGTTATAAGGGCTTCAAGTGAAGGAAAATCTCAATAAGTGTGCTCCCCAAAAAGCACATGGATAAGTTAATAGCAAAGATCTTTTCCTTTCATACTAATAAATATCAGTCCATGCTGTGAAATAATAGGCATGTCTGAAACATTAATTTTCCTTCTCTTGACAAAGATCTTTTCAACAGAATCACAGAATGGTTTGTGTTGAAAGGTATCTCTGGAGGTCCAGCCCCCCTGCTAAAGCAGGTAGACCTAGAGCAGATTGCACAGTAATGCATCCAGGCACTTGTTTGTATCACCAGAAGGAGACTCCACAACCTCTCTGGGCAGCCTGTGCTCTGTCACCCTCAAAGTAAAGAAGTTTCTCCTCATATTCAGATGGCACTTCCTATCTTTCAGTTTGTGCTGATTACCCTGTCATTGGGCACCACTGAAGAATCTGGTCGCATTCTCTTGATACCCACCCTTAAGATATTAATAAGCATAAATAAGATCCCCTCTCAGTCTTTTCTCCAAGCTGAACAGACTGAGCACTTTCAGCTTTTCCTCATAAGAAAGGTGCTCCAGACCCTAATCATCTTTGTAGCTCTCTGCTAGACACTCTCCAGTCATTCCTTGTCTTTCTTAAACTGGGGAGCCCAGAACTGGACACAGTACTCCAGATGCAGTCTCACCAGGGCAGAGTAGGGGGGGAGGATAACCTCCCTTGACCTGCTGGCCACACTCTTCTTAATGCATCCCAGGATCCCATTGGCCTTCTTGGCCACAAGGGCACATTGCTGGCTCATGGTCAGCCTGTTGTCCACCAGGACTCCCAGGTCCTTCTCTGCAATGCTGCTTTCCAGCAGGTCAACCCCTAACTTGTACTGGTGCCTGGGGTTATTCCTCCCCAGGTGCAGGGCCCTACACTTGCCCTTATTGAATTTCATCAGTTTCTTCTCTGCCCAGTCCTTCAGCCTGTCCAGATCTTGTTGAATGGCAGCACAGCCTTCTGGTGTATCAACCTCTCCTTCCAGTTTGGTATCATCAGCAAACTTGCTGAGGGTGCACTCAGTCTCTTCATCCAGGTTGTTGATGAACAGGTTGAACAAGACTAGACCCAGTACTGACCCCTGAGGAACACCACTATCTACAGGCCTCCAACTAGACTCTGCACCGTTCATCACAACCCTCTGAGCTCTGCCATCCAGTCAGTTCTCAATCCATCTCACTGTGAAGTCATCCAATCCACACTTCCTGAGCTTACCTATGAGGATGTTGTGTGAAACAGTGTCAAAAGCCTTGCTGAAGTCAAGGTAGACAACATCCACTGCTCTCTCCTCATCTGCCCAGCCAGTCATGCCATCATAGAAGGCTCTCAGGTTGGTAAAGCATGATTTCCCCTTGGTGAATCCATGCTGACTACTCCTGACAACCTTATTTTCCTCCACATGCTTCGAGATGGCATCCAGAATGAGTTGTTCCATCACCTTTCCAGGGACCGAGGGGAGGCTGACTGGCCTGTAGTTTCCTGGGTCATCCTTCTTCCCCTTTTTGAAGACTGGAGTGACACTGGCTTTCCTCCAGTCCTCAGGCACCTCTCCTGTTCTCCATGACCTTTCAAAGGTGATGGAGAGTGGCTTAGCAAGAACATCTGTCAGCTCTCTCAGCACTCGTGGGTGCATCCCATTGGGGCCCATGGATATGTGGATGTCCAGTTTCCCTAAATGATCTCTCACCTGATCCTCCTCAGACAAGGGAAAGACTTCCTTTCTCCAGACTTTCTCTTACCTCCAGGGTCTGAGATTCCTGAGGGCCAGCCTTAGTTGTAAAGAATTAAACAAAGGCAGCATTCGGTAGCTCAGTCTTCTCTGTATCCTCCACCAACGTGGCACCCACCTCATTCAGCAGCGGGCCCGCATTTTCCCTAATTTTCCTTTTGCTGCTGAGGTACTTGAAGAAGCCCTTCTTGTTGTCCTTGACATCCCTGGCCACATTTACTTCCAAGTGGAGCTTAGCTTTTCTCACCGCTTCCCCACATACTCTAACAATGTTCCTATATTCCTCCTAAGTGGCCTGTCCCTTTTCCATGAATTTCCTTCCTCCATTTGAGTTTTGTCAGAAGCTCCTTGCTCATCCATGCAGATCTTCTGCTCTTTTTGCTTGACTTTTTGCTCATAGGGATGCACCAATCTTGAGCTTGGGGGAAGTGATGCTTGAATACTGATCAGCTCTCCTGGACCCCCCTGCCTTCTAGAGTCCTATCCCATGGGATTCCTCCAAGTAGGACCTTGCAGAGGCCAAAGTTAGCACTCTTGAAGTCCATGGTTGTAATCTTATTTATTGCTCTTCTTCCTCCTCGCAGGATCCTGAGCTTCACCATCTCATGGTCACTGCAGCCAAGGCTGCCCCCAACCTTCACATCTCCAACCAGTCCTTCTTTGTTTGTTAGTACAAGGTTCAGCAGCACATCTCTCCTCATTGCCTCCTCTACCACCTGTGTCAAAAAGTTATTGTCAATGATCTGCAGGAACCTCCTGGACTATGTGTGTCTAGCTGTGTTGTCTTTGCAGCAGATATCAGTGTGGTTGAAGTCCCCCATGAGAACCAGGGCCTGTGATCGTGAATCTACTTTCTGCTGTCTGCAGAAGACCTCATCGACTTCTTCTTCCTGATCAGGTGGCCTGTAGTAAACACTCACAACGGTGTCGCCCATATTAGCCTGCCCCTTAATTCTTACCCATAAGCTCTTGACTCATTCTTCATCCCCCCACAGAGCTCGATACATTCCAGTTGCTCTCTCACGTAAAGAGCAACTCCACCAACTCACCCTGCTGGCCTGACTTTCCCAAAAAAGTACATAACCATCCATGACAGCATTTCAGTCATGCAAGCTATCCCATCATGTCTCTGTAATTTCAATGACATCATGGCCCTGCAACAGCACACATATCTCTAATTCTTCCTGTTTATTCCCCATGCTGCATGCATTGGTGTACAGGCATTTCATAGAAGTAACTGAGCATGCAGGTTTCCCAGGAGGGGTGCAAGAGGATCCACCATAGCCTTACACACCCTTGAGGTGGTTGGCCCTCTGGTTCTCATCTTGGGAGGCAGCTAAGGAACATTTGTCACTGCTCTGATTGGCCTGGCTTATTTGCCAGTTGGTTGCAATGGTGTGAGCATTGCCACTTTGGACCCTGCCCCCCCCAAGTCCTTCAGTTTAAAGTCTGCCTCACCAAGTTGTCCAGCCTGCTGCCAAAGATTCCCTTGCCTCTTCTAGACAGATGGATTCTATCCCTCCCTAACAGATTATAGTCATCAAAGAATGTTCCATTGTCATAAAAGCCAAAACCTTCATGACAGCACCCGCCACGAAGCCAGGAGTTGATGTGCATTATACATCTATTTCTGGCTGCTCCCTTTCCTCCAACTGGTAAAATGAAGGAAAAAAATAACTTGGGCACCAATATTTTTCATTTCCACCTCCAGGGCTTTATAGTCTTCCTTGATTCTGCCCAGGTTCTGGGCTGTCTTTGCTGACCAGAGTTTCTTCAAAGATCTCAGCCAGGACTGTCTTCCAGCATATGGAAGATGTTTCAATGTAATATTGAGCTAGGCTGTGGAGGGATAAAGGGTAAGAGAAAGTATTATTTCTTGTCTGTTTGAATAAAAATACTTGAAATGTTGCAAGCTTTAGTAATATTTATTGGTTTATTTACTGATTGGGAGAAGTACTCTCCCTATTCCCTTGTATCCAAAGCATGTTTGGATTGTAAAGGTTTCCATTTTCTGCTGCTTGGATTTTCAGGGCTCTGAATGAAAGTAAGCAAGGAACCAGAGAGGACAGAAAACTGAAGGAGAACACAGAAAAAACTGTTAATACACTGACAGGAGAAGAAAAGGGAAGCACTGATAAAATGGTGGTGGTCTTCAACAACAGTGAAACTACAGTCAGTGTTGTAGCTGCTGACAAACCTCTCCAAGAGACCTCAAAGGCCAAAAATGAATAAAAAATTGGTGTGATTTTAATCAACTTGCTTGAACAGTGGTGAATGGGAAGGGGTGGGCAGAAGGAAGAAACAAAGCTGCTTTTAGTAATGAATGATCTATATTTCAAAGCACTGGTACCTATGTGAATATGTGTATATTAAAGTTATTTAAATGATGGAATAAGTTATTCCATTATATCACTGCATATTTTCTTCTGGATCTTGACAATGGGAAGTTATATTCATATTGGACTAATGAAACTCCTTGCATCTCTACATTACACAATGTGCTTTGCAGTAGAGACTTGTACTGTTTACAAACAGAAGCATAATGAGCATGGTTGGGGGGTGATGTAACTTTTCAACATGCAAATTTCAATATATTATGATTTTCCAGACCAAATGCAACTGCTTTAGAAAATAAATGAAAACCAAGTCAGAAACTGCTTTGCTTAAAACAGCTACCTGTTTCCTAATACCTCAAAATTACAGAGGAACATCTCTGCATTTGTTAGTACTGCCTGTTGTCATTATGATTAGAGACTGCTAGGCAAGGTGTTGAAAGGAGGAAGAAACAAAGTTTTAAAGAAAGGAAAACAAATTGTGCTTAAAATCCCACTGTGGATTTTATTTCTTAAAATACTGTGATTTTTAAAAATAAATAAATAAATAAATAAATAAATAAATAAATAATGAGAAAGTCTTTAATTTCTATATAATGTTTTGTGAATTGCCATCCTTTATTCCAGGTAAGCTGTTTGTTAGTATTCAACTACAATTCTAGTATTTGATAGAATTTAATGTGACTGACTGTGTGGTTTTGTTTGACATATGTTTATTTCTTATCAGTTGGAACTGTTGCAAAAATGACACAATTAACTTTTTCATGCAAAATGAGTGGTGGTGTTATTTTTTTCCAAAGGGGAAGGGGACAGGGAAAATAATTCCTGTGAATATAAAACTTGTTATTTCTGTGTTTAGCATTAAAAAAAAATATTTTTTTTTAAACTAAAGCACCAAACTAACAGCACAGCTACGTAGCTTATGGGCCAAAAACATCCTCCTAATTATTCTGTCAGTTTTCCAATGAGCATTATTTTATCTCACACCAGTACTTTCTGTCAAGATTGGCGTCATCATCTCTTCCCCCCCACCCCCACCCTCCCCAGTTTGTGGTGTGGGTGGGTGTGCTTTTTTTGTTTCGGTATAGTGGGAGAGAATTATGTCAATTCTTGTATATTTTTTCAAGCAGAAGTGAAATAGTTACATACTACATTGATTCTGGAGAGCGCTAACGGGAGTTGCTAATCTTTCCCCCTGCTCCTTAGCTTTTAACATGAGGGGAGCAGTATAGAATGAATAGGAATCTACATACCTTGTGGCTGATCCTGCACTTTTTCTTTGGTGGAAATCCTACTCAATTCAACAGCAATTTTGCCTGAATAAGGAATACAGGATCCAGTATGTTCTGGTATGTTCTGATTTTGAACAAAGAACTTCTTTCCAAAAAGTAGGAAATACTTGACTAAAACCTAGTTTTAGAAATGCATATGTCTTTGTCTTGGTTTTTTTTGTTTGTTTGTTTGTTTGTTGGGGAGGGATAAAGAAGCTGCTGAGGAAATGTTGCCCTAGACAGCTTCAAATAAAACTGATGGCAAAAATTGCATTTGTTGAATTAGTGCTATTTGAGAAGCATGGTGTTTTGCTTTTAAAGATTCGTCAGCTGTGGGTTTGCAGGATTTTTTGGTTTGGTTTTGTGGAGGGTTGTTTTTTTTTGGAAGAGGGAAAGAGTATCATGTAGAAAACACACTGAAGGGAAAAGTATTTTTTTTGTGCCTGCATTTGATTTATAATTGGCCTCATTTCAAACGTCTTTAAAAAGTTTCATACCTGGATTGAGGGTTTGTAATAGTTACCAAAAATGAATAAAACAAAACAATTGTGACATGCTTTTATCACTACTTTATTTTTCAAATGACATGTAAATATTGTAATCCACTGGATTTTTTTTGCTAACTTGTTAATAAAAATATGGGACCATAATCCTTTTAACAAGCCCAGAAAGACTTTTTTTTCCTTTTCCTAAAAATGTATACCTGATATATTGTGGATACACATTTTAGATGCATTGTTATGTTGACTGTAATGATATAGAATTGAAAATAACTTTTTTTTTCATTGTTTAATTTATACAAAGGAATTTTTCAGAGTTTGGCAGAAGGAAATAAATATCAAAATGCTAACCCATTGGCTTCAGCACTTGGTGTTTCCTGACTTTTAAATTACTGATTTCTGATGGGGAACAGGAGGAGAATGCTGAAGTGTTGTGCTTGAAAGGTTTGTTCTTTTTTTTAAAAAAAGGAAATTAATATAAACTGTAAGGGTATGTGGAAGGAGAGAGCATCTGCTCCATTAGGTCAAAGATCTTTTCAGTGCAAAAAGGAATAATAAGACAAGGAGGAAGCCATAAACAAGAACATACAGAGCCACAAACCTGATTGACATGATAAGGGAGGCAATGATGAGAATGAACCATGGTCAGTCATGCTAAGTGATAAGCCTAATTCCTTTAGCATTGACTCATAAGGCAAGTGCTCCACCTCCCTGATCAGCTTGGGAACATCCACTGAACTTGCTCAAATTTAGCAACACCTTCCTTGTGGGGGGGGGAAGTGGAGGGGTAAAACTGGATGCAGTCTAACAAGTGCTGAGTAGAGGGGGATAATCACTTCCCTCAGTCTACTGGCTACACTCCTCTTGATACAGACCAGGATACTGTTAGCCTTCATCACTGCCAGGGCATACTGCTGACCCATGTTTAGCTTACCATCTTCCAGGTCCTCTTCAGCAGAGCTGCCCCTCAGCCAGTCACTCAGTCCCAAGCCCGTATCATTCCAAGGAGCATTTCCTTCCCAGTTGCAGGACTTGGCAGTTGTCCTTGTTAAATTTCATGAGGTTCCTGTTAGCCAGTCTGTCTAGGTCCCTCTGAATGGCAGCAACTACCCTTGAGCATATTGACTGCAACTCCTGCATTTGGTGTCTTCCACAAATTTGATGAGGTCCATTCTGTCACCTCCACCAGATCACCAATAAAGGCATTACACAGGCCAAGTCCAAGGACTGATCCCTGCAATACTCCACCTATATCTGGCCTCTAGATAGAGCAGGAGTGTCAAACTCATTTCCACTAGGGGCCACATCAGCCTCACGGTTGCCTTCAAAGGGTTGAATGTAATTAGTTACATTTATATAGTCCTAAAATAACATTTGGCCCTTTGAAGGCAACCGTGAGGTTGATGTGGCCCCTGGTGAAAATGAGTTTGACACCCCTGAAGTGGATATGACCCATTAAACAATACCCTTTAAGCATGATCATCCACTCAATTTTTCATCCATTTAGTAGTCCACCCATCTAGACCATAACATCACAACATGGATACAAAGATGCTATGGGAGACAATATCAAAAGCCTTCCTAAAGTCAAGGTATACGACATCCATTGCTTTCTCCTCATTAATAGATCTATACTTTCAACAATAAAATGACACTGAGTTGGTCAAGTATGGATGACTATTCTGATTCACTTCTCTTTCATGTGCCCAGGAATAGTTTCACAGAGGACTTGTTCTATGATTTTCCCAGGTCCCAAAGTGAGGCTATTTGACCTATAGTTCCCCAGATCCCCCTTCCTGCCCTTTATGAAGATGGATGCAACATTTGCCTTTCTTCAGTCACCAGGGACCTCCCCTGACCTCCACAACCTTTTAAAGATGATAGGGAGTGGTCTTCTAATAATACCAGCCAATTTTCTTAGCACCCTGAGATGCAGCTCATCTCATCCCATGGATATGTATGGAGTGCGTTCTCTCAGATTCCTGAATTGATCTTTCACCACTACTGATAGTTCCTCTCCTCCTTGAACCCTGTCTTTAAGCACAGGGGCCTAGGAGAACATGTGGCTGAAGACCAAGGCAAAGAAGGCATTGAGTACTTCAACATTATTTGCATCCCCGATCACTAAATCGCCTGCCCCAATCAGGAGTGGGCCCACATTTTCATTACTTATTCTTTTATTGCTGACCTAGTGGTAGATGCTCTTCTTGTTGCCCTTTATATCCCTTGCCAGCTTCAACCCTAGTTGGGCTGTTGTAGGAAAATAGGGAATTTGGATTTTTGGCCTGTATCAGTGTTATAAGCTGTGCTGCTAAGGCTGCAAGTCTCAGCTTGTCCCCTGTGTAGCCCGTGCCCAGAACCATGAGCCTGGTTACCTTATGCTTGCTTTGCACCCTTAGACATTGATAAATGCTATTCTTAGGTTTGCTGATTTCTGTACTAGACTGATGAACTATGGATAACAAATGAGACAGGTAGAACTTCAAAGCTAGCTCTGCAACCCGAGAACTTTTCGTTCGGTACTTGCTGAAGTGGAACATGAAGGAAGAAGTGAAACCTGCAGACCACTGGGACGGAAGGAACCTGAAGACATTGACAGTGATAGACAGTGATAAATTTTGCTTAGTTGCATAATGCCTGTTAGAACCCTATATAATGACTAGCTGTATTGCTGTATGATTGTCACTCTCTGAGGAGGTGATCCAACCCTGCTGTTCCTGCGAATCTTCTACAATAAATACTGCTCAGAGTAACCCACGAGAGTTCGAGTCTCTCTCCAGCGCCTTCCTAATAACCTTTTTCATGGGCTCTGGATTTTCTAATATCATCCTTTCATGCCTGGGTGCGGCGATTAGGAACAACGCATACCAGAAACATAGAAACCATAGAAACGCATACCAGGACATAGAGGCAGAGATCTTGTTCAGAAAGGAGCGCAGAGCCTGGCCAAGCCGAGAGCTGACCTAGGTCTAGGCTTAGGCTGCCTTCTTTATTCACCATTGACAATTTATAGGATTTACAGATATGGGCATGGACTAAGATGTTTACAAAAAGGTGCTTTTCCACTAATTGTTATTAAGAACACACTAAACTCATGTGATGTTTGTCTCACTTGTTTTTCCACTCATTCACATATCCCATGCACTTGGGGGCGGTTATCCAGCCCGAGATACCATTCTCACGAGTCTGGGCTATAACTTTTTGCAATTACGAGAATTGTACTTCAAAGTAATCTCTCCAAGGCCCTTTATACATTATTATGTTAGTATTATGTCTTCGACCGTCCAAATGGTCATGTTAGTATTGATCTTCCTTTATCATCCAGGTGGCTGGAACCGCACATCTTGCTTTCCCACATTTTACTTTCCAACACCTGGGCAATGTTTCTATAATCATCCATTGAAGCTTGCCCTCACTTCCACCTCCTGTATACATTCTTTTTTATACTGGAGCTCAGTCACATGTCCCCTGTTTAGTCAAGCCCATCTCCTAATATATCTATTAATTTTGCTGAGTATTGCGATGGACCATTCTTATGTTTTGGAGGAGGTCATCCTTAAAGATCTGCCAGCTTTACTGAGCTCCTTTGCCCTTCAGAGCTGACTCCCACACAATCCCACCCACCAACTTCCTGAATAAGCTGAACTAGAAGCCTTGGCCTGGTCCCAGGGATATGATATAATTGGCATTAGTGAAACCTAGTGGGATGAAATCTGTGACTGGTGTGCCATGATGGATGCCTACAGGCTATTCAGAAGGGATAGGCAAGGTAGGAGAGGTGGGGGGGTGGCACTGTATGTAGTGGAGGGGCTGTAGTGCATGGAGCTGGTAGTTGGAGATAGCAAAGTGGAGACCTCTGAGTAAGGATTAAGGGTCAGACAAAGCCGATGTCGTTATGGGTGTCTACTACAGGCCACCCAGCCAGAATGATGACACCGAGGAGTTACTATTTAAGGAATGTGGGGACCCACAAGGATGTGGGGGCCCCTATAGCCCTGGGTTAGAAAACCATAGCTGCGTGAACAATAAACTCCCAATCAATCCTGAACTTGTAGGGGATTTGCTACTCCAGCTAGATCCCTACAAGTAGATGGGGCCTGATGGGATTCATCCAAGGGTGCTTAAAGAGCTGGCTGACATCATAGCGAGACCTTTCTCCATGATTTTTCAATGCTCTTGAGAATCTGGAGAGGTCCCGGATTACTGGAAGCTGGCAAACGTTGTCCCAATCTACAAGAAGCACAACAGGGATGACCCTGGCAACTACAGGCCCGTTAGCCTCACTCATGTTCCTGGCAAAATAATGGAGAAGATTGTTCTGGGAGTTATTGAAAAACATCTGAACAACAACACAGTCATTGGAACCGGCCAGCCTGAGTTCATGAGGGGAAAGTCTTGCTTGACCAATGTAATTTCATTCTATGACAAGGTTACCCACCTAGTTGACCAAGAGAAGCCTGTCGACGTGATCTTTTTGGATTTCAGTAAAGCCTTTGATACTGTCTTTCACAGTATCCTCCTGGACAAGATGGCCAGAATACGGCTGGATAAACACACAATACAGTAGATGAGCAACTGGCTGAGAGGCCAGGCTCAAAGGGTTCTAGTAAATGGGGTTAAGTCAGGCTGGTGATCAGTCACTAACAGGGTTCCACAGGGATCCATCTTAGGGGCAGCACTCCTCTGTGTCTTTATAAATGACTTAGACTCAGGACTTGAGGGATTGCTTAGTAAGTTTGCTGATGAAACAAAACTGGGGGAGCTGTTGACACACTCGAGGGCAGAGAGGCCCTGCAGAGGGATCTGGACAAATTGGAGAACTGGGCAATCACCAAACACGTAAAGTTCAACAAGGGCAAGTGCTGGATTTTACACCTGGGACAAGGCAACCCCTGCTATACATACAGAAAGGGGGATGAGATGCTGGAAAACAGCCCCACAGAGAGGGATCTGGGGGTTCTGGTCAATGGCAAGTTGAACATGAGCCAACAGTGTGCCCTGGCAGCCAAGAGGGCCATCCGTGTCGTGGGGTGCATCAAGAACAGTATTGCCAGCCACTCGAGGGAGGCAATTGTTCCACTCTACTCTGCACTGGTGCGGCCTCACCTGGAGTACTGTGTGCAATTCTGGGCGCCACAGTATAAAAAAGATATTAAGCTACTAGAAAGTGTCCAGAAGATGGCTACAAAGTTGGTGAAGGGTTTGGAGAAGAAGCCATATGAGGAGCAGCTAAAGTCACTTGGTTTGTTCAGCCTGGAGGAGACTAAGAGGAGACCTCATTCCGGTCTACAGGTTCCTCACAAGGGGAGGAGGAAGGGTAGGCACCAAACTCTTCTCTTTAGTGACCAATGCCAGAACCAGAGGGAATAGCAGGAAGATGTGCCAGGGGAGGTTTAGGCTAGACATTAGGAAAAGGTTTTCACTTAGAGGGTGGTGGAACACTGGGACAAGCTCCCCAGAGAGGTAGTCAGGGCCCAAGCCTGACAGTATGCAAGAAGAGAATGGTGGACAATCCCCTCAGACACATGGTGTGTACTGTGGAGTTGTCATATGCAGGGACAGGAGTTGGACTCGATGATCCTTGTGGGTCCCTCCCAACTCAGGACATTCTATGATTCTATGCTCTATTCAAATCCAAGGTTTGAGTCCCCGAGGTCAGCTGATGGGAGTGAGCTCAGCCAGAGCAGCAGATCGTCAGATCACGTACTACAGGCGGGTTTTTGGGCTTCGATTTTGCGACCCGGTAGCACTCGGCAGCCCTTGCGAGAGCGACTGACGTGGCGTGGGCGTTACCACGGTGACGGCGAAAGATTTAAAAGCGGTTGAAACCCGAAACTAGCACTCAGTCCCCGAGGTCAGCTGATTGGAGTCAGCTCAGCCGGAGCCGCAGATCGCGTGATACAGGTGGGGTTTTGGGTTTCGATTTTGCGACCCGGAAGTACCCGGTAGCCCTTGCGAGAGCGACTGATGTGGCATGGGCGTTACCACGGTGACGGCGGTCACACCCCCGCCCCTCACCTTGAAAAAAACCTCCGAAAGGTCAGCAACGTGTTGCTACCCACCGGGTCCTGGGAGGGGCAGTTAGCTTGTGAAGTGAGCGAGCATCACCCACACTGTGCTACAGTAGCGGGTGTGGTAGCTCGTGCAGCAGGGTGCTTGTTAGACTGTCTCACCTATTGGCAGTATCCCAGACTGCATCTGACTATGGTCTCCTCCAGACAGAGAGCTTGTTGCAAAAAGACTGTGGTGACACAGATGGAGAATCTGCCCCAAACAGGTCTCTGGCTGCAGGGAGTGCCAGAGCCTGCTGCTGTTGGGGGAGGAAGGCCAGCATTCCACCTGTGTGAGCAGTTGGAGGATCTGCTCAGCATGGTGGTGAAACTGAAGGAGGAGGTTGAGAGACTGAGGACTATCAAGGAGTGTGAAAAGGAGAGCGACTGGTGGAGTAACTCCCTGGTGTGCCAGTCAGAAAGGTCCCAGGGAGATACCTTCCAAAAGGTGATGGACCCCCCTGCCCTGTTGGGTAGAGGGGGGAGACCCAAGACAGCCTCTGCCCTCTCACGGTCGGGGACCAAAAAGATGAGGAGGTTTGGAAGTGAATTCCAGTTCAGCATCACGGCTAATCTCCCTCCCTACCTGCTTTGCTTCCCCAGGTGCTCCTCTGTAATAGGTGTGAGGCCCTAGATCTTGAAGAAGAGGTAGGTGAGGATGTGGTGTGAGGCCACATAGGAAGAGGCAGTTGACTCCACACTTCAAGACTGTAACAAGCAGTTCCGAGAAATGTTTGTTCATTAAAGCTCCTGGAGATGTTTGTTTGAGAAGTGTTTGTATGCTTACTTGCTTTGTCCTGCTTGATGTATTTACCTAACAAGGAGATGTTTGAGTTCTTACTTGCTTTGTTCTGCTTGATGTATTTACCTCATAAGTAACCAAAGTAAGGTGATCGAAACTGGCTACACAGCAGTCAATGCCCTCATGATACGAGCCTTCAACATGAGTGAAAAGTTACACCCGGAAGCTGTGGACCAGAGATGGGCTTTAAAACCCAGAGAACTGAATTAGCTGGTGCGCGTGCCGTGAGAGAGACTGAGGTCTCTAGGCCGCACCCAGCACTGTCTTTACTTATTGCTGGATTCTAAATAAATTCTTGTTATTTACAAGATCGAGTCAAAATTTATTACAAAGACTATCTCTGATAAGAAAGAAAGGAGGATAGTTGCAGCAGATGATTCCCTTTTGTGAGGGACAGAGGGCTCAATATGCAGAGTTGACCCCCATCATAGGCAAGTATGTAGTCTACCTGGAGCCTGCATCAGGGATATCACGAGGGCACTCCCCAACCTGGTGTACCCAACAGACTACTACCCACTGCTGATCTTCCACACAGGTGGGAAGGAAACAGCATCCCGTAGTCTGAGGGGAATGAAAAATTTCTAAGCCTTGGGATGGTTGGTGAAAGAGTCTGGGGCACAAGTGATTTTTCTCTTCCTTCCTTCCATTTTTGGGTGACAATGTGGGATGGAATAGAAAAATTCAGTCCATAAATGATTGGCTACAGGCAGGGCTTTGGATTCTTTGATAATGGCTGTTTTTTTAAGACACCAGTCTGGAGAGTGATATGTGGGAAAGGTTTATCTTGCAGGGGTGAAATGATGCTGGGACAGGAATTAGCAGGGCTCATTTGGAGAGCTTTAAACTAGATTTGAAGGGGCATGGGGTTGTAGCTGAGCTTGTACCAGTGGGGCAGCACTCTAGAATTGATAAAGACTGGGAGGCCTCCCATCCCCCTAGGGTGAAATTGGTGTACACAGCTTGCTCCCTGAAATGCCTGTACACCAATGAGCACAGCATGGGGAATAAGCAGGACGAGTTAGAAACCTGTGTTTGGGCAGAAGATTATGATCTGGTGGCAATTACAGAGACATGGTGGGACAGCTCATGTGACTGGAATGTGGTCATGGATGGCTATGTCCTTTTCAGGAAAGACAGGCCAGCCAGGTGTGGTGGTGGAGTTGCTCTTTATGTGAGAGAGCCACTACAATATATTGAGTACTGTCCAGGCACAGATGAGGAGAGAGTTGAGACTCTGTGGGTGAGAATTAAGGGGCAGGCTGGCAGGGGTGATACTGTTGTGGGTGTCTATTACAGGCCATCAGATCAGGGTGAGGAAGTTGATGAGGCCTTCTACAGGCAGCTGAGAGCAGCCTCACAATTACAGACTCTAGTTGTCATGGGGGATTTTAACTACCCTGACATTTGCTGGAAGGACTACTCTGCCAGCCAGCCACAGTCCAGGAGGTTCCTCCAGTGCCTTGATGCAAAGGGTGGAGGAGCCAACCAGGAGAGGAGCACTGCTGGATCTCATCCTCACTAACAAGAAGGGTCTGGCTGAAGAAGTAAAGGTTGAGGGCTGCCTTGGTTGCAGCGACCATGAAATGGTGGAGTTCAGGATCTCCTGTGGCAGGAACACAATACAGAGCAGAATCGCAACCCTGGACTTCAGTAGGGCAAACTTTGGCCTTTTCAAGCAATTGCTAGGGGAAATCTTGTGGGCAAGGGTACTTGAAGGTAAAGGGACCCAAGATAGTTGTCTAGCATTAAGGGACTGCTTCTACCAAGCTCAAGATCAGATTATTCCGACACGTAGAAAGTCAAGGAAAGGAGCCAGGAGACCTGTTTGGTTAAATGGGGAACTGCTGCGCGAGCTCAAGTGGAAGAGGAGAGGAGAGTTTACAGATCATGGAAGGAGGGGCTGGTCACTTGGGGAGAATATAAGGCTTCTGTCAGAGGATGTAGGGAGGCAACTAGGAAAGCTAAACATCCTTAGAATTAAATCTTGTGAGAGGGGTCAAGGACAACAGAGAGCTTTTTCAAATACGTGGCAGATAAAACTAACACCAGAGGCAATGTAGGCCCACTGATGAACGAGGTGGGTGCTCTGGTGACAGAATACAGAGAGAAGGCAGAGTTACTGAATGCTTTCTTTTTCTCTGTTTACACTGCTGGAGGCTGTCCTGAGGAGCCCTGTATCTGAGGCTCCAGAGGAGGGCAAGACAATGGAGGAGTTTGCCTCAGTTGATGAGGACTGGGTTAGGGAGCAATTAAGCAATCTGGACATCCATAAATCCATGGGTCCAGCTGGGATGCACCCACGAGTGCTGAGGGAGCTGGCTGAAATTACTGGGCCACTCTCCATCATTTTTGCTAACTCTTGGGAAATGGGAGAGATGTCTGATGACTGGAGGAAAGCAAACATCACTCCAGTCTTCAGAAAGGGCAAGAAGGAGGACCTGGGTAACTATAGACCCGTCAGCCTCACCTCCATCCCTGGAAAGTTGATGGAACAACTTATCCTTGATGCCATCTCAAGGCATATCAGGGATAAGAGGGTCATTAGGGGCAGTCAACATGGCTTCACCAAGGGGAAGTCATGCTTGACCAACCTCATTGACTTTTATGAGGATATAACGAGGTGGACAGATGATGGCAGAGTGGTGGATGTGATGTGTCTTGATTTCAGTAAAGCATTTGACACAGTCTCCCACAGCATCCTCACAGCTAAACTGAGTGAGTGTGGACTGGATGATCAAGTAGTGAGGTGGACTGTGAACTGGCTGAAAGAAAGAAGCCAGAAAGCTGTGGTCAATGGGACAGATTAAGGTTGGAGGCCTGTATCTAGTGGAGTGCCTCAAGGGTCAGTACTGGGACCAGTATTATTCAGTATGTTCATCAGCTACTTGGATGAGGGAATAAAATGCACCGTCAGCAAGTTTGCTGATGACACCAAACTGGGAGGAGTGGCTGAAATGCTAGAAGGCTGTGCAGCCATCCAGCGAGACCTGGACAGGCTGGAGAGTTGGGTAGGGAAAAATTTCATGAAATATAACAAGGGCAAGTGTAGAGTCTTGCATCTGGGTAGGAACAAGCCCAGGTTCCAGTATAAGCTGGGAAATGACTTGTTAGAGAGCAGTGTAGGGGAAAGGGACCTGGGGGTCCTGCTGGACAGCAGGATGACCATGAGCCAGCACTGTGCCCTTGTGGTCAAGAAGGCCAATGGCATCCTGGGGTGTATTGGAAGGGGTGTGGTTAGTAGGTCGAGAGAAGTTCTCCTCCCTCCCCCTCTATTTTGCCCTGGTGAGACTGCATCTGGAATATTGTGTCCAGTTCTGGGCCCCTCAGTTCAAGAAGGACAGGGAACTGCTGGAGAGAGTCCAGTGCACAGCCACAAAGATGATCAAGGGAATGGAGCATCTCCCTTATGAGGAAAGGCTGAGGGAGCTGGGTCTCTTTAGCTTGGAGAAGAGGAGACTGAGGGGTGACCTCATTTATGTTTATAAATATGTAAAGGGTGAGTGTCACGAGGATGGAGCCAGGCTCTTCTCTGTGACAACCAATGATAGGACAAGGGGCAATGGGTATAAACTGGGACACAGGAGGTTCCACTTAAATTTGAGAAGAAACTTCTTCTCATTAAGGGTGACAGAACACTGGAACAGGCTGCCCAGGGAGGTTGTGGAGTCTCCTACTCTGGAGGCATTCAAAACCCACCTGGATGCCTTCCTGTGTAATCTCATCTAGGTGTTCCTGCTCCGGCAGGGGGATTGGACTAGATGATCTTTTGAGGTCCCTTCCAGTCCCTAACATTCTGTGATTCTGTACTCTGCTGCTCACTTTGTTCACTCTACCTGGGATCTTCAACTCCCCTGTTTTGTGGTTGCTATAGCCAAGTTTGCCATTTATTATCATATTCCCAACCAGTTCTTCCTTGTTCATATATAGCAGATCCAGGAGAGCATCACTGTGGTTGCCGTATCCATCATCTCTGTTAACAGGATCTCTGACACCCTCCAAAAATCTGGCTTGCTAACTCCATTACTGTCATAGTTCTGCAACTACTTTATCCTCCTGTTTGATACTTAAGCTGTGCCCGCATTTGTTTGCAGGCACTGGAAGGTGCTTTCCCATTACCCTGTTTTATCCTTCCTGAGGGTTCCTTTACTCACATCACCCTGTCTCATACACTTTCTATCCCATTTGCCATTTCCTCACTTAAGTATAGGCTGTGATCTCTATCACCCTGACAAACCTAATTTAAAGCCCTCCTCACTAGGTTAGTAAGCCTGTGTCTAAACCCATTTCATGGAGGGAATCCATAATGAGGGCAGAGGAGAGAGTTAGTTGGTCTCAGTACCAGCAACTAGAGTGAGGTGGCAGGCCTTGGGGGCTCATATATCCAGATGCCAGCAACTTGAGAGACCAAGGGATCTAGGGGCCAGCTACTGGAGAGTTGCATATATATTTGTGTATTTTACACTAATGGGCTTTCATCCTGATCAGCTCGTGAGGGGAAGAGGATGAGTTTTGTGCTCTGTGTTTGTGTAGATGCTGTGTTTTCCATCTGTGGTGATCTGATTGGCCAGCTGTGTACCTACACACATGTACCTACACACATGTACACACACACACACACACACATATATATATATAGTGCATGTGTGCCTATTGGGAGTACATGCTCAGCTTCACTACTGGCTAGACCTGGGAAGATGGAGTTGCAGCAGCCTTGCCTCTGTCAGGCTACTGGATTTGGTAATTCCTAACAGACCCTGACTTGTGGACTGACTTCCTGGGCTGACCTCAGACCTATCTTGTCATTATGGCTGTGGCTGACCTTCACTGGACTGTGGCTGATCCTAGTCACTGTCACCAGACCTGCTCTGCTGTCCTTGTTTGGGTACTATGGGACTGGGCCCTGTCAGTGAGGTCACTGCCCCCTTGCATGCTTTGCTGTCACCCTCAGCTCCTGACTCACTTGCTGTTGTGGAACAGCTGGCCCTTGCTGCTCCTGGATAACAAGATCCTGATTCCCTGAGCACAAGAAGGATGGTTCTAGATTTGGGCTTCTATTATTACCTTCTCTCTGAGCTACCTGGTCTTTCTGCTGGTTTTTTTGCAAACATAGAGACAAACACTTGGATCAGTCAGTGTCCCAGTGCTTGCTATGTTTGTCTCTTCAAGCTCTGCAATAACTTGCAATAAATATCCATGCTTTGTGTTTGGGTGTTCACATTATTTCAGGTTATGGCTGTTAATTATTATTAGTGTTACCATAAATTCCAGAACTTCTATCCAGACACTAGAACCAGTGATAGATACAGAATATAAAGGTGGTTCTTGCTCCCTCAGAACCAACAACCTAAGGATACATGAAATAAAGTGATTTTTAGAATTGTAAGTATATGTGGAAGGAGAGTGTCTGTTCCTTTAAGACGGGGTGAGTTTGACACCCCTGCTTTAAGGGTATTTGGTCAAGGACCTTTTGAATGCAAAAAGGGATAATAAAAGGAGGAAGCCATAAACAAGAACATACAGGGACACAAACCTGGCCAGCAAATGATAAGGGAGGCAGTGATGACAAACAAACCTGGTAAGTCACACCAATTGATGAGGGTATGTGGAAATGTGGGAGTGGTCATTTCACTAAGATTATCTGATCAAGAACCTTGTCAAAGGGAATACTAGGGAAAAATACGAAGCCATAAACAAAACATACAGACACAAATCTGACAGGCAAACATAATGGAGACAAAGACAACAAACAAACCTCTCCAGTCACACTAATTGATGGGGTCTCAAGAAATGAAAGGCAAAACCAGACTTTGGATCTGACAAGGATGCAAACCTAAGGGATGTTGGGAGGTTGGTGGAATTGTGCTAGCTCATGAAGCAATGTGCAGGGGAAGGGAGCTGGGGAGGAACAAAGGAGGATTAGACAGAAAGGGCTATAAAAGGAGCCAGGAACATGTAAAATGGGGCCTGTTAGTATGCTTTTCTGACCGAGCCCTATGTCCGATCACTGCAGTCTGTCCTATCTTCTTATTAAATATTTTCTTATCTATCTTTCTGTGCATAAGCTCACTATCTATTGTGTGTGTGTGTGTATGCTGCAAGGACTAGGTGGCAACTACTGGTGAGACAGGCGTGAGTAGATGCAGGGTCAAGTACTGGAGTAAGACTGGGTGTGTAGACACCCCTAGCCTGTGGTGCCTGCAGCTGGAGAGAATGGAGGTCTCAGCATCAGTAGTTGGAGGGGCAATAACTCTCTGGATCATCTTGCTGGGTCCAGAGTGCCAGCTACTGGGGGACTGGTGTTAGTGGAGTTGGTGATAACAACTGGAGTCAGACCAGGTGTAGGTGCCTCTGGCCTGTTGTGTCAACAACTAGCTGGTGAGTAGGAGACCTGTGAAGCAGGCAAGAGGGCCTAGGCCTAGGATCCAGGCAGGGATACCAAACAGACAGAGGTAAACATGCCAGTACTTGGGGGAACCCATTAATGTGCTTGTGGCTGTGAAGAGTATTATGCAAGCACCTTCACTAGTGACCTTCTACCTCTGTGAGCCGAAGAGGAGGAAGGGGACTTGTCTATGTTTTATGTAGGTCCTGTATGTAGGTACTTGTGGATGGGTTTTGATAGATTAAGACCTGTTGCTGAATTAGTCAGGCTCAAAGGTATCTCAAGGCCACTACGAGAACAGAGTCTGCTGTGAGAAAGAGGGGCGTTCCTCAATCACCGGGGTCCTGGCGTGGCATGAATCATCGGACGTATCATCAGTGAGACTCCAGAGCACGGACAGCCCACGATACTCATTTAACGAATCCATGCTTGGAGTGTGGACGCGTGATTAGAATATAGTTACGTATATAAGGAGACTTGTTTCTGTAATAAATGGCTTAGCGTGATTCACATTGAATCGACTTGTTTTGCTTGGTCCTTATCTCGCTCTACATCTGGTGACCCCGACGTGATACTCTGACCGGCGTACCACGGAAGATGGGGGAAAGCCTAGAGCGGCCCAGCTGGAGGCGGATCAGCTGGACTGAGAACCGGGTGGAGGCGTACGGACGTTCCGCATTTTGTTGAAGAAGTCACCGTAAAGGGTGAGCGGCTGGGAGCGGGAGGAGGGAAGAGTGAAGTTATGGGGCAAAATAAATCCTTTGAGGAAGAAGCCGTAGTTAAACTCCTCCTGCCTATTCTCTCTATGAGAGGACTTAAATAAGAAGAAAGTAACATATGTGGACTATTAATTCGGTATAGAATTAATGGCTACCCAGGAGAAAACGAGAAGGCTTTTAAACGTTAACTTTGGGATGATAAAAGGCAGAAATTATGGAATAGGGTCAGCAATGGAGATGATAAAGAAACTAAATCACTAGCGACTAAATGGAAGCTTAAAATTTCCACCTTAAAAGACTTTAAGGCTGAGCGGGCTACTATTGCCAGAATTTTTCCAGCGTTGCAGCCTGATAACAAACCTAAAAATGACTGTGAAGTTTACCCGGATCGTGTCTTTTGACCCCCTCCCCACTCCATCCCCTGTTGTGCCGGCGGCACTGATTCAGCAGTCTGGGGCGGGGGGAGGAAAATTACCGAGTGGATGGCCTCCCATACCATCACACGACCCTAAGGAGACCAAGCAGTCCAAGGAACTGGAGTCAGATAATTTGTCAAAAGAACTGTGTGAAATGTAACAGCTATAGATCATTTAGGACAGAACAATGGGGATTCGTCGAGGGGGGCAGGTGTCCCACAACTCCTGGAAGAGACATCAATTGACACACCGCAACTACAGACACGATAAGTTTCTGAAATCCTGAGGCAGTCAACAGATCTTGCATATCAAGCTATGAGAGAGGTGCCAAATCATTTGCAACTATTAATCAGGGTCCCAATGAGAATTACATGCAATTTATTGACCATCTTCAAGACGCCATCAGTAAGCAGGCCGAAAACTTAGAAGCTAAGGAAGCACTAGTGTTGAGATTAGCAGTAGAGAATGCTAATGTTTGCTATCAACGTGTTATTTGCAAGTTTTCCAGTACATATTATGTGCTCCTGTGTATTGCCTCTCTGAAAATCAAGCAGCTTGTCAGGAATGTGAGTTAATTGTTTTACTAGTTGTTTTTAAGTGTGCTGTAAAACCTTCTCCCACTTTTCCCATTCTCGCTGCAAGCAGCCCTGTGCCTTCCTCCCCCTCCCTCCCCCCCCCTCAAGGTTTTTACTTGCAAGATGGGGTCAGGAATAATTGTTTTCAGTTGTGTTCCTAAAAAATCAGTATTGGGAGGTGTTTTAAAACTTAGGAAAGCACTCGGAATTATAAGGAAGGAAGATCTTGTAAAATATTGTAATTAATGGTGGCTGCGGTATGACTTAAATGATTGGGAAAAGTGTCCGGAAAATAGAATCTTGTTGCAATTAATGTTGTTTTTGAGGCCAGAAGATCAGGACAAAATAAATCCCTACAAGAGATCATTAAATCATTTCAGACAGTTTTACAGGCGGGGTGCTTTGAACTTCAACAAGCTGAGAGTTAACTGATAACACACAGGTCACAGAAAACTTGTTAAAGTCTGCAAGATGCTTTCCTTATTAACCTGTTTTCTTTGTGGATATCTGTTTAAGTATGTTGCAATTTTGGTAGGTCTGTGCTATATGGTACGATAAGTTCACAGTCTGTTAAATCATGAGAATCCGTTGACTCAAAATGTGCATTTTGTGATAATTCAGAAGATCATGAGTAATTTAGTTCTTTACTGCGTGAATGTGATCGTGGGATTTTGTGTGTAGTGGCTGTTGTTTTTTTCTCTAGCATGCTAGCTTTATTCCAGCATTCAGACTTGCGCAACTCTGTGACATGCTGTGTCTCATCTCGGTGTGCTGGATTTGGTTTTTCTGTATGCACATCATGTGAAGAATCCTGGTTTTGGAATAACAGCTGTAGTGCACCAGATGAGACACTAAAAACAAAACAAAACAAAAAAAGGCCTTGCTCAGTCCGGCTCGGCGGGTGCCGATGGGTTTCAGCGCGCAACTGACTTTTTTTGTCAGGGAGACCCAGCGGCACCGCTACCTGGCTGAGCAGTAAGTGGTTCAAAGGTGCAATGCAAAAATTGAGATATTGTCTTAAATTAGTGTAACTATGATCCATCTGCATATTTGAACTTGGTATATGGTTTTCATATCTGAGCTCAGTATTTTAGTTTGCATATTCATATTTGGTACCAAAAGAATCTTGTTTGGGGAGATAATTACAAAATGGGAACCGGTTCCACTGCTAAAATTCCACCTTGCTCCCCCTTAGGATGCATCCTTACACATTAGAGTAATTGCTTATATTGTTAGAAAAGCATTTAAATTGTTAAAATGCTATGATAGATGTGCATTTAGAAGAGGTTGTATTTAAAAGTTGCTAGAATATTAACTGGTTTAGATTTAGGAAAATAGACTAATGGATTTATGTTTATTATACTGGTTTATACTGTTTTTTGACATCTCTAAATTGTAACAGGTAAATGGAGCTAAGGAATGTAACTATTGCTGAGCTACTTGAAATTGCATATAAAGTGTATTATGGCTGGAATGAAATGGGAAAACAAAAGACCAAAACATCCCAGGCCTGTGTGCAGCTCATTGTAACTGAGATATGCCAGCTGCATGACCTTGGTTATATCTGAACTGCAGTAAGAAGAAACAAAAAAAAAAAAAAAAAAAAAACCTGGCTGCCTGCTTTTAAAGCAGTGAAAGGGGGGGTTCTCTCTCCTCCCCACTGCAGCGCTGTAATACTGAATGGAGCAATCAGAGGGTGAAGTTTAAAGGCATCCTTAGCAGACCCATAGTTCTAATGAAACTGGAAAATTAAACCAAAAATTTGTTGATAGACTTATTCTGTGGTAATTAGTTGTAAGAGACTTCTTAGTAAATTCACCATGCTAGTTTTTGAGGTCATGGGAGAGAACGAAAGAAAGGCCATTTTTTGAGACCAATGGAATGCCAAATTTGGAACAAAGTTTTAATACATGAATTTTTATAGTTGTTAGAAAGTCCTATACCTCTCTTAGGTTGAGATTTGCTAAGTAAATTGTAAGCTCAAATAACGTTTTCTGAGAATTCTGTTTAGTTGCATGGCCTACAAGAAGCTGCTGGGATGGTGCAGATCTGCTGCTGAAAGTGAGAAATCTCCAAGGAAATTTCAAATGCTGTATTTCCACTAGTATTAACAGACAATGTTTCGATAAAGCAAACACTACACTGATTGATCTGAAACAGGACTTCGATCTGGTAAGGGAAAACAATATCCAATAAATATGACAGCCAAAATGGAGTTAGAAACTTTGAGGAATGAATTTATGACAACCTTACAGGCTGGCTGCATTCGATTGGACTTGCAGATTTGTCTATTTATAGCTACAACATAGAAACAACCTGTGGCTATTGTGGGACAGTATGATGAGATTGCTAGCAAACTGATATACGGACTGTTATATATCAATTGTCACTCAGATCAAGAAAATGCAGGGAATGAATTTAAGTCTTAATAGACCATGATCCTTTTGTCATATATGTACCATTTGTGAAATTTAATTCTAATTTTTTTTATTTATAATCTATGTCTTTATAAATTGCACTAGCTGGTTTTCTTAACAGCACAGCTTTTGGCATGCCTAAATGTAAATTGCTGCAGAACCTGCAAGTCTTTAACATCAAGTCATAGGCCATACTTATATTTGGTCTGATCCTACATACTTGCAAAGTTTTTGTCGATGGTTCTGGGAAGTCTCATAAAGCTGTAGTGGTTTGGTGTGAAGATAACAATTAGCATCATTCTGTAAAAATTATTGAAGGTTCAACCCAATTAGCAGAACTTGGCACAGCTTTAAATTACTTAGAGCTTTTTAAGGAGGAACCTCTAAATTTGAATTGTGATTCTGAGTACGTAGTCAAGGTCCAATGCACGTATCTGCTTCTGAATTTTTTTTTTTGTTGTTTGTTTGTTTTACAAAAAAAGAAAAAAAAAAAAAAAAGGGAAGTAGGGGAAGCACCACAAAACCAATTGTCAAAAGCATTGTATGTGATGAAATACTTTGCAAGTATGACCCAAAACCATGCTAAATTGGAAAGAACCTGCATTAGTTATGGTCAAATCACTAGTCAATTAAAAAGGCCACATCAATTGATAACTTGGGGAAAGGGTTATGCTTGTGTCATTACAGACCAAGGATCGAAATGGATCAAGCCATGGCTGACTAAAGATAACAAAGATTCAACAGATGCAGAAGGGCAGGAGGGAGATTAGTTGTGAGAATAGTCTTAAATGTAAACCATTAATCCCTATTCAGTATTATAGATGCTCCTAGACCCAGTGATCTAAAAGCTTATAAGCAAATAAATTTGCTATCTCCTATAGAAAATACTAAGTTGAATAGATAGTAAGAGTTCCAGAAGGGTGATATTACAATTACATAATCTTTGCATAGATAAGGTAAAAGTATAAGATATTTCTACCATGGTAACTTAATTTAGCAACTGATAAGGTCTTAAAAGAAATATTAAGATTAAGCTATAGATCTTTTAAGTATAAGTTTAAATATAAAATTATAAGTTAATAAGTTTGCAAGTTAGATATAAGTTTAAGTTTTAGGATATTAATTCAATAATTAGCATATGCTGATGGTATTAAATACATTACTCTATAAACTGCGCAGTTATAGATATTTGGGAAGTTAAGAGAATATATAGTATTAACTTGTCTGATCTATTAAAATAATGTGTTGATAAGGTTGTTATAGTGGAATTAAGGTTTTAAGAATAGGCAGGTAGTCGTTTGATCTTAGTAAGTAAGGTTTAACTGTATTGTATATAATTGTAATTATGCTGTTAATCACGTGTTCTATGTTGCAGTATATTTCAAAAATGATGCACCGTGCGGTTTAAGGGGCCTGACTAATTCAGGAAAAGAAAGGGGGAAGTGTGGATGGGTTTTGATAGATTAAGACCTGTTGCTGAATTAGTCAGGCTCAAAGGTATCTCAAGGCCACTACGAGAACAGAGTCTGCTGTGAGAAAGAGGGGCGTTCCTCAATCACCGGGGTCCTGGCGTGGCATGAATCATCGGACGTATCATCAGTGAGACTCCAGAGCACGGACAGCCCACGATACTCATTTAACGAATCCATGCTTGGAGCGTGGACGCGTGATTAGAATATAGTTACGTATATAAGGAGACTTGTTTCTGTAATAAATGGCTTAGCGTGATTCACATTGAATCGACTTGTTTTACTTGGTCCTTATCTCGCTCTACAGGTACTATTGAAGGCAGCACCTTGTCTGTGGCAGTCTGTGTAGCCGGCCATGTCAGTGTCCTTTGTCTCTAGGATACATGCTCAGCTTCACTACAGGTTGAGCCTGTAAATAGGAAAGCAGCAGTGGCATCCCTCAGCCTGGGGTAGAGACTCCCAGGTCCCCGGGTTCATTGGGCTGAGCTCCAGCAGCTGGGCAGGAGAAAGTCCTGGGCCCAGAGCTGCTGGAGTCAGTGGCTGTTCCTAACTTCTCCTAACAAGGCTGTTAATGTTATTTGATCTGATAAGCTTGGGATCTGAGATGGTTCCTCCTCCCACCCATGTCATCTAGATTTCCTGCAGCAATCTCTGGGGCTCAGGTTCCTCCTAGTTCGACTTGGTCACCCAGTCTCACCCAGTCTCTCCAGTAGCAAGGCTGAGGTACTTAATACCTACTTTGCCTCAGTTTTTATCAGTAAGACAGGTGGCCCTCAGGACAACTCATCTCTGGAGGTGGTTGACAGAGATAGGAAGCCAAATAGCCCCCTTGTATTCCGGGAGGAAATAGTTGGTGATTTACTGAGCCATCTGGATCCTCACAAGTCTATGGGACCAGATGGGATCCATCCTAGGGTGATGAGGGAGCTAGCAGAAGAACTTGCCAAGCCGCTCTCCATCATCTTCCAACAGTCCTGGCTCACTGGGGAGGTCCCATATGATTGGAAATTGGCCAATGTTACCCTAGTCCACAAAAAGGGCTGCAAAGCTGACCCTGGCAACTACAGGCCTGTCAGTCTGACTTCGGTGCCTGGCAGGGTTATGGAGCAGATCATCCTGAATGGAATCACACAGCACCTTCAGGATGGACAAGGGATCAGACCCAGCCAGCATGGGTTTAGGAGGGGCAGGTCCTGTCTGACCAACCTGATCTCCTTTTATGATCAGGTGACTCACCTGGTGGATGAGGGGAAAGCCGTGGATGTGGTCTATCTGGACTTCAGCAAGGCCTTTGACACTGTCTCCCATAATATACTCCTGCAAAAGCTGGTAGCCCATGGCTTGGACAAGTGTACTCTATGCTGGATTAAGAACTGGCTGGAGGGCCGGGCCCAGAGAGTGCTGGTGAATGGGGCTGCATCTAGCTGGCGGCCAGTCACTAGTGGTGTTCCCCAGGGGTCAGTGTTGGGTCCAGTCCTGTTTAACATCTTTATTGATGATTTAGATGAGGGGATTGAGACCATCATCAGCAAATTTGCTGATGACACCAAGTTGGGAGGGAGTGTCGACCTGCTGGAAGGCAGGAGGGCTCTGCAGAGGGATCTGGATAGACTGGAAAAGTGGGCTGATTCCAATGGGATGAAGTTCAATAAGGCCAAGTGCCGGGTCCTGCACTTTGGTCACAACAACCCCCTGCAGCGCTACAGGCTGGGTGCAGAGTGGCTGGAGAGCAGTCAGGCAGAAAGGGACCTGGGGGTACTAATTGACAGGAAGCTCAACATGAGCCATCAGTGTGCCCAGGTGGCCAAGAAGGCCAACGGTATCCTGTCCTGTATCAAAAATAGCGTGGTCAGCAGGACAAGGGAAGTGATCCTTCCCCTGTACTCTGCATTGATGAGGCCACACCTGGAGTATTGTGTTCGGTTCTGGGCCCCTCAGTTGAGGAAAGACATTGAAGTGCTGGAGCGGGTCCAGAGAAGAGCAACAAGACTGGTGAAGGGACTTGAACATAAGACCTATCGGGAGAGGCTGAGGGAGCTGGGGTTGTTTAGTCTAGAGAAGAGTAGGCTTAGAGGTGACCTCATCACTCTCTATAACTACCTGAAGGGAAGTTATAGCCAGGTAGGGATTGGTCTCTTCTCCCAGGCAGTCAGCAATAGGACAAGGGGGCATGGGCTTAAACTCTGCCAGGGGAAATTTAGGCTGGATATTAGAAAGAAATTCTTTACAGAGAGAGTGGTCAAGCATTGGAATGGCCTGCCCAGGGAGGTGGTGGACTCGCCATCCCTGGAGGTTTTTAAACTGAGATTGGACATGGCACTTAGTGCCATGATCTAGTAAACGGACTAGAGTTGGACCAAGGGTTGGACTCGATGATCTCTGAGGTCTTTTCCAACCCAGTCGATTCTGTGATTCCTCATTATATATATATGTATATATATATATACACATGCATAAATACAGGTACAGACACACAGAATATTCACATGAACACAGCACCAGCAGCCTCACCCTGTTCCCTTCTCAGGCTGAGCAGCCTGGACTTCTGTTAGTGGGAGATATATATATATATATATATATATATACATAAATACAACATGAATCCCTCCAGCAACTGAGGTCAGACAGTCTACCCTGGCAGGTCTTGGCTCCTACGATGTCAGGCATACCTTCAAGAAACTGGGCCCATTGACAGCTGACAGGGCTCAACTGATCAAATGGAGCAAGAGTGTCCTAAACAACAAGCTGGTTGGACTTAGAGCTTTAAACTAGATTTAGTGGGGGAAGGGATGGAGTTCTAAGCACTAGAGAAGAACCAGGGGTTGCTGAGGCATTAGGAAGCAACAAGAAAAACCTGTGAACTGCCTCAAGGGAATTAGAGCAAATGTCTTTAAAAAGGCTGTGGTTGATAGCCCAGCTGAAGTGTTTCTGTATTGATATATGCAGCATGGGAAACAAACATCAGGAGTTGGTAGCTCCTGGCCAGATGGAAAGCTCTGACCTGTTTGTTATTACAGAATCTTGGTGGGATGAGTTACATGATTGGAGTGCTGTGGTTGACAGCTACAAACTATTCAGAAGACACAGGTAAGAAAGGACAGGTGGGGGAGTTGCTCTCTATGCCAAAAATGGGATTGATTGCACTTGACCACCCCCCCACACACACCCCAAGCCAAACCAGCAGCAGTTTGGTCCAGGCTCCAGAGGAGGTAAGGACCTGAGCCTTAGCCAGGCCAATAACTCCTTCCAGGGGACCCACAAAGAAGCAGAATGGCACACTGAACACTGGTAACTTGTAGGTGCAGGGATTCTTGTGCATACTTTTCTTACTATATGTAATTTGACCATGAGTCAACCACTTCATTCTATATATGTGACAGCCTGGATGAGCCCACTTTGAACTCTCACTGCTAGATAAGTAGGATGTATGGCAATGGTTTTACTGCTCACGGGTCAGTGGATGAGCCCAATTCAAGTTCAATATTAGTCTTTTAGCTGAAGTAGATGCACACTAAATATAATTAATTATTTAGAGACATAAGGTTGCATGATTTTTAATATACTCTTTGCTTCATGTTATTTGGTTTACTGGATTTGCTGAAATCTTAAGCTGTAAGGTTCTGCTCATTTACCGAAAGCAACTAGAAACTACACTGAATGCTTGCAAGGTAAGATCTAGTTTGCGCTTTGCTGGGAAAAGTGGAAATGACTGGGAAAAATAACTATCCAAGGCTAACACAGAGAGAATAAAGGATTTATTTAGACAAAACAGTACCTGCAAGGTTATGAACAATAAACAGTGTCTACAGCTGAACAAAACAAAGGCCCATGTGGAATCAGAGAAAAAGATCTAATGAGAAGTAAGAAGACCCGAAGTGAAATATTGCTATTGGATTGAATTATGGTATGAATGGTTTATAAAGATATAAAAGTCTATGGTTTTCTGTGCTTGGGTTGGACCTCTGCGCAGGTACACAGCTTGAGCCAACCCTCTTTTTTTTTTTTTTTTTTTTTTTTTTCCTGAGACTTTTGTTTCCTGAAAGTCTGCTCTTCATATGGCAGCTATGAGAGTAAGATTTCCCTACAAGGAACACTGTATATGCATGTTAGGGAAATGGAATACTATGGAGAGAGGTATCCAGTTCCTGAGAGAATTAGCTGTGCGAGAGATCTATTTTGGACCAAACAGCCAAGAAGGGACAGACCCAGATAGAATCAATTGTACATGACCTCTGTGGCGCAGATTTGTACAAAGTGCACCACCTGCATATGCTAAGTCATTGGCAGGAGTGATCTGATCAGGTGGAGGTTGACAAAGGATTTCTCACGTGATTGAGCAGCTCTGGGACTTTGAGGACAGCCTTGCTAGTTCTCTACAGGCTTGTGTCTCTGCTGTGGAGAAACTGTGTGAAAAATCTGATGACTGGTTTGAAAAGCTGTTGTAAGAAATCAAAGAACTCAGAGAAGACACGTACCATTCACGACCTGTACGAACCTATATTTCAGCTATTAGGAGAAGGCATTTCCAATCTCAAGAGAGAGGACAGAGGCAGCCCACAAAAAGAGGTTCACTGTGGTTCTTCCTACATGAGCAGGGAGAAAACATGAATAAGTGGCATGGAAGACCTACCTCAGAACTTCAGGAATGAGTACGTGAGATCAAAGGAAAAACGCCTAGAAAAATGGCTGTTCCAGTTTACAGAAGGGGCAGAAGAGATTCTGATGCTCTTGAAGGAACCTGTAATTCACACCCAGAGACTGTGCAAAACAGAAATTAGAGGTGCCCTGCTTCCAACCAGGTGGAGGAAAGGGATAACAGAGTCTATTGGACTGTACAAATACGATGGCCTGGTACAACACACCCCCAGGAGTACAAAGCTTTAGTGGACCCTGGTGGACAGTACATGATAATTCCTTCAAACTACAAAGGAACGCAATCCATCAATATTGTTGGAGTGACTGGGGGATCCCAGGAGCTGACTGTAGTAGAGGCTGAAATGAGCCTAACTGCGAAAAACTGGCAAAAGCATCCCATTGTGACTGGTCCAGATGCTCCGTGCATCCTTGGCATAGACTACCTCAGGAGAGGGTATTTTAAGGACCCAAAAGGCTGTAGGTGGGCATTTGGTATAGCAGCTGTGGACACTGAGAAAACTGAACAGCTGTCTGATTTGCCTGGTCTTTCAGATGACCCTTCTGTTATAGGACTGCTGATGGTTGATGACCAGCAGGTGCCAGTTGCTACCACGACAGTGCATCGCTGGCAATATCTCACCAATCGAGACTCTTTGATTCCTATCCAGAAGTTGATCTGCCAATTGGAAAGCCAGGGTTGGCTGCAGAGTCTAATCCAGGACTTTGGGTGCTGACTCTGCAGCTGCTGAGACTTTCAAGATTGGTTTTATATGTTTTGTATTATTTTCTCTATTCTTATTAGTACCATTAGTAAAACATTTTTAATTTTTCCAGCTCTCTTCTCTCTGTCCTTCTTTTCCTCCTGATCTCCTGTCCTTAGTAGGAAGGGGGGAGAGGGAGGGGCAAAAGGTTAACAATACATCTGCCATGGTTTTATTTTCACCCCACAATCTAAACCCTTGACAGGTGCTACTGTGTGGGATCCCTTGGGAAACTACCCTCAGAGATAAATGACTGAGAGCTGGGCAATGTTTTAAGACATTTTTCTTAGGGCACAAGAGCTCTCAGTTCCAACATGCAAGAAGTCGGTCAGGGGAGGCAGGAGGCCGGCTTGCCTAAGTCAAGACCTCTTAACCAAATAAAACACAAAACCAAAAGGCGTAGGCAGTGGAGGCAGGGATACACATCCTGGGGAGATTATAAGGATGTGGCCTGGGAGTGCGGGGAGGGGATCAGGAAAGCCAAGGCACAGCTGGATCTGAACATGGCTAGAGATGTAAAAAAATAACAAGAGCCTCAACTACGTAGAGTAACAAAGGAAGATGAAAGAAACCGCATCCCTCCTTAATGAGTGAAATGGGAGACCTGGATATGACTGACATGGAGAAGGCTGAGGTACTTAACAAGTCTTTTGTGTGAGTCTTCCCTTGCAAGTGCTCTAGCCATGCCATCCAATTCACAGAATCTAAAGGCAGGGAGTGGGAGAATGAAGTACTGCCTGCTGTAGGAAAATTGAGACCATCTAATGAACTTGAATGTGCACAGGTCCATGGGACCTGATGAGATGCATCCAAGGGTCCTGAGGGAACTGGCAGATGAAGTTGCTAAGCTACTATTATATTTTATTATATTTCTTATATATTTGCTAAGTCATGGCAGACTGTTGAAGTTCCCATTGACTGGAAAAGGGGAAATATAACTCTAATTTTTAAAAAGGGGAAAAAATAAAAACCTGGGGAACTACGGGCCAGTCAGTTTCACCTCTGTGCCCAGCCAGATCATAGAGCAGATCCTCCTGGAAACTATGCAAAGGCTCATGGAAAACAGAGAGGTGATTGGTGACAACCAATATGGCTTTCCTAAGGGCAAATAGTGCCTGACAAACTTGGTGGTCTTCTATGACAGGGTTACAGGATTGGTGGATAAGGGAAGACCAACTGAAGTAATCTACTTGGATTTGTGCAAAGCATTTGATGCTGTCCCGCACAACATCCTTGTCTCTAAAATGGAGGGACATGGTTTTGATGGATAGACCACTCAGTGGATAAGGAATTGGCTGAATGGTCTCATTGAAAGAGTTGCTGTCAACAGCTCGATGTACAGATGGAGACCAGTGATGAATGGTGTCCCTCAAGGGTCCATATTGGGACCAGTATTATTTGACATCTTTGCTGGGGACATGGACAGTGGAACTGAGTGCACCCTCAGCAAGTTTCCAGATGAAACCAAGCTGAGTGGTGTGGTTGACACTTTAGAGAAAAGGTGTGCCATTCAGAGGGACTTTGACAGACTAGAGAGGTGGGCCCAAGTGAACCTCCTGAAGTTCAACAAGGCCAAATGCAAGGTCCTGCACATGGGTTGGGGCAATCCCAAACATGGGATACAGGCTGGGCAATGAGTGGATTGAGAGCAACTCTGCGGAGAAAGACTTGGGGGTACTGGTGGATAAAAACCTGAATATGAGAAAGCAATGTGTGCTTGCAGCCCAGAAAGCCAACTGTATATTGGGCTGCATCAAAACAAGTGTGACTAGCAGGTTGAGGGAGGTGATTCTCTCCCTCTACTCCAGTTTTGTGAGACCTGATCTGTACTACTGTGTTCAGCTCTGGGGTTCCCAGCATAAGAAAGGCATGGACCTGCCCAAGTGAGTCCAGAGGAGGGCCACAAAGATGATAAGGGGGCTGGGGCACCTCACCTAGGTAGACAGAGAAAGTTGGGGTTGTTTAGCCTAGAGAAGAGAAGGCTCTGGGGAGACCTTATAGTGGCCTTCCAGTACTTAAAGGATGCCTACAGGAAAGATGGGGAGGGAGTCTAGTGATAGGATGAGGGGTAACAGTTTTAAAATGAAAGAGGGTAGATTTAGATTAGATATAAAGAAGAAATTCTTTACTGTGGGGGTGGTGAGGCACTGGAACGGGTTGCCCAGAGAGGTGGTAGATGCCCCATCCTTGGAAGTGTTCAAGGCCAGTTTGGATGGGGCTTTGAGCAACCTGATCTAGTAGAAGGTATCCCTGCCCATGGCAGGGCATTAGAACTAGATGATTTTTAAGGTCCCTTTCAACCCAAACCATTCTATGGTGACTAGAGTGACAGCTTTATTTCTGTGAAGAGTAGGGCCAGGAAATAAAAAAAATGTATTATCCCAAGCTCATTGCATGACTTCTCTAGCTACCAGCAATCTTAGTACTTTATCTTGCCATTCATCTTCTCTACATTCACCATTTCTGTTTTCCCTTTTTTTCTCATCCCATCCAAACTCCCAGTGAGAGGTTCATTACAAAGGTGGCCTTCTCCCTCTGTTTTAGATCTAGCACACCTGTGGATGTTGATAAATAAGTCCTTGTTAGGGTTTAGCCCTGGGCTGGCAGCCAAACAGCAAGCAGCCACTCTCTCTCACCTGTCCTTCCCCAGGGGAAAGGAAGGGAAAAGGAGGAAAGATTCATGGGTTGAAATGGAAACAGATTTAATAGAACAATAATACAATGATACAGGATAATACTTATCTGCTGGAATGTATGCTCCCAGCAATGAATGCCAGAGAGTGGACACTGCAAGCACAGCGAGTCCAGCCAAATGCAGATATCATAGCAGGTGTAGGGAAGCCACAAGAACAGGACCCCTCATAGACAGCAGCCATCTAAGAAGAATGGCCATCCCCAGCAACTTCCTGCTTATATGTAGAGCGTGATGTTCATGGTATGGAATATTTCATTGATTAAACTGCATGTCAATCTAGGTGCTGTCTTGGATCCATTCCCACCCGCATTATGCACCTACCTTCTTGCAAAACATGGGAAAGTGAGGAATGTCCTTCACCTCCTTGGCAATAGCCAAGATATCAGTGAGTTTTTATGTTCTTTCATACCAAATCCCGAACATTAGAATGCTACTGGAAGAAAACATTAACTCTGTCCCAGGATGCTATCTTCTTATTCTCAAACTAAATCCAAAACAAAAGACTGTGCTAACTACTAAGAAGAAAATATTCTAACTGTACAGAAAATTACCTTGATTAATCTTTCCCAGCACAGTCCTGTTCAGGCAGATAGGAAGGCATGGTGCTACCCAGAGGACTGCACAGACTGAAGGTTTTAACTGTTTTACTCTCTGTGGCAGGCTGGCAGAGTGCTGCTCTTCCCCACAGCTCAGCACCCACTTCCATGTCTGGTGCAAAACAGTGCAAGGCTTGTGGGCAAGGCCTGACCTTTCAATCTCATTGCATGGGTGTCTGAAACAATGGTAGCACATTTATACTGGGGCATTATCTGGAAGTCCCTCAGAGCTCCTGTGCTCTAAGTACTGTACATAAATACTGTACACGAGTAGCCCTCACCCCCAAATAAGTCAATCTTTGTTACCATATGGTTGTAATTTAGCCCAAGTACCAAAATTAGGACCGTCTGTGAATGAGACCATGAAAAAAGAGATGCAATTCTTATATTCCCATGATGCAAACGCCCAAATCTGACTGTAAGTTTCGATGCTTTTTTTCAAGTCCTAGTTATTATTGGCGTGATTCATTTTTTGTTTTGTAATAGTACCCAGGTGTCCCAGTCAGAGTCCTGCTGTGCTTAACACCATGCAAGCATGTCAGAATATACAGACATTGCTCTGCAGAACTTAAAAGTTAATTTAGGAAGTAAATGCAGGAATGTAAACAAGGTGAAATGGGCATCAGGGTGACTGTTTGCTGTAGGCTGGTACTGCTTGCTGAAGAATGGCACTAAGTCACACACTGGGACTTTTATGTATTCACAGAATCACAGAATGTTAGGGACTGGAAAAGACCTCAAAAGATCATCTAGCCCAATCCCCCTGCCGGAGCAGGAACACCTAGATGAGGTTACATAGGAAGGCGTCCAGGCAGGTCTTGAATGCATCCAGAGCAGGAGACTCCACAACCTCCCTGGGCAGCCTGTTCCAGTGTTCTGTCACCCTCACTGAGAAGGAGTTTCTTCTCAAATTTAAGTGGAACCTTTTGTGTTCCAGTTTGTACCCATTACCCCTTGTCCTATAATTGATTGTCACTGAGAAGAGCCTGGCTCCATCCTTGTGACACTCAGCCTTTATATATTTGTAAACACTAATGAGATCACCCCTCAGTCTCCTCTTCTCCAATCTAAAGAGACCCAGCTCCCTCAGCCTTTCCTCATACAGGAGATGCTCCACTCCCCTGATCATCTTTGTGGCTGTGCGCTGGACTCTCTCCAGCAGTTCCCTGTCCTTCTTGAACTGAGGGGCCCAGAACTGGACACAATATTCCAGGTGCGGTCTCACCAGGGCAGAGTAGAGGGGAAGGGAGGAGAACGCCTCGACCTACTAACCACCCCCTTTCTAATCCACCCCAGGATGCCATTGGCCTTCCTGGCCACAAGGGCACAGTGCTGGCTCATGGTCAACCTGCTGTCCAGCAGGACGCCCAGGTCCCTTTCCCCTACACTGTTCTCTAACAAGTCGTTTCCCAGCTTATACTGGAACCTGGGCTTGTTCCTAACCAGATGCAAGATTCCACACTTGCCCTTGTTATATTTTATGAAATTTTTTCCTACCCAACTCTCCAGCCTGTCCAGGTCTCGCTAGATGGCAGCACAGCCTTCTGGCATTTCAGCCACTCCTCCCAGCTTGGCGTCATCAGCAAACTTGTTGATAGTGCACTCTATTCCCTCATCCAAATCATTGACGAATACACTAAATAATACTGGTCTCAGTACTGACCCTTGAGGCACTCCACTAGATACAGGCCTCCAACTAGACTCCGCTCCATCAACCATGACTCTCTGGCTTTTTTCCTTCAGCCAGTTCGCAGTCCACCTCACTACCCGATTGTCCAGACTCCACTCCCTCAGTTGAGCTGTGAGGATGCTGTGGGAGACTGTCTCAAATGCTTTACTGAAGTCAAGGCAGACCACATCCACCGCTCTGCCATCATCTGTCCACCTTGTTATGTCCTCATAAAAGTTAATGAGGTTGGTCAAGCACGACTTCCCTTTGGTGAAGCCATGTTGACTGCCCCTAATGACCCTCTTATCCTTGATATGCCTTGAGATGGCACCAAGGAGAAGTTGTTCCATCACTTTCCCAGGGATGGAGGTGAGGCTGACCGGTCTATAGTTACCCGGGTCCTCCTTCTTGCCCTTTCTGAAGACTGGAGTGCCATTTGGTTTCCTTCAGTCCTCAGGCACCTCTCCCGTTTCCCAAGACTTGGCAAAGGTGATGGAGAGTGGTCTAGCAATGACCTCAGCCAACTCCCTCAGCACGTGTGGGTGCATCCCATCTGGACCCATGGATTTATGGATGTCCAGATTGCTTAATTGCTCCCTAACCCAGTCCTCATCAACTAAGGCAGACTCCTCAGTTTTCCTGACTACCTCTGAGGCCTCAGGGGTACAGGGCTCCTCAGGACAGCTTCTGGCAGAGTAGACAAAGAAGGCATTCAGTAACTCTGCCTTCTCTCTGTATTCTGTCACCAGAGCACCCACCTCGTTCATCAGTGGGCCTACATTGCCTCTGGTGTTAGTTTTATCTGCCACGTATTTGAAAAAGCTCTCTGTTGTCCTTGACCCCTCTCACAAGATTTAATTCTAAGGATGTTTAGCTTTCCTAGTTGCCTCCCTACATCCTCTGACAGAAGCCTTATATTCTCCCCAAGTGACCAGCCCCTCCTTCCATGATCTGTAAACTCTCCTCTCCTCTTCCACTTGAGCTCGCGCAGCAGTTCCCCATTTAACCAAACAGGTCTCCTGGCTCCTTTCCTTGACTTTCTACGTGTCGGAATAATCTGATCTTGAGCTTGGTAGAAGCAGTCCCTTAATGCTAGACAACTATCTTGGGTCCCTTTACCTTCAAGTACCCTTGCCCACAAGATTTCCCCTAGCAATTGCTTGAAAAGGCCAAAGTTTGCCCTACTGAAGTCCAGGGTTGCGATTCTGCTCTGTATTGTGTTCCTGCCACAGGAGATCCTGAACTCCACCATTTCATGGTCGCTGCAACCAAGGCAGCCCTCAACCTTTACTTCTTCAGCCAGACCCTCCTTGTTAGTGAGGATGAGGTCCAGCAGTGCACCTCTCCTAGTCAGCTCCTCCACCCTTTGCATCAGAAAGTTATCATCAATGCACTGGAGGAACCTCCTGGACTGTGGCTGGCTGGCAGAGTAGTCCTTCCAGCAAACACCAGGGATGTTAAAACCCCCCACAATAGCCAGGGCCTGTGACTGTGTGGCTGCTCTCAGCTGTCTATAGAAGACTTCATCAACTTCCTCACCCTGATCTGGTGGCCTGAAATAGACATCCACAACAGTATCACCCCTATCAGCCTGCCCCTTAATTCTCACCCACAGAGTCTCAACTCTCTCCTCATCCGTGCCTGGACAGTACTCAATAGATTGTAGTTGCTCTCTCACGTAAAGAGCAACTCCACCACCACGCCTGGCTGTCCTGTCTTTCCTGAAAAGGACATAGCCATCCATGACCACATTCCAGTCATGTGTGCTGTCCCACCATGTCTCTGTAATTGCCACCAGGTCATAATCTTCTGCCCGAACACAGGTTTCTAACTCCTCCTGCTTATTCTCCATGCTGCGCCCACTGGTGTACAGGCAATGGAAGAGGAATAACTGGCAGCGCAGAGGCAAACCCATCTGGGTTGCTGAATTATGGCAAGATATTGCAGCCAGGTTAGAGAACCTGTCTGTAAATGTGCGCCACATAGATGCTCATGTGCCTAAAAGTCGGTCCACTGAAGAACATCAAAACAACCATCAGGCAGATCAAGCTGCCAAGATTAAAATCTCTCAGGTAGATGTGGATTGGCAACACAAAGGTGAATTATTTATAGCTCATTGGGCCCATGATGCCTTAGGTCATCAGGAAAGAGATGCAACACATATGTGTGAGGCACGGAATGACCTTACAACCCTTGAGATTATAAGGAAGGTATGTATTTATTTACGACGCCGGACACACAGGGAATCATTTCACCTAATACGTGTGTAAAATTACAGTAGCTGTGAGCTTGGTTAAATGCAGTAAAGTGTTACATATTCATGAAAGTTTTAGGAACGCCTATACATATTCATAACCTGTCCCCGAGAAGGCGGTTCTTATTACAATGAGTTCTGGGAGACCATTTCCATAGTCTCCACCTCTTGTTCCTCCTGGTTGCAGCTGCACAGTGATCGTGAACCCGGGTCCTCTTTCTCTGTACACGGTCACCTTTGGTCCAGTGTGATGAGTTGGTTAGGTCTCAGACTGCTGAGTTGGTTAAAACTGGCATATCTCCTGTCCTGTGCCCACGTTTCTGTAATCTAGTTCACCCAAGGATGCATCAAGGATGCACCCAAGGATTATTATTTTTGCAAGGCGTCAGTGAAGTCCTCTTTTTTGTACAATAAGTTACACAGAGCTAAGCAAGGCTAGGCAATAGTGATGTGGGTTAAAGGGTTAGCTCTCTAAATGTCTTTAGTGATGTGGGGTAGGGTTAGTTCTTTAAGTGTCAAGCGTTATTTTTTAAGTGTTAATTAGTTAATTGTCAATTTCCTGTGTCAGGTGGGCTCATGATTGAGGGGAGGACTTGACCATGGACACTCTTGCGCAGGTTACTCACAATTGTGAAACATGTGCTACAATCAAGCAAGCCAGGTGGTTAAAGCCTATGTGGTATGGGGGATGATGGCTGAAGTATAAATATGTAGAGGCCTGGCAGATTGACTATATTACACTCCCACAAACCCGACACAGCAAGCGTTTTGTGCTTACTATGGTGGAGGCAACAAGTGGATGGCTGGAATCATACACCATGCCCCATGCTGCTGCCTGGAACACTCTCCTGGGCCTTGAAAAGCAAGTCCTATGGCAACATGGCACCCCAGAGAGAAATGAGTCAGACAGTGTGACTCATTTCTGAAACAACCTCATAGACGCTTGGGCCAAAGAGCATGGCATTGAGTGGGTATATTACATCCCCTACCATGCACCAGTTACCAGAAAAATTGAACGGTACAATGGACTGTTAAAGACTACACTAAGAGCAATGGGTGGTGGACCTTTTAGAAATTGGGATTCAAATTTAGAAAAGGCCACCTGGTTGGTTAACACCAGGGGATCTACCAATCGAGCTGGCCCTGCCCAGTCGAAGCCTCCACACACTGTAGAGGGGGATGAAGTCCCTGTGGTGTGAATTAAGAGTATGTTGGGAAAAAGAGTATGGCGGATGCACTCGACCCCCCACCAGCCAAACCAGCAGCAGTTTGGTCCAGGCTCCAGAGGAGGTAAAAGCCTGAACCGCAGCCAGGCTAAGAACTCCTTCCAGGAGACTCACAGGGAAACAGAACGGTGCACTGAACACTGGTGGCTTGTGGGTGCAGGGAGTCTTGTGCATACTTTTCCTACTGTATACAATTTGACGATGAGTCAACCACTTCATTCTATAAATGTGACAGCCTGGATGAGCCTACTTTGAGCTCTCCCTGCTAAATGGCAATGGTTTTACTACTCACAGGTCAGCGGATGAGCCCAATTTAAGTTCAATACTAGTTGTTTAGATTAAGTAGATGCATACTGAATGTAATGGATTATTTAGAAATGTGAGATTGTATGATTCTTAATATACTCCTTGATTCATGTTACTTGGTAGACTAGATTTGCTAAAATTTTACCAAGGGCAATTGCAGACTGCACTAAACATTTGCAAGATAAAGTCTAGCTTGCATTTTGCTGGGAAAAATTGAACTGACTGGGAAAACAGCAATTCCAGGCTAATGCAGAGACATCACAGACATCTGCAAAGCGGGGCCTATTTTGCATTTTACTGAGAAGAAAGGATTTATCCAGACAAAATGACACCTTCAGGGATACAGACCAAAACCAATATCTACAGCTGAACAAAACAGAGGCCCACGTGGACTCAGGGGAAAAGGGTCCAATGGGGAGCAAGGGACCTGGTGGTGAAATTTTGCTATTGGACTGGATCTTAGTGCGAATGGTCTGTAAGGATATAAAAGTTTGTAGTTTTCTATGTTTGACAGACCTCTGTGCAGGTACCCAGCTTGAGACAGCCCTTCTGCTATTCTACTCCATTAAATTTTTTATTTTCTGAGAATCTTGTCTCCTGAACGTCTGCTCTGCATATGATCATAAGGCCTCACCTGAAAGTTTGCTGCTGGAGTTCTAAAATACAGACTCCAGAGTGAACTGTTATCAGGGAAAGAGGAATCCTCACAGTTTGCACCATGACGGATACAGCCTCACCTGAAAGTTTGTCTCCGGAGCTCCAAGACACAGCCCCCTGGAGTGAACGGTTATCAGAGAGGGAAGACGCCTGAAAGTTTGCTTTGTGAATGGGTACAGGCACCTGGAGAGAAGGTAAGCAGCATTTGGCTTGGTGTATTTCCCCCATGCAGTAAATAATAGGGTGAACCTGCCACCAAACTCTTTTAAGTCTTACTTCTCTTAAAGAAATCTTAACATTGTTCTGCAGCAAGCAGAACCCTAAAATCACTTCCGCGTGACAAACAGTCTGGGTTACCCCTGCTCTGGGCAAGGGTAAACCCATCCGTGGGATTGTTTTTGCTTAGGGACCTGGGTGCACTTGCTGGGTGATGTTGGAAGAGTCCAATGTATACCTCAGGGGGATTTGATGTTAGGTGAGAATGCTCCCATTACATGAATTGTATGATGGTAATTGCTGCATGATACTATACATAAGATTAACAGTATTCAATAAGTGTCTTTCAGGTTAATGAAGAATAACCTTCAACAAAACTCATCAGAGTGTGGCAGTGATGGAACCAAAGCTTGTTCCAACAACTGGTATCCAGCCACCTGCTCAAGGTTAGCGCTTCTGTGAACACGAACTAAACATTCCAGATGCGGCATGCAGCAATACAACACTCCAACATAACACTCCAACATGACACTCCATCTTCCCTGCCTGTCCTGATGGAATCCAAAATCATGGACTCATTGAATATTTCAAAGGAATGAGACTACGCCATCAACTAAGGGAGAAAATATCCATGGGTGTGTATATGTATATATATATATATATGTATATGTATTTAAGGTGGTAGTAATACGTTAAAACATGTGGGTGCATGTGAGACCTGTATATGGTATAGAATAAGAGGTGGAATGTGCTGGGTCGGTCAAGATGGGGTTAATTTCTATGCTGCCAGGACATTCGGGTATTCTATACCATATCCAGTCTCTCTCTTTCTTTCTGGGCTTTTCTTCTGGTTCTGGGAGGCAAGCCAGGAGGCAGATGGAGTGGCGCAGCTTTTGTGGGGATCATGCAGTTTCTTTTCCTTTTGGTATTTCAGGTGCGAGTCACGATTCAGGGCAAGGGAGGGGGGAACAGCAGTGGCTTCAGCGTGGCTGCGACGGCAAGAGAGTTTAAGCGCAAGCTATGAGGGGTGAGCTGACGGCTGAGAGGGCACTAACTGCTGCAGTGGTGGGCAGCCATGTGGGGAAGGCACCTATGGCATAGGCCACACTGGGCTGAGTGCCCATCGTCTTTGTAGGTTCCTTTACCATTGCTGTTACTGCTTGTTCGTTCTTCTTTGTTTTCTCCTTGCTGCCCTGTTAAACTGTTTTTTATCCCAACCCATGAGTTTTTTGCCTTTTTTTTCTGTTTTGTTTGTTTGTTTGTTTGTTTTTTGTTTTTGTTTTTGTTTTTTTGTTTTTTTTGTTTGTTTGTTTGGTTTTTTTTAATTGTCCTCTCCAAGTGAATGGCACTTGGTTCTAGCTGCCAGCTGGGGGGACCAGAGCTAAACTACGAGAGGTGTCAAACTCATTTGCCTTCACAGGGCTGAATGCAATTTTAGGACTGTATAAATGTAGGAGCAGTTAAATTTATACAGTCCTAAAATTACCTTCGGCCCTTTGAAGGAAACTGCAGGGCTGATGTGGTCTCTGGTGAAAATGAGTTTATACCCCTGTTCTATGACAAGGTGACCAGCTTAGTGGATGAGGGAAAGGCTGTGGATGTTGTGTATTTAGACTTTAGTAAAGCCTTTGACACTGTGGGGAGATGTCTTACAATTTGGTTTTATTTCTCATTACCCTACTCTGATTTCATTGGTACTAAATTAATTTCCCCAAGTCAAGTCTGGTTTGTCTGTGTTGGTAATTGGTGAGCATTCTGTGTCCTTTTCTTGACCTACGAGCTTGTCATTATATTTTCACTCCCCTTTCCAGCTGAGGAGGAGTGATAAAGCAGCTTTGGTGGGCAACTGGCATGTAGCCAGGGTCAACCCACCACACCCATAGCCTTAGATTTTCCTGCTATCTACACAACCTACCAAAATGTATGAAAACTATAAGCTGTCTTGTCTTCACTAAGATTTTATGTTGTGGTAGTCACAACGTTTCAGTTAAGAACAAATCAATTTTCCTAATAAAGAAACACCCTATATATTTTTTTCCACCTTTGTGGTGGTATAAACCAGACTTTCTGTACAGTTTTTTTGTCCTTTTCATACTGCTGAAATAGTGGAAATGATCATTGTAGTTTTGGGTGTTCTGTTTCGTTTAAAAAAAAAAGGCAGGGCCAAACTCCTGATTGTTCAAATCAGTGAGTCTTTTGATGAGAACAGTAATTCCATCATGTGCCTACTATTTGCTGAGTAAGTAACATAATTCTTGGACAAGGGATAGAGAAACTACTAACTTTTGCCTTGGAGGAATCCTGGTAAGCAAAAATATTTATTTTCTCAGAAAATCCATTTCTTCTTACCTGCAGTGAAGCCATCTGGGGCCACATTGCTTGTGCTTTGCTCTTGCTCATGGTTACAAGATTCTTTGGGATCAACATTGCAAAGATTAATTCCTACTGCTGTCTCAGCTGTGAAACCATGCATTGGTTACTGCTATTTCTGCTTTAAACCATCACATTGCTTTGATATGTGGAGACATTACATGTTCTGATCAAATATTTGTGGTTTTTACCCCTACTCACCAGCTGTTGCTTCCTGGCAGTATAGTGTGAGCAGTATATTTAATGAGCACAGTGTATGCCACATGGCTACAAGGAACAGACAATACAAATCAGTATCTTCTGATTGCCTGCCTGCATGTAATTTTAGGCAGCATCCAATGAGATCCAAATGCAAAATCCATCACTTTAGGACACTGCATTTTTTTGTGACTCCAATACCCTTTGTGTCCAAAAATCAACAAATTAATTATTGTCATCCCTCTGCATTATTTTCAACTGTGAAAGATATAGCACAGCTTTTACTGTTTTATAGTAAGGTGATAAATAAGAATAATTTTATTCCAAACCCATCTCTGAAAACAACAAGCACAGCTTTGTAAAACTTTGTCTGCAGCCACCACCCTGAATTTTGTCCTGTGCAGGATTTGGCCAGTCAGGGCCAGGGCAAGAAGCTTCCACAAAAAAGGGCAGGGTGCAGGTCACTTAGTTGCGATACTTTTCCTTTGAGTAGATGGTGGGACACATCTCCTTTTTGGTACTGCAGGAGCTGTGCTGTAGGTATGAACACCAAATCGAGGGAAACTCAAGTGCTGTGCTGATGGGCAGCCTCTATGTGCATAAGATCATTTTATGTGGAAAAAAAAAAAATGAACCTTTTGGTCCTGATACTGGCCTTCTTTTGACTACGGAGCTCTCTGTCTCTTCTTAGTTCCTGAAGACAACATCAGTGACTTTAATTAATAACAGAATCAAGGCAAATCAGACATCCACAGATAGCAGCACCATCCTGTGAGCAGTCCATAAAGGTACCCACCAAAACTGGTGTAAGGACAGTAATTATAAAGAGCTAATAACTCCACTCATGGTGTTACATTTGGGGTTTTTATTTCAGAAAAACCAAAGCTGTGAAGAAAACTTGTTCTAAGTATTCATGACCTGTTACATCTTGCTGAATCAGAAAAGAGCCTAAAGTAATGATTCCATTGGACAAGAACAGCACATGCATAAAGGTGTGGGGTTTGTCATGTACTGATAAGGATAATGGCCAAAACATTGTGGCAAAAACAGTTCATCCAGCCACAGGAGATGATACATTCAGTTTAGGGTGAATTGCAATTTACATATCAAGGACAAGCTAACCAGCCACAGACCAAGCCAGCTGGCCGATAAATGAGGTGGGGGACATGCCGGAGGGCACATAGCTCCACCTTCTGATGCGACCAGCATGGCACAAAGGGAAAAACTGAGACCCTTCAACATGGCCTGATGTTATAGTTAGCTGCATTTTGCTTCGTAAACTGTATCCAAGATTCTTACCTTATCTTAAAAACTATGCAGGTTGTATATGAGTTTCATATTTTAGAGAACTAAGAGTTAGTACTTATCTTATCTCGAGAAGATAGGATGTGCTGAGAAGGTACATTTACTATCATCCAAGAATTTATATAATTTTGTGAAGAGTGCACATGTGCTGTGATGAAAGGTGAAAAGTACACTAGTGATGAAGACTACTTACTTCATCCTGAAGACCCCCAAAACGACCACCAGAGGACACTGCGCATGCTTAGGGTAGTTCCAAGGTGTTGCAACTGATATTGTGAAATAATTGTGTAACCTAATGAATATGCAGTATACACGTTGTAACTCTAATGAATATGTATGTAACCAAACTGTATAAATGTAGTAGAGTTCAAATCAGTGGTCGAAGCCAGCTTTGGGTGTGAACCTCTGGTTTCCCAGCGCTGGAATAAAAGCACCGCATATAACTACGTCCGTGGTTATGTGTCCTTTTTGCTAACACTGAGACTTGTCCATCTTTCGCAGTCACCCCTTCCCCCTAGACTTTTCTCCCTTTCACAATAATACCTCCACAAAAGACCAAAAGTTATGCAAGCAGGCAACCCAGAGGGCTATAAAGGCCCACCTTGTGCAAGCACTGGTGGCACCCACTCACCGTCCTGAGGACCACTCTGCCCACCAGTCTCTCCACATGAACTGAACAAGACACCAGAGGACACCGCACATCGCTGGACCTGAGACTGCGAACTCCATCACACATAAAGCGGAGCCATAAGGATCGTGAAATCTTTCCCTCTCCTTTCCCATACTTCTACCTTTTTGCTTTCCTTTTTATACGTAACATAGTAACATAAGATTTACAGCCCCACATATGCTGCAAACTTTTAATGTTTACCCATTGAGCCTACAATAACGTAAATCCTTCTGCCACCGAATCATATACCATTTGGGCCAAGCTGCAAAATAAATGCCTTTTGTTTGCGGACCTTAAGTACTGTGTGTACTGTTTTCCAACCAAAGGGAACCCATGAACCTGAGTCACTTCTCCTCCCACTCATACCTGAGGGTGGGATGTGACAGGGTTAAGCTCCAATATTCTCTCCTTGGGGAGGGACCCACTGTTCTTGCATACAGCAGAAGGCCCCATTTTCACCCTAAGCAAGCACTTATGTCCAGTCATGAGTGGGAGTATTGTAATGCCACTCTATTTGTCATGGGAAAAGAAACTGAAGTACTAGGGTCTTTGCTTCTGCTATTGGTTTTTTTTTTTCTGTAAAGTAGGATATTGGGCCTCAGTTCAGGGATGGATGATACCATGGAGTAGAGCCACAAAGTGCTCTGTATGACCCCCATTTTATAATCAGTAATTAGTTAGTCATGCCACTCTTACTGGACTTTGCTTGGCTAATATTAGCTTGACACCAAATAGAAAAGGGAGTTGAAATCTGATCTTTCCATGTGTATGTTTTAACCAGTTTCTTATCTGTATAGGACACTGAGTCCATCTGCCTATCTCTACCCCTTTACCTGCTTAACCAGCTGGGAACAAAGGACTTTTCTGCAGTGACTCTTGGCCACCAGAACCCAGCTGGGAACATCGCCACTGCTTTCCCAGCTCCAAAACAAGGGTGGACACAGCAAATTCATCTTTGTGAATTTTAACAAAGGCAATGCACCAAACAAGGTGGGCACCCAATGATACTTAGGCATGCCTCCTTTGGGTGACATCATAGTGGAATCATTGTTTTAACCAATGGGAAAGGTAAATGCAAATGAGGAGAGGAGGTGAGGGTATTGCCTCTGATAATATAATCTCAGCTTTAATGCACTTGATATGCACAACCAGGACCCTCACTGGAAGTTATATGTCTCTAAAGAACTAGGCAGGGCTTATTTATTTCTTTTAAAATGTAGCCAGAACTTCTACTGTGCCCTTCAAAAGTAGTGAAAATCTTCAGGGGAAGAAGATTCACTTTTTTTCTCATCTCAAAATACTTCAGTCCCTCTTTTCCTGCTTTCCAGAAGATGGAGATTACCAGGAGGTTACCTAATCCTGATAGGCTGATGCAGGAGGTAGAAAAGGACTCCTCTCACCCCCTTAGGAAAACTGTGCTGCTGTGTAGAAAATACTAAAGAATAACTGAGGCAGAGCATGACTGTATAGTCTAGTGGTTAGGCTTACAGTTAGGGACCACAGTTCTGGTGCCTGTGTTGAGGTTTGTTCATGTATTATATCTATTTAATCTAAAATGCAGACACTGACTTGGGAGCAAAAAGCAGAACTCAGATCTTTTCATATTGAGCTGAGCCACTTAACCACTAAACCACTGAATCTTATTTGGCCCCATAAACCTTGAAGTCAGTGTGGTGGTGTAGTGATGGACCTTATTCTGCCTAGAACAGTTTATAGTCTGGTGTCAGGACATTTCCCTCTAAGGGAGGAGGTATGACTCTGAAACCTCATGTAAAGAGGAGGGAACTAAACTTGATTGTGAATATGAGCCAGCAGTGTGCCCAGGTGGCCAAAAAGGCCAACAGCATCCTGGCTTGTATCAGAAAGAGCATGGCCATCAGGATTAGGGGAGTGATTGCCTCCTGTACTTGGCACTGGTGAGGCCACACCTCGAATACTGTGTTCAGTTTTGGGCCCCTGTCCTGGTTTTGTTTAAAACAAGACCGGTTCTCTTTTAGTGATCTTTCTTTCAGCTAAATTCTTCTAGGTGGCTGTACTTTTCTGAGTTTTAGCCTGCATATTTTTTCCTAGGATGCTGTACTCAGTGCTGATAGAGACCAACGCAATGCTGAAGCAGCTCATCTTTAGATTTATTACTATGGTAGCTAAGAAAGACTGATAAGTTTTCCCACATTCCGTTGTGAGAGGGGCATGTTTGAGGAGGGTTGGATGGAACAGAACTGACCAATGGAAGTATTCCATCCCATAATCATCATACCCCCTATATAAGAAAGTGATCACGAGGGTCAAGCTCTCTTCGACCATGGCTGGCATCTAGAGAGGACCCTGTCTGTCTGCCTGTGAACTACAGGCCTCAGGCCCTGCATCCCTGCAACCAGGTTCTGGTTTGCTGTGAAGTCCTGTCCATGACTCCCGGGGTCTGGCCTGCACCTGCTGGAGCCACGCCAGCTCCGCACACCCAGCTCTGCCGCTTCTGGAGTGACGCCAACTCCACAACTCCACCCATTTTTAAAAAGGATAGAAAGGAAGACCCTGGGAACTACTGACCTGTCAGTCTCACCTCTGTGCTTGGGAAGATCATGGAACAGATCCTCCTAGAAGCTATGCTAAGGCACATGGAGGACAGGGAAGTGATTAGAGACAGCCAGTATGGCTTCACCAAGGGCAAGTCCTGCCTGACCAACCTAGTGGCCTTCTACAATGGAGTAACTACATCAGTGGACAAAGGAAGGGCTATGGATGTCATCTGTCTGGACTTCTGTAAGGCCTTTGACATGGCCCCCCACAACATCCTTCTTTCTAAATTGGAGAGATTTGGATTTGATGGGTGGACTGTTCAGTGGATGAGGAATTGGCTGCATGGTTGCATGCAGAAGGAAGTGGTAAATGGCTCAATGTCTGGATGAACAGCAGTGATGAGCAGTGTCCTTCAGGGTCCGTACTGGGACCAATATGGTTTAATATCTTCATCAATGAAATAGACATTGGGATTGAGTGCACCCTCAGCAAGTTTGCAGATGACAACAAGCTGAGTGGTGCAGTTGACATGCCTGAGGAATGGGCTGCCATCCAGAGGGACCTGGACAAGCTTGAGAAATGGGCCCATGTGAACCTCATGAGGTTCAACAAGGCCAAGTGCAAGGTCCTGCACGTGGGTCGGGACAACCCCCAGTATCAATACAGGCTAGGGGATGAAAAGATTGAGAGCAGCCCTGCAGAGAAGGACTTGGGGGTACTGGTAGATGAAAGCCTGGACATGAGCTGGCAATGTGTGCTTGCAGCCCAGAAGGCAAATTGTATCTTGGACTGCAGCAAAAGAAGCATGTCCGGCAAGTTGAGGGAGGTGGTTCTGTGAGGCCCCACATGGAGTACTGTGTCCAGCTCTGGAGCCCTCAGTAAAGACACGGACCTGTTGGAGAAAGTCCAGAGTAGGGCCACCAAGATGATAAGAGGGCTGGAACACCTCTTCTACGAGGCAAGTCTCAGAGTGTTGGGGTTGTTTAGCCTGGAGAAGGGAAGGCTCTCGGGAGAACTTACTGTGTCCTTTCAGTACATAAAAGCGGCCTATAAGGATGGGGATAGACCTTTTTAGCAGGGTCCATCAACTTCTTGCAAATTAATGGGGAGATCGGGATGGTTATTCATTACCAGTCTTAGAGGTCTTGACTGTGAAGTTTTTGCACTGCAGAGTAAAATAAGAGAGTTGGAAATGGATATTGGAATTTTACAGGATGCAAAGGTGATTGCGCAAGAAGTAATTACTGTTCAAGTAGAGCGGTGCTATGAGCTGCAAGAGAACATAGACTGGTTGGTAGCATGTATTGCTAAGAAAAAAAGGGATAAATGTGGAAAAAGTAAGTTTTTGAGTTCTCAGGCTTGTGCTCTTATCGCAAAATGATCTTGGAATCCCAAGGAATGGGATGGAAATATTTGGAGTGAATCCTCAGGCTCCAATACTGAGTTTCAGCTTGATCCTGACTTAAATGACAGAGAGGTGGTGGGAGCACAGCCCTCCATACAAATGATGTGGCAGCAAGAACAAGCAGATGAGGGGGGACAGATCATGCGTCCTTATGCTCTAAAAGAGTTAACAGCATTTTCAGAGTTCTCTCAGCAGGAGAGTGGGGAAGGAATACTGGCACAGATTTTGCCAGCTTGGGATAGTGGAACTGCATCTATCCATTTATTAGCAAATGAAAAAGATATATTAAGCCCTGTAGCCAGTGATGATCAGGTAAAATGAGGATATGCTCAACTGCAAACTGCCAGAGGTCCTGACGGGTAAGATATTATTGCACCTACGCTATATCAATGTTTGTGTGCAGCAGTTTTAACAGCATATGCTGAACCTGTTGAATTGGTGTTGTCCCTTGGAAACTGGTGCACAATGGAGGAAGGTATTAATTTAGTGTGGCAGATGGGTATGGCTTATGTATTGATTATGGGATCTGATCCAGACAGGGTAGCAGTGACAAGAAGTATTAAAATACAACTTCTGAGAGGAGCACCTGCCTCCCTATAACCCATGATTCTGCCAACAGTGACAAATGCTACAGATGATGCAGGCACTCTATCAAATACCTTGAGGGGAATTTGGGCTTTAATTTCAGAACCCTCTGTTTGGGTGGTGCATATAGGAAAGCCAGTAAAACCGAAAGGAGAGCCCTGAGGCGATGAGGAACAACGCACATTGGGACGCAGACAAGGATGCACACAGAGGCAGAAATTGTGTTCAGGAAGGAGCACAGAGCCAGGTAGAGCAGAGAGCTGAGCCAGGCTGAGACCCTCTCTTTATTAGCCATTGACAATTTATATTTTTTACGGATATGGGCCCAGACTAAGAGGTTAAACAAGATGTTTTTTCAATAATTGTTCTTAAAAACACACCACATTCATGTTGTGTCTTTTCAGTTACTTTCCCATTCATTCACAGACCAGGCTCAACAACATTCACACATCACATGTACTTGGGGGCAGTTATCTGGCCCGAGATACCATTCTCATGAGTCTGGGCTATCACTCTTTACAATCATGAAAAACATACTTCAGCACAACAAGACCAAGGCCCTTTATATTTTTGACCAGTTGCTGTGATCTAATTATGTTAGTATTATTTCTTCTTTGACCATCCAGATGGTCATGTTAGTATTGATCTTCCTTTATCATCCAGGTGGCTGGAACCGCACATCTTGCTTTCTTACATCTTGCTTTCCCACAGAACACGGGTGATGAGAACACAAATGTGGAATGATTTCGTACAAGCCAGTATCCCACAATTAGAAATAGATGGGATCACACCATAAGAAATGTTTCGCTGCTTGCAAAAGTTAATGCTTATGCAAAAAAGCTGATCAGCCCTAGCCCCACCAACAACACTGCACCCCACCCCTCACCCCACATGCCACCTTGATGCAAGACCAGTTTGCCTTTACCTGGCAACAAAAGCAATATACTTGCCGAGTATTGTCTCAGAGATACAAACACAGTCCCTCTGCCACTAAATGATAGTAGCTAATATAGCATTATAGTCGGGTACCGTTACCAGTTGCCATTATATTGATGATCTGTTGATTATGGCAGTGTCACAACAAGAAACTGAAGCAGCTGCTGAGTTTCTGAAGGTGCATTTACAGGACCAAGGCTGGGCAATTAATCTAACTAAAATTCAGGGCCCTAGTGTTACTGTACTATTTTTAGGAATAGTTTGGCATGGACAAATTAGAGAAATACTGAATAAGGTACAGCACACAGTCCAGCAGTTTTCTGTACCAGCTGCAGTAAAACAATTACATGCCTTTTTAGGATTTTTAGGACATTGGAGAACTTTTATCCCTACATAATCTGTGGAGGAGGATTCCCCTTGTGAAGGGTTAATAGAAGAGCACAATAATGTTGAGTCTCAAAACAGTAAGGAAGTAGATAATATGACCTCTGCCGAGCTGCATGCTCAAGCTCTAAATGTGCATATGGCTTGTGGGAATGGATCAGCTTATACTGCACACACATGGGGCACTGCTCACAACTAAACCCCCTTGCTATTATATATTTGTAAAATATGCACATAATTGTGCTACTTGTACACAGCTACATTTAAGAGCATGGGGAAAGGTAAAACGGGATCAGTGGGCCTTGAATACCTGTCAGGTTGACTATATTGGTCCCTTATCCCCGTCTAGGGGGTGGCAATATGTATACACTGCTGTGGACACAGTGTCAGGACTAACTACAGGAGAAATGGAATTATTCACACCAATGGATTGTGAAGTGAGACTGTAGCCTATTGATCTAGATGTAAAAATTCATATAACACCAGAGAATGCTGTATGGTTTTGTACCCTGACTTCTCCTCTTATGTTACATCCTTTGCTAATATCAGATTCTCGAGTTTTTGTATTTCAGGTGTCTTCAGTGAACACCTGTTTTATCTAGCAGAGACAGCACTGGAACAATGTTATTGGTGTCACAGACTCAACATCCAACTGAAGTCCAATCTGAAAAAGTGCAGGCCATGACTTTCCAGTCCGTGTGGGCAATTAACCCACACCAGGTTTTTAAACCCAGAGTAATAGTAGCTGAAGGAGCTGGAGTAACAGTGTATGCATTACTGGAAGGTGACAGCACTCCTGTTGATTGACTTAGATTTGTCCTGGTGAACTTAGATTTGTTCAGCCTCTACTGCACCCAAATAATTTGCCTTTAATGTTTAGGAGAAATTAACAGCTGCAGATCTCTTAACAATGTGTTTCACTAGCATGACAACCCTCATAGCTGTATTACAGAATTGTGCTGTGCTAAGGGATTTTAACATTAATGTTTCTTATTGTTGTTTTCTCTGAGTAGGTAGTGGCTGCAAATGCTGCTTCGATTTTGAAGGCATGTGTTGCTTCAACATTGATGATGAACTAGCCAGCATAGAAGGCAACATTTCACATCTTTGGGACTAATGTAGCAAGTGAAACAATCTACTGATAATGCCTGGTTGAATGACTCGTTGTCGAGGTTTTGATTGCAGGGTGACAATAAAACCATGGCAGATGTATTGTTAACCTCCTTTTCCCCCCGCTTTCCCCCTTCAGCCCCTCCCTCTCCCCCCTTTCCACTAAGGACAGGCGATTGGGAGGGAAAGAAGGACAGAGAGAAGAGAGTTGGAAAAATTAAAAAGGTTTTACTAATGCTACTGATAAGAATAGAGAAAATAATACAAAATATACAAAACCAATCTTGAAAGTCTCAGCAACTGCAGAGCTGGCACCCAAAGTCCTGGATTGGACTCTGCAGCCAACCGGAGCTGGATTCTGTCTGTCATTAGGCCTCAGTTCACAGGGACGACTAGCAAGGTCCTCTTCTAATGTCAGCCATAAGGAAAAGGGAAAAAGGGACGAGATCCTCGTGATCTCCCACTTTTATATGAAGTGTTCACGTGAATGGGATGTTATACTCAGTTGGTCAGTTTCTTGGTCACCAGTTTCTCGTTGCTCCTCTCGTGAGATGTCCATCCATTTTTATCAATAATCTCTCATTCCATTGCTATGTTTACCAAAACATGTATCTGGTTTTCCAGGAAAATGCAGCTAATATGAAAGCTTTGGCTGACAGGCAAATTCACTAAAATATAAACTTGTTTTTAACAAAACCAAGACACTCATTTAATTCCTTTGCAAGATGAATGGGACACCTGATTTAAAGCATTATTGTAGAAATATGTTTTTTCCTTTTTCTGTATGTGTTTATTGTGTGCCCCTGTAAATTGCTCTGTACTACACCTCAGAAGCCCAAATGAATAACTCTGGCTTTGGGTGGAATGTATGGGAATTGCGCAAGAATGGTGAGGAGACTAATTGTAAATACACTCAAGCGACTGCAGCTGGGGTGTAGAAAAAGCACATAAATCACACTAATTGTTTTACTGACCTTGTGTGCTTGACAAGTAGAACCTCTATGTTAGATAACAGGCCTGTGAGAAACTCTGAGGCACTTTATCATTATGCGTGAGATTCCTGCTTTGTTGCGAGAAAGCAGAAGGCTGCACCTGCTTGAAGCCTTGAAATACAGGCAAACACAGCAGGCCCAGCAATCTTCTACCTGGTTTGAGTTCTGCAATGTCTGCATCTCTGCTTGTGTCACCTCTGTCTGGTAGCTTAGGTGCTGCTTCAGAGATCCCCCAGTAGTGAGGTAACAAAAATAAATTTGCTCTTTGCAATTCCATTCATGGTTTCTGGTTGCTTCTTGTGATGTGCCTGCATTGGCTCACACAAAGACCAAGGTGAAGAAAGCATTAAACCTTTGTCTATGTCCCTGTTGATAAGGTGACCATGCTCATCAAGTAACAAGCTGATGTTATTTCTGGTTTGCCTTTTACCACTGATATATTTTAAAAAGCCCTTTTTTTTTGTCCCTCACAGTACTGGCCAGTTTTCTCCTTAGTTCTAGAAGAACCCTACTCAGCCAAGATGGCCTTCAGCCTCGCCTGCTTTTGTGTGTTTCTTTTTCTGTATAGGGGTGACTGATTCAAGCATGGGTTGTTTCTCTGGTTCGACTGCAGTGCCTGTCACCTGAGTTTGAGTAGCGACAGTGCCTGTCACTGGGGTTTGAATAGCTGCAGTGTTTGGCACAAGGGTGGGAATAGTCGCAGTCTGTGCTGCTATGTTTTCCCTCTCTTCCCCTGGGGGTTCTGCATAGTACTGAGCAGTGTTTGGTAGATACTGGTCATAGCCCAGCACAATGCAGTAAGTTGTGCTGATACAGGGAACTAACTAACTAACACTTAAAGAGTTAACCCTTAACCCACATAGCAATTGCCTAGCTTAGAGCTTTGTGTAACTTATTGTATGAGAAACAGGAGTTTGCTGATAACTTCATAGGCCTTGCAAAGATTAAAAAACCTAGCTGCATCCTTGGGTGAACAAGATAACAGAATCTTGGGCACAGGACAGGAGATAAGCCAGTTCTAACCAGCTCATCAGTTTGAGACCCGGCCAAATCAGCACACCAGGCCAGAGGTAAAAGTGTAAAGTGAAGAAGACCCCATCCCATGACCACCAGCTGGCACTGTGCAGGCGCAACCAGGAGGGGCCGGAGGTGGAGACTATGGAAATTATTTCCTGGAACTCGTAATAAGAACCGCCTTCTCGGGGACAGGTTATGAATATGTATAGGCGTTCCTAGAATTTTCATGAATATGTAATACTTTACAGCATTTAAACAAGTTTGCGGCCGCTGAGCATTTGCCACACCTGGGAGGAGTTATCCCCATGTGTGCCTAGCACTGAATAAACATACCTTCTTTATAACCTCACAGGTTGTAAAGTAATTTCCACGCCTCAGTGTCTCTTTGGAATAGCTAGAACATTTTCCTTTTATATATTCTGACACTTCATCAGGGTCCTGTAGTTGTTCAGGAGTGAATCTCCAATTCCATTGGAGTTGAGAAATTCTCTGGATACCTGCCCATGTTCTCTCACATGCCATGCCACCCATGACTATCCAGACTCAGGGCAGATCTCTGTGTGGTATTCTTAAAAAGTCCTTTTGTAACCCTAAACAAGACCCGAGACACATTCAGGAGACATAGCAATAAGAGAATGCTAGCTTGAAAATCCCCAGGGTGTTCAAAATTTTCAAAAATTGTTGTACCTAGGCTGAAGGAGAAAGGGGAGTTGAAAGAGTGGGGGAAAGTATTCCCCCCTGTCTTCCCCATAGATTGGGTGTGATTACTAATAAATTCTGAGAGGTGGCACTCAAGCGAAGGACATGACAGCAATGCTACATACAGATACCAGCTTAACCTTACGGCTAGAGATGTTATGATATCATAAGTTGATATTACACAAGACAGCAATACAATAATCATGATCTTTCTCCCAGAGCTGATAAACAGCATTGCAGGGAATAAATAGAGCATGTAAGAATTTACATAACACAACCATGTGGATAAACAAAACAACATTGTGACCATCAACTATTTAACTAATATAATAAATGCATATATAACAAATTTGTTTAAACATGCTCTGGTCAGATCTGTCATTATTTCAACCCTTCGTGCCCCACGTAGGGTGCAAAAAAGGACTGTCGTGGTTTGCACAGAAAGGGGTGCTAGGTCGTAATCCGATAGACTAGCACACCTTGATCTTAAAGCTTTATCCATTTATACACTTGATTGTACCTGGTTCTGCCTTTGTAATACATATGTATTACTGTCTCCATGTTGATTCACTGAAAATCTTCTCGTCTTTGTTTAAATGTACAGTACTTTAGAAATTCATTACGCATGTTCAATGGAGAGGAGTCTTCCTTAGGAGGTGGCCAGCTTCAATAGTGGAGGTGTGGTTTTCATATTATAATGAGCAAAGTTTGTCTAAAGGGCAAATTTTTAGGGAAGATACAGCCCCTGGCCCTATCTATCTGGTTGGAGCAGGAATTTCTTAACTCTTTGCTTCAGTTGTCAGTTCCTCATTTATCATTTTGCTTCAATGGTCAGTTCCTCCCCTATTTAGCAGAATCTTTCATGTTTTTTTGTTCTTGTAGCCTCAGTTATTTGTTACTGTCATCATTAGTGCTGAGCTATTGTTGTATGCTTTTTGCAACAAGTCACTGGAAGTTCAGCTTGCTGCTATCACAAGTTTTTCACTGTGCAAATGTAGCTGATTCAGGAATATACAGACAGACCTCCCTCATTTTTGAAAAGATGTATAACTATCAGCTTTTCCCAGCCACTGTGTACTTTGCATACTTTCTTAACTTTGCACTTACATTGTGTACCAACAAACTATTATATGCTAATATTCTACGTTCTTCATATAGAGATGTACAACAGCCCTCATTATTCAAGCAGGTTACACAACATTTTGATGTTACGTTCTTCAGTTTCTTAATATACTTTTTTACTGCATCTATTTCACTATTCATGGCAAGTTTTACTCATTAGCCAGGACTGCTGAGAAGCTGGTTGCATGACCCCGAGACACATAGTACTCGTAAACTCACCTGAAAGTCTGCCTCTGGAGCTCCAAGACACAGACTCTGGAGCAAACTGTTATCACGGAGGGAAGACCCCTGAAAGTTTTCTTCATGAACGGGTACAGGCACCCGGAGAGAAGATAAGCAGCATTCAGCTTGGCATATTTCCCCCATGCAGTAAATAATAGAACAAACCTACCACCGAACTCTGCAGTAAGCAGAACCCTAAATTACTCCCTTGCGACACCAGGGCTGCCTTATTGTACACTGTGCATCACTTCTTGGCTCACAGTAGCTACATCTATGCTAGTGTCTAGGAGCCTTCCAGGCAGTAAAGCCAACTGGGACCAAGTGTGATAGACATGGTATGCACCTTATTCTGCCTTAAACAATTGGTTTTGCAGTTTCTGTCAGGGAGGAAGGAATAAGTGCTACAGAGGCAAGACAGTATCTCTTCCTTGAGGCCTGCCTATTCTTTGCAAAAGGAAGGCACCAACCTTTGAGATAAAGGCATCAACCATGCTTGCACAAAAGCAGGGTCATTCAGTGATCACTGACTGGCTAGGGGAAATCACCAATCACCAGCTACCTCTAGAGGACCAGCTGACTCACTTCTGGAACCACCGACTCATTTCTGCAACAATCTCCTTCATTAGCATGAGAAGTGAGCAGAGGGAAGGAGATTAGCTGCCCTCTCCTATGTTGTATGCAAATGAACTAAAGTATTTAAAACTTTCCACTCAGGACACTAGTTGCATTGCATTGCGTTGCACCCACCATCCTGAGAAGTACAGAGAGCATCAGCGTTGCTGGATCAACCGACCTTTGGAGTGGTGAAATCTTACCTCTCTTTGATATCTCTCTCTCTTACTCTCTCTCTCCATTTCTAACTTTATTCTGGGCACATGAGGGTAATATTGTGAGTTTTATCATTGAAATAGTGTTGAATGTTTGTGATATAGTAACAAGCTTTTGCCAAGTCACTATTTGCTGTAATTCCACTGAGTTTTAAGTAAATTCATTATTTAATTGAACCTCTTGAGTAATTGTCGTTATTCCCGATTGCCACACAGAGTATTTAAAGGTTAACCTTGCCCTCACCTCACTGAGGGGGATGGGACACCAAGTGGCTTGAGTGTATGACAGTAATGTGCCTTTAGCAACAAAACAGATTGGCTGCATGAAGACTGCCTATTGGAAACAGACCCTGGATCACCAAACTCTCAAATTGTGCCTAGGAATTGCTCAGGAGAGCATGAGGTGGATGGGCCAGGTTCATGCCTGGAACTGTTGTGGGAGTTGACTCACCTAGATGACTGTGTCCTGCTGTGTGGGAATGTTTTGAAGCATGCACAGGTTTACCAGACTAGGCACAGCCACCAGGTCTGGCTGCAACACTGCTTCAGAAGTGACTTGTTCTCACCATTTAGGTCACCTATAGTTTAATCTGATGCCTGTAAAATCAATGGTTAGATGCCCATTGACTCCAATTGTTATAGAAGATCACGATAAATAGCACGCACTCATCGGAATAAATTGCTTAGAATTTATTGCAGCAAGCGGCAAGCGGGCAAAACAGCGCTGGGCGGCCGAGGAGTCTCCGCTCCACCATGGCGCACCTTTCCAATAGCAGCAAACTTGGTTAAATGTGATAAAGGATTACATATTCATGGTTATTCCAGGAACGCCTATACATATTCATAACTTTTTTCTCGAAAAGGCCGTTCTTATTAAAATGAGTTCCAAGGAATTATATCTATAGTAGTCACCTTTGGCTCTTTCCTGTTGCGCCTGTGCAGTGTCTCCGGGTGGTCACGGGCAGGGGCCTTTTGGATGAAGGCTGCAGTCTGTCTTGTCGTGCACTTCTCATCTTTGGCCTAGCATGCTGGGTTTGGCCAAGGCTCCAACGACTTGAGCTGGTTTTCCTCCCGCTTTGTGCTGAAGACCCCGGTTATCTCGTTCACACAAGGATGCAACTGGGCCCTTATCTCTGTCAGTCTCTTACTGAATGTTCTGCAGGGTACACTAAATTAGGCTTTTACACATATCTGTGGAACAAGTTTTTTACAAAGACTACATACAGGTTGCATTGTTTAATGGCAGCATGTACTAATATCATGTTATATGCTCAGGTTTCACAACCACTGATAACATATCCATTTAGACCGGTTTGATTAACAAATATATCGTTAAGTCTATTACACCATGAACTTGGGCCCAATCTGGGATTTCATATGTCTGATTTGCAGGTGTATCCAGACAGACGAATGTCAAAAAGTGACATTTACCACTAACAGAAAACATTAAAAGAGAAAGCCCCTGCAATGCATGCTATTTACTCATCTAAGTATTTGATATGTGTGCACAGTGTAGTAAACATTGAAAGGAAACATGTTTGTGACATAACTTATTTTAGTACAATTTTGCTTTTACTACAGCAACTTGATTCTGTAATTTACAGATATAAGTCAAAAGGATGAGTCAAAATGTAGCCTGTGACTGTTCACTCAACTCCTGCTCAGACTTTGGCTAACTCAGTTCATGCTAAGGCCTGATGTATGCTGGGAGCAGTGTCATCAGGTCAAATCCAGAGAACCCCATAGGCAGGACAGCTGGCCAGAAAGAGCTAAAGGGCCATAATGCAGCCATTATCACCTGCAAATTGCTGTGTCCTGCAGTCATTATCTTTTGTCCGGCAGTTTCCTCAGAATCCACTGACTTATGGAAAAGGTATAGACCAAACCTCCAAGCTGTAAAGTATCATCAGTTTACAAAAAAAGCTTTTGAAAGGGATCCAACAGCAGCCAGACTGCTGAGGCTTTTCTGATTCCCAGTGTGATACAGGAGATGCCTGCATCATGACAGAGGAGGAAAGATGAGCACTCTCACTGTCAGGTAAGTAGCTATTTTTTTTTTTTTTTTGCTCAGAAGTGCACAAATTAAGAGTTGTGGGTTATAAATTATGAAACCTTATGACTTGAATGGTGAATATGTGAATTCACATGACAGACTAGTCTGGGCAAAAGGGGACTGAGCCCCTGTTTGTCATATTTGTTTTATTTCTCGATGAGCTCCTTAAATAGTTTAAATCACAGAGTTGTCCTGTAAATTTGAGAGATACAAAGAGACCGTGACAGTAGCCCTAGAGTTTTAGATTTTATTTTTACTATATTTTAAATGCCAAATCAAAATTATCATGTTTAATTTACTTTATTTTCAGTGGTTTTGCTTAGATTTATAAATTACGCTGGATGAATAGCTATATAGCATTCTGGTTTTATAGTGTAACTGGGTGCGTCTAAGTGAATTCCTGTCCTGGTTTTGTTAAAAACAAGACCGATTCTCTTTTAGTGATCTTTCTTTCAGCTAAGTTCTTCTAGGTGGCTGTACTTTTCTGAGTTTTAGCCTGCATATTTTTCCCAGGATGCTGTACTCGGTGTGATAAGAGACCAACGGAATGCTGAAGAAGCTCATGTTTAGATTTATTACTATGGTAGTTAGGAAAGACTGATAAGTATTCCCACGTATGAGCAGAACTTTATAACATACAGTTTAGGATTTCAGCAAATTTAGCTTACTTGGTAATGTGAGGCAGACAGTATATCAAAAATCATATGACCTCATTTTGATTGGAAGAGACCCTCAAGATCATTTAGTCCAAGCGTTAACCTAACACTGTCACTAAAACATATACCTAAGAACCTCATCTATGCAACTTTTAAACACCTCTAAGGACGATGACTTCACCACTTCCCTGGGCAGCCTGTTCCAATGCCTGACAACCATTTCAGTGAAAAAATTTTTCCTAATATTCAGTTTAAACCTCCCCTGGTGCAACTTGAGGCCATTTCCTCTCATCTTATCACTTGCTACTTGGGAGAAGAGACCAACACCCTCCATGCTACAACCTCCTTGCAGGTAGCTGTAGACAGCAATAAGGTCTCCCCTCAGCCTCCATTTCTCAAGGCTAAACAGCTTCAGTTCCCTCAACCACTCATTATAAGACTTATGTTCCAGACCCTATAATTCTAAGTGATTCATTCTATGTAAAACACATTTACTTAAGCTAAATGATCAATATAAAATGTTAATTGGGCTCATCTAGTGATCTGTGAGTAGTAAAAGATCACTGCCATACAACCACTCTTGTTTAGGAGACAGCTCATAGTAGACTCAGCCAGGCTGTCATGTTTATAGAATAAAGTGGTTGGCTCGTAATCAAATTTCACAGACTGGGAAAGGTATGCATGAGACTCTCTTGTTTCGGGCCCAATATTGAGCTTGAATAGGTGATTCTTTCCAAAGGGCACATAAAGTTAAAAGTCTCAGAGTTACGTGATATGCACTGGAGGTCCAAGTAAGAAAGGTTGTTCATTGGACATTACTCAGAAGCCAAATGGTAGGGAATTCCTTTCTTTTTCCTATTTTCGAGGCATTTGCCTGTAGTTTTACAATAGATAGAGAGATTCAATGCTTCCTTAATTCTTTTCAGAATTTGTAATGGTTTGCATCGGGACATGTTTTGCTGATTAATATGGCAAGTAAATGCTGTTGAAATATTCCAAATAGATACTTGCAATACTACATAAAACGAGGTCCTGTAGTATTTCTGTCCTTCTATGTTGGCATAGATTTTCTTTATCTAAGTAATAAGTCAAATTAGCCTTTTGGATTGCTTTTGTGATATTATCCAATTTCTTCAGATGTGCTGTTTCTATTAGAATTACTCCTCAAGGCAATGAATCTGATGCCGACCTAGGCACAGGAATACAGGCAGTCAAATGTGACAAACAACTGTGCATTCTTCCAAATCCAGCAACTAATCCTAAATTTGAATTGCTCTCCCAATCGTGCATCTCTCCTTCACCTAACTGCTTTAGAACAAGAACTGTCACTATCCGTATCTTTGTATCAAACATTTTCACTTTACATTTATCCATTTGAAATTAATTTGGTCTTTTGATCTTGAGCTATAAAGGAGATTGTTGTTCTACTGTCAAAGGTGCAGGAGCTTTCTTAACCCTGGAGTAATGAATCCATGATTACTTTCCTTCCAGTTTGAGTGCAGTGTATGTAGTTAACAGTCTTGAGATGTGTGTTAAAGCAAGACTCAGCTAACTGTATGGGCCTCAAAATGCCTAAGCTGGAAGGTCAATAGTGTATATAGTTTGTGATTAAGTACTGTGCAAGCCATTCTTATCTTTGTTGTGTGAGCACTAAAACTAAGAAGGATTTATATATCTTTAGGTTATCAATTGCAGACAGGATTCACTCATTCTTTCAAGTGATGACAATAATTCATCTATATATATATAAAGTAAGTCTCACCTTTTTAAACTCTTTTAAGGACTGGAGCACAACACACATTGCAACATAACATACAAACATAAAAATATAACAGTTGCTAATACAATAATGACAACCAATTTCTTAATCTATGTCCGTAAATCAGGAATCCAGAACACTAATCATGTCCAAACTTCTTGAAATCTGTAAGAGGCATTGCTTTTCTGTACCACATGCAAGACTGTAGCATGTTTCCTAATCTCCTCTAATTCAGTGATGATACTTTTAGACACAGTCTCCCACAGCACCCTCACAGCTAAGTTGAGGAGATGTGGTCTAGACAATAGAGTAGTGAGGTGGGTTGCAAACTGGCTTAAGGAGAGATGCCAGAGAGTGGTAGTCAATGGTGCGGAGTCTAGTTGGAGGCCAGTATCTAGTGGAATGCCTCAGGGGTCAGTACTGGGGCCAATATTATTCAATATATTCATTAGCGATTTGGATGAGGGAACTGAGTGTACTCTCAGCAAGTTTGCTGATGACACTAAGCTGGGAGGAGTGGCTGACAAGCCAGAAGGCTGCGCTGCCATCCAGCGGGACCTGGACAGGCCGGAGAGTGAAGGGGGGAATAACCTAATGAAATTTAACAAGGGAAAGTGTAGAGTCCTGCATCTGGGCAGGAACAACCCCAGGTTCCAGTATAGGTTGGGAAATTACATATTAGAAAGCAGTGTAGGGGAAAGGGACCTGGGGGTCCTGGTGGACAACAGGATGACCATGAGCCAGCACTGTGCCCTTGTAGCCAGGAAGGCCAATGGCATCCTGGGGTGTATTACAAGGGGGATGGTTAGTAGATCGAGAGAGGTCCTCCTTCCCCTCTACTCTGCCCTGGTGAGACCACATCTAGAATATTGTGTCCAGTTCTGGGCCCCTCAGTTCAAGAAGGACAGGGAACTGCTGGAGAGACTCCAGCGTAGGGCAACAAAGATGATTAAGGGAGTGGAGCACCTCCCTTATGAGGAAAGGCTGAGGGAGCTGAGTCTCTTTAGTTTGGAGAAGAGGAGACTGAGGGGTGATCTTATTAATGTTTATAAATATATAAAGGGTGAGTGCCATGAGGATGGAGCCAGGCTCTTCTCGGTGGCAAACAATGATAGGACAAGGGGTAATGGAATCAAGCTGAAACACAAGAGGTTCCACTTAAATTTGAGAAGAAACTTCTTCTTAGTGAGGATGACAGAGCACTGGAACAGGCTGCCCAGGGAAGTTGTGGAGTCTCCTTTGCTGGAGACATTCAAAACCCGCCTGGACATGTTCCTGTGCGACCTCACCTAGGCGTTCCTGCTCCAGCAGGGGGATTGGACTAGATGATCTTCTGAGGTCCCTTCCTGTTGGAGCGATAAAGGACTCAGCAAACAAGTCGATTCAATGTGAATCACGCTAAAGCCATTTTTTACAGAAACAAGCCTCCTTATATATGCAACTATATTCTAATCACGCGTCCACGCTCCAAGCATGGATTCGCTAAATGAGTATCATGGGCCATCCTTGCACTGGAGTCTCACTGATGATACGTCCGATGATTCACGCCACGCCAGGACCCTGCTGATTGAGGAACACCCCTCTTTCTCACAGCAGATTCTGTTCTCAGCTTCTCGAAGCAGCCTTGAGATTCCTTTGAGCCTGACTAATTCAGCAACAAATCTTTATCTATCAAAACCCCTCCACACTTCCCCCTTTCTGTTGTTGAATTAGTCAGGCCCCTTTAACCGCACAGTGCATCATTTCTGAAATATACTGCAACATAGAACAAGTGATTAACAACATAATTACAGTTACATATAATGCAGTTAAAGCTTACTTAATAAGATCAAACAACTACCTGCCTATTCTTAAAACCTTAATTCTACTATGACAACCTTATTAACACAGTATTTTAATAGATTCAAGATAACCAGACAAGTTAATACAATATATTCTCTTAAATTCCTAAAAGATTTATAACTGCGCAGTTTATAGGGTAACATACTTAATACAATCAGTATATACTAATAATTGAATTAATATCTTAAAAGTTATCTTAACCTATTTAAAAGATCAATAGCTTAACCTTAATATCCCTTCTAAAACTTTATCAGTTGCTAAACTTAGATTACTATGGTAGAGATATCTCATAATTTTACCTTATCTATGCATTAACTATCTAATCATAATATCACCCTTTTGGATCTCCTGCTGATTGTTCAAATTGCCATTCTCCACAGAAGGTACACCACCTGCTTGCTAATAGGCTTCTAGACCACCAGGTCTGCGAGCATCTGTAACACTGAATTAGGATCCATGGTTTACATCTGAAACAGTCCTCACAACTTATCTCCCTCCTGTCCATCTGCATCCGTTGAATCTTTGTTGAATCCACTTCAATCCTTGGCCTGTAATGACACAAACATAACCTTTTCCCCTGGTTATCAACTGATGTGGCCTTTTTAATTGACTAGTGATTTGACCATAACTAATGTAGGTTCTTTCTGATTTAGCATGGTTTTGGGTCATACTTGCAAAGTATTTAATCACATACAATGCTTTTGACAATTGGTTTTGTGGTGTTTCCCCTACTTCCCCCCCTTTTTTTTTAAAAAAAACAAACAAACAAACAAACAGAAAAACTTCAGAACCAGATATGTGCGTTGGATCTTGACTACATACTCAGAATCACAAATCAAATTTAGAGGTTCCTCCTTAAAAAGCTCTAAGTAATTTAAAGCTGTGCCAAGTTCTGCTAATTGGGTTGAACCTTCAATAATTTTTACAGAATGATGCCAATTGTTATCTTCACACCAAACCACTACAGCTTTATGAGACTTCCCAGAACCATCAACAAAAACTTTGCAAGTATGTAGGATCAGACCAAATACAAGTATGGCCTATGACCTGATGTTAAAGACTTGCAGGTTCTGCAGCAATTTACATTTAGGCATGCCAAAAGCTGTGCTGTTAAGAAAACCAGCTAGTGCAATTTATAAAGACATAGATTACAAATAAAAAAAAAAATAAAATCAGAATTAAATTTCACAAATGGTACATATATGACAAAAGGATCATGGCCTATTAAGACTTAAATTCATTCCCTGCATTTTCTTGATCAGAGTGACAATTGGTATAGAACAGTCGGTATATCAGTTTGCTAGCAATCTCATCATACTGTCCCGCAATAGCCACAGGTTGTTTCTATATTGTAGCTATAAATAGACAATTCTGCAAGTCCAATCGAATGCAGTCAGCCTGTAAGGTTGTCATAAGTTTTTTCCTCAAAGTTTCTAACTCCATTTTGACTGTCATATGTATTGGATATTGTTTTCCCTTACCAGATCGAAGTCTTGTTTCAGATCAATCAGTGTAGTGTTTGCTTTATCGAAACATTGGCTGTTAATACTAGTGAAAATACAGCATTTGAAATTTCCTTGGAGATTTCTCACTTGCAGCAAGCAGATCTGCGCCATCCAAGCAGCTTCTTGTAGGCCATGCAACTAAACAGAATTCTCAGAAAATGTTATTTGAACTTACAATTTACTTAACAAATCTTAACCTAAGAGAGGTATAGGACTTTCTGGCAACTATAAGAATTCATGTATTAAAACTTTGTTCCAAATTTGGCATTCCATTGGTCTCAAAAATCGGCCTTTCTTTCGTTCTCTCCCATGACGTCAAAAACTAGCATGGTGAATTTACTAAGAAGTCTCTTACAACTAGTTACTACAGAATAAGTCTATTAACAAATTTTTGGTTTAATTTCCCAGTTTCATTACAACTACGGGTCTGATCAGGATGCCTTTAAACTTCACCCTCAGACTGTTCCATTCAGTATTACATCGCTGCAGTGGGGGGAGAGTAAAACCCCCCTTTCACCGCTTTAAAAGCGGGCAGCCAGGTTTTTCCTTTTTTTTTTTTCTTTCTCTTCTTACTGCAGTTCAGAGATAACCAAGGTCTCGCAGCTGGCATAATGGCTGGTCCGAAGTGGGAGGGTCTGGGAAACTTCTCAGTTACAATGAGCTGCACACAGGCCTGGGATATTTTGCTCTTTTGTTTTCCCATTTCATTCCAACCATAATACACTTTATATGCAATTTCAAGTAGCTCAGCAATAGTTACATTCCTTAGCTCCATTTACCTTTTACAATTTACAGATGTCAAAAACCAGTATAATAAACATAAATCCATGATTCTATTTTCCTAGATCCAAATCAGTTAATATTCTAGCAACTTTTAAATACAACCTCTTCCAAATTCACATCTATCATAGCATTTTAACAATTTTAATGCTTTTCTGACAATATAAGCATTTACTCTAATGTGTAAGGATACATCCTAAGGGGGAGCAAGGTGGCATTTTAGCAGTGGAACCGGTTCCCATTTTGTAATTATCTCCCCAAACAAGATTCTTTTGGTACCAAATATGAATATGCAAACTAAAATACTGAGCTCAGATGTGAAAACCAAATACCCAGTTCAAATATGCAGATGGATCACAGTTACACTAATTTAAGACAATATCTCAATTTTTGCATTGCACCTTTGGGCTGCTTACTGCTCAGCCAGATGGAGGCACCTCTGGGTCTCCCTGACAAAATAGGTCAGTGCGCGCTGGAGCCCCATTGGCACCCGCCCCCCCGTCTGCAGCCAACTGGACTGGGCAAGGCCTTTTTTTTTTTTTTCTATTTTGTTTTGGTTTTTTTTTAGTGTCTCATCTGGTGCGCTACAGCTGTTATTCCAAAACCAGGATTCTTTACATGGTGTACATATGGAAAAGCCAAATCCACCACACCAAGATGAGACACAGCCTGTCACAGAGTTGCGCAAGTCTGAATGCTGGAATAAAGCTAGCATGCTGGAGAGAAAAATAACAGCTACTACACACAAAATTTTACGATCACATTCACGCAGTAAAGAACTAAATTACTCATGATCTTCTGAATTATCACAAAATGCACATTTTGAGTCAATGGATTCTCATGATTTAACAGACTGTGAACTTATCGTACCATATAGCACAGACCTACCAAAATTGCAACATGCTTAAACAGATACCCACAAAGAAAACAGGTTAATAAGGAAAGCATCTTGCAGACTTTAACAAGTCTTCTGTGACCTGTGTGTTATCAGTTAACTCTCTCAGCTTGTTGAAGTTCAAATCGTCCCACCTGTAAAACTGCCTAAAATGATTTAATAATTTCTTGTAGAGATTTATTTTGTCCTGCTCTTCTGGCCTCAAAACCATCTTTAATCGCAACAAAATTCTATTCTCCGGACACTTTTCCCAATCATTTAACTTAAACAGCAGCCAACACTGATTTCAATATTTAACAAGATCTTCCTTCCTTATAATTCTGAGTGCTTTCCTACGTTTTAAAACATCTCCCAATACTGTTTTTTTTTAGGAACACAACTGAAAACAATTATTCCTGACCCCATCTTGCAAGTAAAAACCTTGAGAAGAGGGAGGGAGGGAGGGAGAGAAGGGGAGGAAGGCACAGGGCTGCTTGCAGCGTGAATGGGAAAAGCGGGGAGAAGGTTTTACGGCGCACTTAAAAACAACTAGTAAAACAATTAACTCATATTCCTGACAAGCTGCTTCATTTTCTGAGAGGCAATACACAGGAGTACATAATATGTACTGTAAAACTCGCAAATAACATGTTGATAGCAAACATTAGCATTCTCTACTGCTAATCTCAACACTAGTGCTTCCGTAGCTTCTAAGTTTTCGACCTGCTTATTGATGGCCTCTTGAAGGTGGTCAATAAATTGCATGTAATTCTCATTGGGACCCTGATTAATAGTTGCAAATGATGTGACTGCTTTGTTGGTTTCAGGCACCTCTCTCATAGCTTGATATGCACGATCTGTTGACTGCCTCAGAATTTCAGATACTTATCGTGTCTGTAGTTGTTGTGTGTCAATTAGTGTCTCTTCCAGGAGTTGTGGGATACCTGCCCCTTTCAACGAATCCCCATTGTTCTGTCCTAAATGATCTATAGCTGTTACATTGGATAGGTCTAATTTTGCTTGAGTTTTTCATGGTTCTTATCTGATCTCGGGGCAACTCGTACACATACTTAACTTTTCAAGAAAAATGCTTCAAACCCTCATCCTCTTCCGAGTCATCAGCTAACACGGACTTGAACGGTGCTGGAGAACCATTAGTAACAGAGGGGTTCGGAACAGTGCACATTCTCGATGATACTTTCTAGCATCATAATTATTCATATAACCTGAGTCCCCAAGCGCATCCTCTTTCCTGTCACAATCAGCATGACCACATTGCTGACTGTTGGATTCACTTGCTAATAGCTGATCTGATCTTTCACACAGTTCTTTTGCCCAGTTCTTGTCTGGCAACTCCTTCTGCTCTTTTGTAGGAGTTAGAGGGGTAGAAGGCGGTAAAGGCGGACACGAATCAGTAAAAGGACTGATATTACACTTATTTACGACTTTAGCATTCTCAGCTTTCACCAGTTCTTTTGACAAATTATCTGACTCCAGTTCCTTGGACTGCTTGGTCTCTTTAGGGTCGTGTGATGGTATGGGAGGCCATCCACTCGGTAATTTTCCTCCCCCCGCCCCAGACTACTGTATCATCGGGGGTGCCGAAGGCACAACAGGGGATGGAGTGGGGAGGGGGTCAAAAGACACGATCCGGGTAAACTTCACAGTCATTTTTAGGTTTGTTATCAGGCTGCAACGCTGGAAAAATTCCGGCAACAACAGCCCGCTCAGCCTTGAAGTCTTTTAACGTGGAAATTATAAGCTTCCATGTAGTCGCTAATGATTTAGTTTCTTTATCATCTCTATTGCTGACCTTATTCCATATGTGAAAAATACAGTTGTGATTCGTGCTAAGATGTTTAATGTTTACAGATATAACCAAATGAGGCACGGACTCTGAGCCTGGAGAAAGGAAAAGGTGGTTAAGCTCCATGAAACTTCTATATGAAGTTATATTGACAGAGGGAACTAACATTTTAAGGGTTAAGTAAAACTTATAATGAGTGCCTACTAACTAACACTTTAAGGCTTAGTCACACAATAAATGCTTAGTTTAGAGCTTTATGTTAAGAAGAACAGAACCCCATCGAATGCCAAGATAAAAAGTTTTACTGCACCTAGCTGTAAACTTGAGGAGACAAGATAACGAAGATTTACAGCAAAAGGGGACGCCAGTCTGGTCTCAATCGACTTGGCAGCTTGGGTCCCAGTCAATTCAACATAATGAGCCAAAGGTAAAAAGTTCACTGTGACGAAGCTGAAGGAGCCTTCATCCAAAGACCCCCAAAGACCCCTCCTCAAATTCATCAAGTGGTACTACGCAGGCGCAACAGGGGAGGGTCTAGGGAAATGATTATCTGAGACTCATTTTAATAAGAAGCGGGGAAAGGTTATGAATATGTATAGGCATTCCTGGGGTCATTATGAATATGTAATACCTTACTGTATTTAAGCACACTTTTTATTGTTTAAAGGTGTGCGTGTTGGGTGGAGTGAATCCCCCGCGCACTCAGCGCTGTTTTGCTTATGCTCTAATAAACACGTGTTTAAGGAATACAAGGAACTGGATTAAATGTTGTTTATCCATAGAAAAAGCGTAAATTATTTATTTCACATAATTTCTGCCCTTTATCGTCCCAAAGTTAACCTTTAAAAGCCTTCTCATTTTCTCCCGGGTAGCTGTTAATTCTACACCAAATTAATAGTCTACAAATGTTACTTTTTTCCTATTTAAGTCCTCTCATAGAGAGAATATGCAGGAGGAGTTTAACTATAGCTTCTTCCTCAAGGATATACTTTGCCCCATAACTTTACTCTTCCCTCCTCCTGCTCCCAGCCGCTCACCTTTTCCGGGGCCTTCTTCAACAAAATTTATCTGCGGAACGTCTGTACGCCTCCGCCCGGTTCTCAGTCCACCTGATCCGCCTCCGGCTGGGCTGCTCCAGGCTTTTCCCCGATCTTAGTGGTACGCCATTAAGAGTATCACGTCGGGGTCACCATTTGTTGGAGCGATAAAGGACTCAGCAAACAATTCGATTCAATGTGAATCACGCTAAAGCCATTTTTTACAGAAACAAGCCTCCTTATATATGCAACTATATTCTAATCACGCGTCCACGCTCCAAGCATGGATTCGCTAAATGAGTATCATGGGCCATCCTTGCACTGGAGACTCACTGATGATACGTCCGATGATTTACGCCATGCCAGGACCCCGCTGATTGAGGAACGCCCCTCTTTCTCACAGCAGATTCTGTTCTCAGCTACTCGAAGCAGCCTTGAGATTCCTTTGAGCCTGACTAATTCAGCAACAAATCTTTATCTATCAAAACCCCTCCACACCTTCCAATCCCAAACATACTGTGATAGATTGGTCAACATCAGAATGTTTTCCCAAGATACGTTAATAAGAACCCCTTTATTTGAATTCTCTAGAAAATATGTGCATACTCAGCAATTGGTATATAGAAATGATTGCACCTAACATAGGAAGCCAACAGACACAGTAGTTTGTGAAATAGTTTGCAAAGAAGGGATCCTCATCTGAGTTGAAATCAATTTAAACATTCTAAGGTATGGTGGTGATGTGCCACAAGGCACTTTCCCCAGTAGGTGTTGGAGTAGCTGTCCCTGCAAGGTGTCCTGGTTTTGTTAAAAACAAGTTTCTCTTTTACTGAATTTGCCTGTCAGCTAAAGCCTTCATATTAGCTGCATTTTTTCCTGAAGAGCCAGACACATGTTTTGGTATACATTAGCAATGGTATGCAAGGTCACTGGACTGATAAGGATGGATGTACATCTTGTGAGAGGGGCAAAGAGAAACAGGTGACCAAAAAACTGACCAACTGAAGTATTCCATCCCATTCATGTCATACTTGATATAAAAGTGGGAGATCATGAGGATATTGTCCCTTTTCCTTATGGCCAACATCAGGAGAGGACCTTGCGAGTCGTCCCTGCGAACTGAGGCCTAGTGACAGACTGAATCCAGTTCTGATTGCCTGCAGAATCCAGTCCAGGACTTCAGGTGCTGGCCCTACATCTGCCAGAGCAGTTGCCGGGACTTTCAAGATTGGTTTTGTATATTTTGTATTATTTTCTCTATTTTTATTGGTAGCATTAGTAAAACATTTTTAATTTTTCCAACTTTCTTCTCTCTGTCCTTCTTTCTCTCCCAATCATCTGTCCTTAGTGGGAAGGGGGAAGAGGGAGGGGCTGAAGGGGGAAAGGGGGGGAGAGGGGGTTAACAATGCATCTGCCATGGTTTTATTGTCACCCCACAATCAAAACCTCAACACAAGGGCAGTGTCTTCAACCCAGACAGAGCTTCAGGTGGTGGATGCATCCCTTCAAGTCCCAGGCTGCAGGGACCTGGCATCTTTCCCTGCTGCTGGGAGAGATGGCCTTCTTTCCAACAGATTTGCTGTATTTGAAGAGATGTGTTTCTAAGTGGAGGAAGAGGAGGGGAGAGAACAGCTGGAATGCATGGAGCTCTTCCTGGGGGTGGACGATGAAATGACTTATGGGTTAGGATTAAAAAGAGAACAAGTAAATATGGCACTGTAGTTGGTGTCTGCTATAGGCTGTCTGATCTGGAAGAACAAGTGGATCAGGACTTCTACAGACAGCTGGAAGCATCCTCATGTTTTCAGGCCCCGGTCCACATGGGGATGTACTGGGTTCATATGGCTAGGTTTTTGGGTTCTGTGAGAAGACAGAAGCAGCTGGCCCCATGTCTAACAGAGTCAGCGTGGTGATGAAGAACGACACACACAGGGATACAGACAGAGATGCACACACAGGCAGAGATTGTGTTCAGCAGGAAGAGCAGAGCCAGGCAGAGCTAAGCTGAGCCAAGCTGAGCCCCTCTTTAATTAACCATTCTCAATTTATAGGTTTACAGATATGGGCCTGGACCAAGAAGTTAGACAGGATGTTTTTTTCAGTAATTGTTATTCCAAACACACCACACTATTCTTGTGACTGTTTTCAGTCATGGTTCCACGCATATCTTATTCCAACCCACTCATTCACAGCCCAGGCCCAACAACATTCAAATATCACACATCCTTGGGGGTGGTGTTCCAGCCCAAGATATCATTCTCACCAGCCTGGGCTATCACTCCTTACAATCATGAAAAACATACTTCTGTACAACCCGTCCAAGGCCCTTTATGTTTAGAATAATTGCTGTGATTTAATCATGTTATTATTATTTCTTCTTTGACCGTCCAGATGATCGTGTTAGTATTGATCTTCCTTTATCATCCAAGTGACTGGAACTGCACATCCTGCTGTTCCCACAGTCATTTTCAGATGGCTCCAAGATGGACCTGCTGCTGGCAAAAGCTGAGCCAATCAGCAATGTTAGTAGTGCCTCAGTGATAAGATATTTAAGAAAGAGTAAAAAAAAATGCTATGCAACAGCAGCTAGGACAGAAGAGTAAGAATGTGTGAGAGAGACAACTATGCAGACACTAAGGTCAGTGAAGAAGGAGCAGGAGGAAGTGCTCCAGGTGCTGGAGTAGAGATTCCCCTGCAGCCTGTGGTGAAGACAATGGTGATGCAGGTTGTCCCTGTGCAGCCAATGGAGGACCACAGTGGAGCAGATATCTGTCTTGCAGTCCATGGAGGACCCCATGCCAGAGCAAGTGGATATGCCCTGAAGGAAGCTGAGGTCCATGAAGAGCAAATGCAGGAGCAGGTTTTCTGGCAGAACCTGGGACCCCGTAGAGGTACCCACACTGGACTAGTCTGTTCGTGAAGAACTGTATCCTGTGGGAGGGGCCCCACTCTGGAGCAGAGGAAGAATGTGAAGATGAAAGAGCAGCAGAGACAAAGCGTTATGAACTGACCTCAACTCCCATTCCCCATCCCCCTGAGCTGTTCGGGGAGGGAGGAGGTAGAGAAGTCAGGAGCGAAGTTGGGTCTGGGTAGAAGGGAGGGGGGGAAGGTGTTTTTAGATTTGTTCTTATTTCTAACTAACCTATATTCAAGGATAACCTCCTCCAAGTTCAAGAGCGGTCTATCCCAAAGAGCAGGAAGTCAGGCAAAAAATCCAGGAGGCCTGCATGCATGAGCAAGGAGCTCCTGGCCAAACACCTACATAAAAAGGGAGTATACAAAAGGTGTAAGCAAGGACAGGTAAACTTGGGAGGAATACAGAGGCACTAAGAATGCAGGGATGGGGCCAGAAAACCAAAGCCCTGCTGGAACTGAATCTGGCAAGGGATGTCAAAGGCAACAAGAAGGGCTTCTGTAATTACATAGGTGACAAAAGGAAGACTGGAGAAAATGTGGGCCTGCTGCTGAAAGTGTGGGCAGGGGACCTGATGACACAGAACATGGAAAAGGTTGAGGTACTGAATGCCTTCTTTGCATTAGTCTTTATTAGCAAGACCAGCCTTCAGTAATTTCAGTGTACCCTTAGTAGAAGAGGATCAGGTCAGGGGATACTTAAACAAACTGGACAAAAATAAGTCCACAGACCCTGATGGGATGAACCCACGAGTGCTGAGAGACCTGATAGATGTCATTGCAAGGCCACTCTTGATGATCTTGGATTGATCATGGTGACTGGGAGAGGTGCTTGAGGACTGGAGGAAAGCAAATGTCAGTCCTCTCTTCAAAAAGGGCAAGAAAGAGGACCCAGGGAACTACAGACCAGTCAGCCTCATCTTGATCCCTGGGAAGGTGATGGAGCAACTAATCTTGGAAACTATTTCACAGCACGTGAAGGAGAAGAAAGTCATCAGAAGTAGTCAGCATGGATTAATCAAGGGGGAGTCATGCTTGACCAACTTGATAACCTTATATGATGGCTTAAATAACCTTCTAAATGACTGGCTTGGAAGATGAGATGAGAGCAGTGGATATTATCTACTTAGCCTTCAGGAAGGCTTTTGTTACTGTCTCCTATAAGATCCCCATAGAGAAGCTGATGAAATATGGGCTGGATGAGCAGTGAGGTGGACTGAAAACTGTCTGAAGAGCTGGGCCCAGAGAGTGGTGATCAGTGGCATGAAGTCTAGTTGGAGGTCAGTAACTAGAAGTATATCCCAGAGTCAATACTGGGTCCAGCCCTGTTTAACATCTTCATTAATGATCTGGATGATGGGGCAGAGTGTATCCTCAGCATGTTTGCTGATGACACCAAATTGGAAGGAGTGGTTGATATGCCAGATGGTTGTGTTGCCATCCAGAGGGACCTGGACAGGCTGGCAAAGTGGGCTGAGAGGGACCTCATGCAGTTCAACAAGAAGTGCCAATTCCTGCACCTGGGGAAGAACAACCCTATGCTGGGGGTTGACCAACTGGAAAGCAGTTTGGCAGAAAAGGACCTGGGGGTCCTGTTGCTCAGCAAGTTGACCATGAGCTAGCAATGTGCCATTGTAGCAAAGAAGGCTAATGGCATCCTGGGCTTCATTAGGTAAAGCATTGCCAGCAGGTTGAGGGAGGCGATCCTTCTCTACTCAGCACTGATGAGGCCACACTCAGAGTACTGCGTCCAGTTCTGGGCTCTCCAGTACAAGAGAGAGATAGAGCTACTGGAGATAATTCAACGGAGGGCCACAAAGATGATTAATGGACAGGAGCATCTCTCCTATGAGAAAAGGCTGAGACAGCTGGGACTGTTTAATGTAGAAAAGGCTCAGGGAGAAATCTCATCTACTTCTACAAATACCTGAAGGGAGGTTCTAAATAAAATAGAGCCAAGCTTATTTCAGTGGTGCCCATTGTCAGGACAAGAGGCAATGGGCACAAATTAAAACACAGGAGAGAGATTAAGTCTAATATTCAACCTCTCATTTCCCCACAAATTATACACAGAGGAAACTGTGATAAAATATTGAAATAATCTGGATTTTTCTTAACCCCTCCATTGTAAAAGATCTACTTACTTGAGGTACAGAGATTTGTATCTCTTTCAAATTAGTCTTTAATACAATAAATGAGTCATCAATAGAAAAAAAATCTTCCTAAACACCTTAAGAAAACTGACTTGTAGAAATGAGTTTGTTGCTTAATTTGTGTTTAAAAAGTAGTAAATATTAAGTTTTTACTTTTCAACTTAATTATTATACTTAATTATTATATTAAATAAACCACATATTTGTGAAACAAAGAAATGTGTAAAGCAGCTCTTTTTACTAGGAAAAGAGCTTAGTAAATGGCAGTGAAAAATGAGGTAAAGTAGGGATAATTGGCAGACTGACCGTGACGATGACTGACAACAAAGTGCTGAAAGTATTTGCCTCATCACTGGACAGAGTGGAAAGCAGAAAAATGCATATTATTTTTAATTTTTCATTTATAAAAATAAATCTTAATGGATGAATTTTCAAAATGGACTAGAGTAACTTCTGACAAAGAGTATCAATGAAGACTAAAAATGAAAATATCTGTCATACAGAGGTGTGTTCTATTTGATAGGTGACACTTGTGTAGTCAAAAGTCCTCTTTCCATTTTGCCCCATGTGTATGTACAATTCCAAATGCATATTTAGAGTCTGTATATATATTAGCTCACTTCTGACAATTATTAGGCTCTGGTCAAAGCAATCAGCTCAGCTTTCTGTGCTGAGATATTTGATGACAATGGTTGTGATTCAGTGATATTCTCTCAAGTTATCACAGCATATCCAGATGGTCATTCTCCACTCAGAGTAAAACTACTCCCATCTGCATAGAGAGTCCAATCCGGATCTTCCAGTGGAGTATCCTTTAAGTCTAGTCTGCTAGAAAAGACTTGTTCAATATTTAGTATACAATCACGCTCCAAATTTTCATCATTAGATACAGACAATAAAATAGAAGGATTCAAAGATGATGATGTTTTCAAACTCACATCATCCTGTTCCAGTAATTCTGCTTGGAACTGTACCATTCTGCTAGGTGACAGACAACACAGTCCTTGTTGTTCCAGTACCGACGCCTCAGCATGTGGTACAAATACAGTCATCTGCTGTCCCAAAGTTAGTTTCCTTGCCTCTTGAATCAGCAACACAGTCACAGGTACAATACAGTCACAGGTGCAATATAGTCACAGATACCTGCCAAAATTCTAAGATTTTCTGCCAGTACGTTACCAGACAAAGCAGGATTGTTCCTAAGTCCTTTTGGCAAATGGTCCAGCAAGTTGCATTTTTCTTCCAGTGGTAGGGTTTTCCCATTCAAAGGCAAAACGCTTCTGGCTCTCTGAATCCAATGGTATACAGAAAAATACATTTTTCAAGTCTAAAACAGTAAAATAAATGTTATTTCCTGCTATACTATTCAAAAGAGTGTATGGGTTTTGGCATTACCAGGTGCACATTTATCATAATCTGGTTAATGGCTCTCAAATCTTATACCAACCAGTATTCCATAGAATGTAGCTTCTTTACTGGCAAAATGGGAGTATTATATTCTGATTGGCATTCCTACAAAAAGTCCATAGTGCATAAACTTGTTTATCAAAGTCTCTAACCCCATTTTAGCTTACATTTTCATAGGATATTGTTTTTTCCTTACTGGTTTGAAGTTCTGTTTCAGTTCTACCTTCATTGGTGTGATGTCGACTTTCTCAGGTACTTCGGCTGCCCATACTAGTGGAAATAGAGCATCCAAAATTTCCTTGGAGATTTCTTGCTCACTTCGCTGTTCTGACTGCAGCAAGTAGATCTGTACCTTCCAAGCATTTTCTTGTGGGATATGCAGCTGAACAGAATTCTTTAAAAACGTTATTTGAGCATAAAATTTACTTAACAAATCTCAACCTAAGAGAAGTATAAGGGCTTTCTGGCATATACAAGAATTCATATGTTAAAGTTTTGTTCCCAGTTTACCATTCCATTGGTTTAAAAAATGGCCTTAACTCTTTCTTTTTTGTCACCCCAACAACTAAAATGGTGAATTTACTAGGAGATCCCTTACAACTGGTTACTATAGAATAAGTTACTCCTGGGTTTATTAGAAAAATCCACAGTTTCATTTCCCAGCTTTATTTGAACCACCCCTGGTCCCCTTCATTTAGTATCATAGTTCCCTAGGAGCAATACACCTGTCATGGGGGAAGGTCCCCCCTCTTGCTGGTGTCTGACCACAGTCAGCTTTCCAATGTTCCTCTTTCTTACAATAAGTCCATTGATTCCTTCCCATGGGGTCCCGGGTGGGTGAGGTGTAGACCCTCGTCCCTGGCCCCTTCCCCTAAAATTTCCTCCTCTACCTCTGTTTCCATACATATTGCCAGCCAAAGCTGCTGCTAATTAAGTAGCTTGGCACTTTTGATCTCTATACTTCTCTTTTTTCTCCATTTCATCCTTACTATTATACACTTTGTATGCAATGCCAATTAATTGAGAAATAGTCATTCCCTCAGCCCCATCAACTTTTTTTCTTATGGATGTCCAGGGCTGATTGTCCAATAAATACCATATTAAACATCGTTCGATTATTTTCATTTTCTAGATTCAAATCAGTCCATTTTCTAGCAGTTTCACACAGTCTCTCACAAAAGGCTTAGGGAGTCTCTCTTGGTTCTTGCTTTACCTCATATAATTTGGAAAGATTTTTCTGTTTTGGTACCACATGCTGTATTCCATACAAAATCAACTGCTGATATTGTCTAATCATTGTTTTTCCTGTGTTTCAATCAGGATCCCAGTCGGGTTGAGATTTAGGCATAAATTGGGCAGGATCATCTCTTGTATTTTGCCTCTCATTTTCCTCCTGAGCTTTCTCCAATACCAGTCTCCTTTCCTCAAGAGTGAAATGAGAGGTTAGCAAAGTTTGCATATCTCCCCAAACAGAGTTATGATTCATTATTATGGTTTCCACCATACTATAAATTTTTTTAATGGATTTTTCCTGTATGATCCCACTGACTCCTTCCAATTTAGCAAATCTGAAGTAGTAAAAGGGACATGTACAAATACAGGTAATCTGTCTGGTCCAACTGCTTACCACAAAGGGGCTTGTATTATAGGGTACTGTTCTTTTGTCCTGCTAGCTACTGGGCTAAAAAGTTCAAGTTCAGCAGGGAGTGCAGTTGAAGCGCTGCTGCTACTAATGCTACTATCTACAAGAGGCCCCATTGCAGGTGTCGCATCCAACATTTGAACATCCTCTTCCTCCTCACTTTTCTTAATACAGCCTCTCCCAATTTCACATCCATCGTAGCACTTAGTTTTCTTTTTTATATCTTCAGCTAGTACATAAATTCCATGCTAATCAGTCTAGCAACTTACGTTTTTTTTTCTGATCTCAAAATCATTGTGTAAAGAGGAGAACAAAGTAACATAAAGTACTTCATCCCCTGTTTCTGACCTTTTGCAGAACCACATTAATTGCATTATAGTACTATAATTTAGAATCCTATGTTCAGGCCATTTCTCCTCATTATTCCAATTTATACAAAGGCCACAAATGAGTACAATATCGTTTCAATGCTTCTTTTGTCAACGGATCCCCCCCAAATTTACTCCAATGTGTAAGAATGCATCCTAAGGGGTAGCAAGGTGGTATTTCAGTAGAGGAAGTGCAACTGTCACAGACAGGACACTTACAAAGTGGTTTTAAGAGTTTATTAATTTGCCGATTTTACGGTATCAGCTGTGGGGGGAAGGGAGGAAATAGGGATATAGAAAAAAGGAGAGAAGGAAAGAGCAGAGAGAAAGGAAGAAAGAAAAGGGTGAGGTATCCAGCCACTCTTACGGATCCACAGCGTGGATGATGAGGCTTGTATGATGATGTATGGCCTCCGGTGTTCCGCGGTGAGGATGCTGGGGTTTGTAGTTCAGGAGCGCAGCGTCCTCTGGTGTCTGGTCTAGTTCCCGCAGTGAGGCTGGTGGGCGGAGGGTCCTCAGGGTGGTGGATTCCCTACCAGTGCTGTTTTAGATGAGCTTTTTTATACCCCTCAGAGTAGAGGAATTCTGGAGGGGAAGGGGTGATTGCGAAAGATCGACAGGTCTCAACAAGTCTCAGGCCATGTTGAAAGGTCTCAGCTTTTCCCCTTTGTGTGCCAAACTGGACGTATCAGAAGATGGAGCTATGTGCCCTGCGGCTCATCCCTCACCTCCGGTATCAGCTGGCCTGGTCTGTGGCTCCTTAGCTTGTCATTGATATGTAAATCCCAGTTTCCCCTATATTGAATGTGTCATCTCCTGTGGCTGGATGAACTAGTTTCACCACAATGTTTTCAGCCATGATCCTTATCAATACACAACAGTAAGTTTTTAAAAGTAGCATTCCTTTTATTCGGCGCTGGGACAGCACTGGGGATGCTCCTCTATAAGTGCATTGCTGACTGATCATTCTTACTCGGCTTATATTGACAGAAAAATTACATTTGCATTACAGTTCTTAGAAACCATTAACATATCACATGCCTATTCTAAGAATTAAATACACAAACATGAGGCTACATATTCCACGATCTCTGCTGCCATCTAACATCCTTTTTGTGGGCATTACAGTCCTTTTGGTGGTTGTTTCTTCCTCTTCAGGGGTCATTTCTCATCTTCATCATATGCCCGCTAACTGAACTCTCCACGTTGGCAGCTCACAAGCTTATCTGTTAAGCAACACTAATCAACATTGTATAGTCTTTGATTAATTATTACTTCAGCATCCTGCTTCAGGTTCTGTTTCTAGAGACAAGGTCTTGTTTCGGAAGAATATGCTGCAAATCTATGTCAATCCTAACAATAGAGTGTAATTACTAAGCACAAAGTTACCTCTGGTACAAGTTCTGCTTATACAGAGGACATTGTGGTTGGTTAGTCTTAAAAAAAAATTGCTACATTCCTATATTTTCCAAAGCTATATGAATCCTATGATTTCTTAATGATCAGAAGTACAGCTTAATAATCAGAAATACAGGTATCACAGCAAGCAGGCTGGAGGTGGACAAGAAGTTGGGAAGGGACACAGCTGAAACAGTTGACCCCAACTTGAGGAGCGGAAATTACTTTACAACCCGCAAGATTGTAAAGAGGTATGTTTATTTACATGACGCCGGATACACGGGGAACAATTTCACCTAATACGTGTGTAAATTTACAGTAATGGTGAGCTTGGTTAAATGCAATAAAGTGCTACATATTCATGAAAGTTTTAGGAACGCCTATACATATTCATAACCTGTCCCCGAGAAAGCGGTTCTTATTACAATGAGTTCCAGGAGACCATTTCTGTAGTCTCCACCTCCGGCTCCTCCTGGTTACAGCTGCGCAGTGATCATGAACCCAGGTCCTCTTCTCTGTATGCACCTTTGGTCCAGTGTGATGAGTTGGTTAGGTCTCAGACTGCTGAGTTGGTTAAAACTGGCATATCTCCTGTCCTGTGCCCAAGTTTCTGTTATCTAGTTCACCCAAGGATGCACAAGGATGCACCCAAGGATTATTATCTTTGCAAGGCGTCAGCGAACTCCTGTTTCTTGTACAATAAGTTGCACAAAGCTAAGCAAGGCTAGGCAATAGTGATGTGGGTTAAGGGTTAGTTCTCTAAGTGTTAGCTCTTTAAGTGTTTATTAGTTAATTGTTAATTCCCTGTATCAAACTGACCAAAGGGATATTCCATACCACATAATTTTGTGCTCAGCAATAAAAACTCAGGGGAAAGGGGGAAGAAAGGGGGGCATTCATGGTTATGGTGTTTGCCTTCCCAAGTAACCATTACATGTGCTCAGGCCTAGCTAGGAAATGGCTAGACATCTGCCTGATGATGGGAAGAAGTGAATAAATTTCTCTTTTTACTTTGTTTGCACACACAACTGTTGCTTTCCCCATTAAACCATCTTTATCTCAATACATGAGTCTTCTCACTTCTGTTTTCTCCCCGTCCCATGGGAGAGGGGAGTCAGTGAGAGACTGTGTGGATGTTTGGCTGCTGGCCAGGGACAACCCACCATAATAATAAATTAAAACTCATCTATGTAAATGAACTTTGAAGTAGAGATTTTCTCAGAGGCAAAATTAGAAAAATAGCATTAGACTAGAATAGAATTTTGTTTTATAAACTGATGTTTTAATTTACCAATTTTTCCATTGACCTGTTTTACTTCACTAGCTGTCATTTTGATGGTCTACTCTGACAGACCAACTTCCTTTTTCTAAGTAGGGATGTTGTCATCCCTTAAATGAATTAATCCTGTCTGCAATTGCCAACCTAAAGATATGTAAATCCTTTCAGTTTTCAGTTGGTCTGCTCATATAACAAAAAGTGACTTGCAAAACAGAGATTGTTGGATAAAGTGTCTTTTAGCTGAATGTTGCTCATTATACGATAAAAGGATTATGCAACCAACATGCAAATGTGTAACCAATTGGCCCTTTAAGTTGTGAATGTAGTGATAAGATTTTGTATATAACAGTTGTTACTTTTCTTGCTGGCATGGTGGTTTTATTCTAGCATCCAGACTTTCGCAACTCTGTAATAAATGTCTCTGTGTGCTTAATTTGCCTCATTTGTATGCACACCAGGGAAAGAACCCTGGTTTTGGGACAACGAGGGGAGGGAGTAATGAAAACAAAAAAATCACAAACCAGAGCTAGATGCACATATAAAATGTTTCTTTATGTTGTGCAAGGACCTGTGTTTACAGCTCTCAAGTTCACTTTATCTTGATTTTGATAATTAAATAAAGGAAAATGGTTTTCACTGCCTTTGAGACTTTGTCCAGCTGCCACAATCAAGGAAGTCTGAAGACTAGATTACTCATGCCATAGATGGCTACTGGTTGACATGATGAGCAAATGGACATATATACCAACCTCCTAATATTTATGTCATGTGACATATCTGAATTTAGGTTTGTGATGAGAAAAGTATGGTAAGGATAAAGTTCATAGTAAATGCAAGAGTAGAACCATCTTTTCAGGAACAGAAGAAAACAGTCTTGCCTAGAAATATTACATATGTATCGCAGGGAATTCAAGGAAATCATAAAAATCCATAGTTCAAATATGTTACACCCTATACTCTAATTCAGGGCACATTTTTTACAGAATGTAAAAATGGGTTAAAGGTGTGTTGTGGTTTAACCCAAGCTAGCAATACAACCATGATAGCTGCTTACTCACTCCCTCCCCCCCCACCCCCACCCCCCCCCCCCCCCCTTTTCAGTCAAACCAGCACAAGGTGTCAACTTCAAGGAAGTCGCCAGGTGCCACTTGTTGAAGCCATCTCTGGTTTCATCACCACTGCATAAGTCTGAAAGACACTTAATGAACACCGTTAGTATGGCATATAGTATTATGTAGCATTTAACATCATGCAGTTCCATATTGACTATCCTCACCCACAATCAAGCCCCCCTGAGGTACACATGGAATTTCTGCATCTTTAATCATTATCCACCAAGAGCTTCCAGGTCCTTGGGTGAAAACAATCCCACAAATGACTTTCCCTTAGCCTGAGGCAGGAATAACCCATACTGCCTTCCCTAACATATTTTTCATATGCACTACAGGGACTTGATCCCCTTCTACAGTATATAGTTCTGACTGGGCAGGCCGAGATCAACTGATGGATCCTGTGGTGTTGATCAACCAAGTGACTTTTGCTAAATGTGAATACCAGTTTTTGAAGGTTCCACCACTCATTTCCCTTAGTGTAGTAGTTAAAAACCAGCCCATTTTCCAAGAGGCATGTGCTGGTTTGACTGAAAATGGGTTAATTTTCTTCATGCAGTTAGAAACTTTTCTTTTTGATAGCTAGCACACTCATTATTTGGACTTAGTTTGAGAAAAAGAGATAACACCCCAGCACATAGCTAATGTTTTTAATTGCTCTAGTCTGAGAGCCAAGGACTTTCTGAGTGCTCTGCCTACACATGTGAGGCATTGAGGAAGGGGGGCATGGATTGGGCAGAGTTTGACTGACATCCAGACTGATCAGTAAGTGTATTCCATCCCATTAGTGTCATGCTTCATATATAGAGTTGGGACCTTCCAGTTGCTTCTTCTCTTCCGCTCTCTCTTGCTCCTGCTTGCTCTGGGGTGCAGCCGGGAGAGTTTCTGTCGCGATGTTTAGTCTGGCCTTTTGCCATTTTGCAGAGGCCTCTGGGCTTTTCTGCCTTTTTCCTCTCTTTTCTCTTTTGGATCGGTTGTTCAGGACTGGGGTATTGCTTCCTGGGACTGGTTGCTTAGTGTGGAAGGAGTTTGTGGGGAATTGCCTTGACTATCTTTTATTTCTATTATATATATATATATATTTACTAGTAGTGTACTAGTATTTTGTTATTTTATTAAACTGTGTTTATCTCAATCCAATTTTCTCCCTTCCCTTTTGATTCTCTCCCTTATTGGGGGGGACAGGGGAGGGGATGAGTGAGCAGCTGTCGTGGTTGTATTGCTAGCTCCAGTTAAACCATGACAGTGCATTATATGGGATGTGACACACCCACTCAATACCATGCTCTTTGGCCCAAGTATCAGTAAGACTGCTTTTGAAATGAGTCCCTCTGTCTGACTCAATTCTTTCTGGCAAGCCATGTCACCATAGGACTTGCTTTTCAAGGTCCAGGATAGTGTTCCAGGTGGTGGCATGGGGCCTGGCATATGTTTCCAGCCATCTGGTGCTTACCTTGATGGGCTTGTGGGAGTGTAATATAATCAATCTGCCAGGCCTCTCCACACTTACAGTTTAGCCATTGCCCTCCATACTGTAAATGCTTTAATCATTTGGCTTGTTTCATTGCGTCACAAGTTTCACATTCATGGTCAACTATCGACACTATTGCACAGGTTAAGTCCATCCGTCAGTCACGAGCCCATCAAATGTTGCACCACTTCCTTGATGACCTGAAGCATCACGGATCCACTGAGCTAGAAAAAGTTCACCTTTATGTTGCCAGTCCAAATCCACCTCAGCTACTTTTATCTTAGCAGCCTGATCTGCTTGCTGGTTGTTTTATGTTCCTCAGTGGCTTGACTCGTGGCACATGAGTATCTACTTGATGTACTTTTACAGGCAGGTTCTCTAGCCAGGCAGAAATATCTTGTTTACCTCTGTGCTGCCAGTCAATCTGCTTCCATTGTTGTAACCACCAACCACCCCCATAGGGCATTTGCCACCATCCATGAGCCAGTGCAAAGATAAAGTACTGGTCACTTTTCTTGTTGAGCAGTATCCAAAGCCAGATGGATTGCTTTCACCTCTGCAAATTTAATAGTGTAGGAAACAATTATTTTGCAAATATAATAGGCTCAGACAGGATTTCTCAGCAAAGCAATTTTTTTTTAATAACGATATTGCAACACCGGGTGTTCTACCTAAAGGTAGGCACACATAATAGGGCAAAAAGCCCTTGCTTATATCCCCCCAAAATCCCGGCCACAATTTCCCTCCCCTGTTCCCTGTTGGTTGGGTACTTCAGGGTTTACAGACTATCCCAACACATACAATACCCTTCCCCTTATCAATATGGATTCCTGGTACTTTGGTTACACTTCCCCCTAAATTAACTTGTAAATACAGGTATACACAGGTATCAGTATATATTCCAGGAAGAGACTGTGTTTTACATTAAGAATTCATAGTCCGATGTCTCTCAGTCCTTCCCCCTAAATTAACTTGTAAATACAGGTATCAGTATACAGGTGTCAGTATATATTCCGGGAAGTGACTGTGTTTTACATTAAGGATTCGTAGTCCGATGTCTCTCAGTCCTTCCCCCTTGCTGGGGTCAGGCACCAGGTCCTCAGTTATGTAAAAATAACAGTTCTTTGTTAAACCTTCCTTATACTAGATTCACCTTGTCCCTCAGTGGCTTCTGTGACCAGTCATGTGGGACTCCACACAGCAGCTTTCCACTTGCGATGTTTTCCTGCAAGATGCCAGGATCCATATGTGAAGAGGGCATGACACTTTTCATTCTCTGGTAGTTTATTATTATAATTAGCAGGGTATAAAATATAGCTTCTATGGTTGTCTATTTTAAACTGCGTTATTCTGTAAAAGACTTCATTTTTTTTTTTGTGACCAGAAAATCACATCATATAATAGACATGATGAATAAGTTTGAGTGAAGGATGAATTTGAAAATAAAAAGAGTGGCTTGAGGAAGTTGGACATTCAGAGTACCAGAATGTTTGGATTAAATAAGTGCTTCTGCGATACTTATTTTGAAAATAACTTGGAAATAGATTTACTTTATTTTAATAAAGTTCTGCATTGAATATTTGCAACATACAATGCTTTTCATTAAATGTTGACATTTATCCTTACCATGATAAGAAGTATAAGCCCATACTTTTGCAGTGTTTAAGTAGCTGGGCTGTTATCTGAAAGATTCTCTGTAGATTGGGACAAACAGGTTTTGTCATTATTTCATCATTCTAGATGTCTGTATTTGTGGTTCCTAACCATTTAATAGCTGAGCTTCACTGCTGCCACCGCTGTTATTTCCTCCTCCTGGATCTCTTCCACTGTTTTTGCGTCTTCTGACAGTCAAGGGTGATGCAGCTTCCATGCTTGTCTTCTGCTAAGCCTAATTTGTTAACCCCACAGAGTTTATTAAGAGTGAGACATAGCAGAGAATGAAAGTTAATATTGGCTTAACTTAATGTTTAGAAACAGCTAGCTATTTTGTTCTTGTACCTTGCCACCAGCACTGATCTCTTTCATATGCCATAGAGGAAACTGCCGGAAGCCCTGTTGAAATAGCTGTGCAATATTTTGTCTCCAGGAGAGGATACCAGTGGCTTTGGCATGTTTCTCACCCCCCCCCCCCCCCCCCAAGAGGTGAGATCAGGATCCTTGTATTGACTGCTCCCTCCCCATTCTCCAAGTGAAGATGAATTCAGGAAAGGTATGTGAAGTACAGGGTGTTTTGAAAAGATGGTTTCAGTTTGAAATCACTGTATTTCTGCAGTCATGAACCGCCCATGAATGAAACTCTTACCACTTGGAAGGGAGGGGCATAGTTTCAAATGATTACCACTAGATAAGTCATTACCCTCCCCCCGGAATGCCCAGGACTGGCATCTTGCCAAAGGTGTAAATGTACAGGAACTCTCTCATTTGTTGTGGGTTAACCCTGGTAGGCAACAAAGCACCACACAGTTGCTTGTTCACTTGCCTCACAATGGGATGGGGAAGAGAATTAGAAGGGTAAATGTGCAAGAACTCATGGGTCAAGATAAAGACAGTTTAATAGGTAAAACAAAAGCTGCATTCCCAAGCAAATGAATTCATTCACTACTTTCCATTGGTAGGCAGATGTTTATCTATCTACAGGGAAGCAGAACTTCATCATGTGTGATGGTTACTTGGGAAGACAGATGTCATAACTCTAAATGTTCCCCCTTCCTCATTCTTTCCCCTAGTTGAGTATGATGTCATATGAGAAAGATCATAGAATCATAGAATGTCCTAAGTTGGAAGGGACCCACAAGGATTATCGAGACCAACTCATGTGTTGCAAGGGAGTAATTTAGGGTTCTGCTTGCTGCAGCACAATGCTTAGATTTCTTAAAGAGAAGTGGAATTTAAAAGAGTTCGGTGGTGGGTTCACCCTATTATTTACTGCATGGAGGAAATACACCAAGTCAAATGCTGCTTACTTTCTCTCCAGGTGCCTGTACCCATTCACAAAGCAAACTTTCAGGCGCCTTTCTTCCCTGATAACAGTTTGCTCCAGGGGCTGTGTCTTGGAGCTCCCGAGTCAAACTTTCAGGCAAGGCCTGTATCCATCGTGGTGCAAACTTTCAGGATTCTTCTTTCCTTGATAACAGTTCACTCTGGAGTCTGTATTTTAGAACTCCAAAGGCAAACTTTCAGGCGAGGCCTGATAACCATATGCAGAGCAGACGTTCAGGAGACAATATTCTTAGGAAATAAAAAATTTAATGGAGTAGAATAGCAGAAGGGCTGGCTCAAGCTGGGTACCTGCACAGAGGTCCACCCAAGCATAGAAAACTACAGACTTTTATATCTTTACAGACCATTCACAACAAGATTCAGTCCAATAGCAAAATTTCACCACCAGGTCCTTTGCTCCCCATTGGACACTTATTCTCTGCCTCCACATGGGCCTTTGTTTTGTTCAGTTGTAGAAATTGGTTTTGGTCTGTATCCTTGAAGGTGTCGTTTTGTCTGGATAAATCCTTTCTTCTCAGTGAAGTGCAAAATAGGCCCTGCTTTGCAGTTGTCTGCAATGTCTCTGCGTTAGCCTTGGATCATTGTTTTCCCAGTCAGTTCATTTTTTCCCAGCAAAATGCAAGCTAGACTTTATCTTGCAAGAGTTTAGTGGTCTGCAGTTGCTTTTGACTTTACAGCTTAAAATTTTAGCAAATCTAGTCTACCAAGTAACATGAATCAAAGAGTATATTAAAAATCATACAACCTTATATCTCTAAATAATTCATTACATTTGGTGTGCATCTACTTAAACTAAATGATCAATACCAAATTTGAATTGGGCTCATCCACTGACCTCTGAGTAGTAAAACCATTGCCATACAGCTCACTAGCAGGGAGAGCTCAAAGTGGGCTCATCCAGGCTGTCATATTTATAGAATGAAGTGATTGACTCATAGTCAAATTGTATAAGGTAGGAAAAGTATGCACGAGACTCCCTGCGCCCACAAGCCACCAGCGTTTAGTGTGCCGTTCTGCTTCCTTGTGGATCTCCTGGAAGAAGTTCTTGTCCTGGTTACGGCTCAGGCCCTTACCTCCTCTGGAGCCTGGGCCAAACTGCTGCTGGTTTGGCTGGTGGGGGGGCGAGTGCATCCACCACACTCCTCTCCCTGCATGTGACAACTCCACAGTTCACACCATGTGTCTGAGGGCATTGTCCAGTCTCTTCTTGAATACTGGCAGGCTTGGGGCTGTGACTACCTTTCTGGAGAGCCTGTTCCAGTGCAACACTACCCTCTAGATGAAGAATCTTTTCCTAATGTCTAGCCTAAACCTCCCCTGGCACATCTTCCTGCCATTCCCTTGGGTTCTGACATTGGTCACTAAAGAGAAAAGTTTGGTGGCTACCCTTCCTCCTCCCCTTGTGAGGAAGCTGCAGACTGCAATGAAGTGTCCCCTTAGTCTTCTCTTCTCCAGGCTGAACAAACCCAATGAATTTAGCTGCTCCTCATAGGGTTTCCCCTCCAAACCCTTCAGCAACTTCATAGCCCTCTTCTGGACACTCTCCAGTAGCTTAGTCTAATTTTATGCTGTGGCGCCCAGAATTGCACACAGTACTCCAGGTGAGGTCGCACCAGTGCAGAGTAGAACGGGACAATCACCTCCCTTGCCCAGCTGGAAATACTGTGCTTGATGTACCCCAGGACACAGATGGCCTTTTGGCTACCAGAGCACACTGTTGGCTCATGTTCAACTTGCCGTCGACCAGAACCCCCAGATCCTTCTCCACGGAGCTGCTTTCCAGCATCTCATCCCCCAGTCTGTATGTGCAGCCAGGGTTGCTGTGGTCCAGGTGCAAAATCCAGCACTTGCCCTTGTTGAACTTTACGTGATTGGTGATTGCCCAGTTCTCCAATTTGTCCAGATCCCTCTGCAGGGCTTCTCTGCCCTCGAGAGTGTCAACAGCTCCTCTCAGTTTTGTGTAATCAGCAAACTTACTATGCAATTCCTCAAGTCCTGAGTCTAAGTCATTTATAAAGACATTGAAGAGTGCTGTCCCTAAGATGGATCCTTGTGGAACTCCACTAGTGACTGGTCACCAGCCTGACATAACCCCATTTACTAGAACCCATTGAACCTCATCCGTCAGCCAACTGCTCACCCACTGCATTGTGTGTTTACCCAGCTGTATGCTGGCCATCTTGTCCAGGAGGATACTGTGAGAGACATTATCAAAGGCTTTACTGAAATCCAAAAAGAACACATCGACAGGCTTCTCTTGGTCAACTAGGTGGGTAACCTTGTCATAGAACGAAATTAAGTTGACAAGCAAGACTTTCCCCTCATGAACCCATGCTGGCTGGGACCAATGACTGCATTGTTGTTCAGATGTTTTTCAGTAATTCCCAGAATGATCTCCTCCATGATTTTGCCAGGAACATGAGTGAGGCTAACGGGCCTGTAGTTGCCAGGGTCATCCCTGTTGTGCTTCTTGTTGATTGGGACAACATTTGCCAGCTTCCAGTCATCCTGGACCTCTCGGTATTCCCAAGAACGCTGAAAAATCATGGAGAGTGGATGCTAGGTGCAGTCAGTGTAATCAAGGGAAAAGCAGATTGTTATGAAGGACACTGTGCTTGTTTGCTACATAAGAAGTTAAATGATTTTTTTTTTTTGGCCCAGGGCTTTATATTCTTGGAGATTTTGGATATACATTTTCAAAGTCAAAGCTTCTGGCATTACTCAATTTGTATTGATATTCTATTTCCGATTTGCTCTCAGATTCAGTTACAAGCATGCCTTGGATATCTATGTGTTGCTTTTCCATGTGAGAGATGGAACCTGACACACCAATGTGATGTTCACAGAGTTCGCTTTATTGTCGGACTGGGCTAGCTTTATACCAAAGCTGCCCTGTCCACGCTCCTTACAACAATGTGATTGGTTGTAACATGTGCTATACAATAACGTGATAGGCTGCATGTACTGTCCACGCACTCTGCACGTGTGTGTCCGGCGATTGCTCATTCGTTGTTACCTTCTTATGGGGCTCCTTTTGTTTCTTTTGTCTCTGGCTTCACCTCTCAGCCAGGCTGACGACAACCCCATCCCCCGGGGAGAGGGGGGGCCTCTGCCACTACATCTCCCCCTCTTTTATTTAATATAATATTAACAATACGCCGTATCATGCTTTGAAGACAGTGCGAAATACAGGGTAAGAATACTAAAGCTACCACAATTACAGTTAACAGGAACAGACCTGTTTTCAATATTCCTTTTAACCAAACAAGGCATCCAACCCAAAAAAACCCAACATCTTTTGTTATTTTCATGTTCTGCAGATCTTTTATCTTTTTATCTTTTAAGTTCAAACAACACATACAATCAAACTCTTCATAACTGTGACCATGGCCAATAACAAAAAATTAATCGCTGCTCTGTTTTACAAAGTGGTATTCTCAACATTGACTATATCCGTTGCTAAAAGCGATAACACCTCTGTGGTTAAGGGTCATCATCTTTGCAATCAGTTTCTCCTTTGTTAGCTAGCCAAGGTCTCACCCACTTTGCTGGGATCCACGAATTTTTATGGTTACCTGTAGAAACACAAGCATATCCCCTTCCCCAGGTTATTAATGACATAGGCCCTTCCCATTGTTGTGTTATCAGATTAAACACACTAACCTTAGGCACATTTTCAGAAAAATCTTTGACATTTTTGATATGGTGTATAACAACAGGTTCCATTTCAGTCTCACTTTTAGGATTAAGCTAGTTCAGCACATACAAGGCCTTCATCAAAACCTCTTCTGGACTCACACTAATTCCCCCTTGTTTTTTCAAAACAGACAAAAGATTTTTCAAGGTGCGGTGTGCATGCTCAATAATTGCCTGGCCAGTAGAATTATAAGGGACTCCAAACAGGTGTTGTACCTTCCACTGGACGAGGAAGGTTGCAAGTGTGTCAGAACGGTATGCGGGACCATTATCTGTTTTGATCTGTGTAGGAACAGCCATGACAGCAAAAGCTTGTAATAAATGATGCTTTACCGCTTTTGCATTTGCTGAGGTCAAAGCTGTAGCCCACAACAGTCCTGAACAGGTATCTATGGACACATGAATGTACTTTTGTCGGCCAAATGGTGCAAATTCAGTAATATCAGTTTGCCATAACTGACCTGGCTGCAAGCCCCGAGGATTTACTCCCTTTTGTTGGAGAGGCACTATGTGGGCACAATCAGAACAAGCTGCAATAATAGATCGAGCTTGTTCCTTGGTAAGTGAAAACTGTTTTCGGAGTGATGCTGAGGACTGATGGAAGAACTCGTGAGCTTGTCTGGCTTGTTCAAGGAGATACATCTGTCACTGCCACAAGTTTGTCTATAATGTTGTTTCCCTCAACTAGACCACCTGGTATGTTAGAATGTCTTTTTATATGCATTATAAATACTGGCACTGTCCTATAATCTAACACATTCCACAAATCTAACAATGCTTCAAACAACAAGGAATTGGAAACTCGCTGCAAAAGTATTCTATGTGTTCTTTGTACAACTCCCACAACATAAAGAGAATCTGCTACCAGATTAATTGGGCATTTATGCCATTTTTGTAATGCCGCTATCACCGCTTGCAACTCTAAAATTTGAACTGATCCTTCAGCTACAACAATCTGTGAATGCCACTGACCGTTCTCAAACCATACAAAACCTCCTTTGTGTGAGCGACTACTCGCATCCGTGAAAATGGTTATGGCATCTAATGGATGCTCACTAACAATTGACATAGGCTCCAAGGGGAGGTTGGTTTTAAATATGGGATGCGGTGGATAATGATTGTCCGCCTGCACCGGAATCCAGGCAAGAGCTAAGGCAAGATCGTCATGTTTGAGAAGGATCTGTTCAAACAAATTGAGAGAAATAGGGATCACAATTTTAGCAACATACAACCCAGACAAAGTTGGATATCGGCTTAGTCCTTTCACTATCACTTGGGCAATGGCTTCCCACCTTTGAATGATGGTTTTTTGTTTTTGACTGTTTAGAAATATCCATTCTAATACTAACAACAGATCCTTTTCTTCCGTAGTCCACTGGGCCAAAAGTCCTGCCACCTCCTTATTGGTATTATAGGCATAAAGAGTAACAGGCAATTCTGATCTTATCCGCTGAGCAGTATTCTGTGAAATTTTTCTTGCAATCTGCTCAAGTGCTTTTTGTGCTTCTGGTGTAAGGCACTGTGGTTCTTGGGGGTCTCGTCCCCCATGAAGGAGACTAAACAATGGTTGCAAATCTGTATTTGTAATTCCCACAACATTTCTTATCTACTGCAAGTCCTCTACCAACTTCATTGCATCGTGAAGGGTTGCTACCTTTGCTTTCACAGTAAGATTCTGAGGTCTAATCATGGCCTGAGTTAGTTCACATCCTAAATATTTCCATGGTGCGGTTTGCTGTACCTTTTCTGGTGCCACAACCAGACCCCACTGACCTAATTGCTTCGTCAACTGAATTATTGTATCCTCACTAATTTCCTTTTCATTGCACAAAAGGATATAATCCATATAATGATAGATGATCATCTGAGGGTGTTGTTGCCTAAATGACTTTAAAGCCAAATCTACATACCATTGGCAAATAGTAGGAGAATTTTTCATTCCCTGAGGTAACACTACCCAATGATATCTTTTTTGTGGGAGCTTGATGATTAAGCACTGGAACAGTAAAGGCAAACTTTTCACAATCCTCTGGGTGTAATGGGATTGTGAAAAAACAATCCTTCAAAACAGTGACAATTATATCCCAATCTTTTGGAAGCATGGTTGGGGTAGGAAGACCTGGTTGCAGTGCCTCCTATCTTTCATTACTGCATTAATTGCCCTGAGGTCCTGTAACAAATGCCACTTCCCTGATTTCTTCTGAATAGTAAAAACAGGTTTATTCCATGGGCTGGTGGAAGGGACCAAATGTCCGAGACGTAGTTGCTCTTCAACCAACTCCTCTAAATGCACAAGCTTTTCTTTTGGTAATGGCCATTGATCCACCCAGACAGGATCATTTGTTTCCCAACTCAGCTTCATACACAGTCAGGTGTTGCTTGCCGCAATGGCCATTATCAAAAAGGTGACTGCATGACCATTCCCCACTGAGACATCACACCCCTTCCTAATAATGCAATTGTCGTGTTCAGAACATAAGGTCGTACCCATGCCTCTAAGCCCTCGACCTCTTCTCTTATCTTAACCATATGTGTGCTGATGTGGGTAGGAGTGGCCCCCCCTAAAGGCCAACACGGAGGCCAGTCAGCATGAGGGATAATCGTCACATCTGTGCCTGAATCTAAAAGCATTATTTTTCTTCTAATCTCACTTCCAGGCCCATATATGGAAACTAACCTAGATGGTTTGTCCAAAGTCAGTTTTTCTGTGAAAGCAACCACAGGGGCTCCGGTAGAGCCAAAACCTTTCTGACCTCTTTCTGCATCTGAAGCCTTTGGAACACATGCTCTAAAGGGTACCAATTGCACTATACGGGCCCCCTGTTTAATAGTCACAGGGGGTGTTAGGACTTGCAACATAATGCCTGTGGGTCCAACATAACCAGAGTCTATTAATCCGAGCAAAACAAACAATCCCTGTCTTGAAGCAGAAGAACGACCTATTAAAAGTGCACTCAATCCATACCCTTGGGGCCCCGTTACTGTAGATGGAACTACATATACAGACCGGTCTGTTATTGTGACGTCTGTTCCTGCGGCCAGATCGACGCCTGCGCTTCCTGAAGTTGCTGCCCTGAGCAAGCAACAAGCAACTATGGCTGTTCCTCCTCTCGGCTGGTATTGTGGTGTCATCGTACCCCAGCCCCTGGCGCTGGCCCTCCCGTTTCCCGGCAGGGGTGTCCCATCTTTTTAAAATTTTGATCGACGCTCCACTGCTCAGTGTCCATACTTATCACACCGACTGCATGTGCCATCAAAGAGCGAATAATTGAGGGGAGCTGGAGACTGACTAGTGCCATTACTAGGTCCCCCTCTCCGAGTGTACTGAGGGCAATTTCTTTTAAGATGTCCTGTCTGTCCGCAAGTAAAACATGCTAGGCCGAGAGAAGAAGGGCTTCAGCCTTTCATTGCAGTCTTAAGTGCTGCAGCCAAGGCCGCAGCATGGGCTTGAGCATGTATTTTTGCCTTCTCTACCTCCTGTTGCATAATCAGTACCCGTGTACAAGCTTCCACCATCTCTGCCAGAGAAGCAGTTTTTCCTAAGCTGGCTAATATCTGTTGGCATTGGGTGTTTGCATTCATCATGGCCAAATCTTTCCCCACAGCGGCTTTTGCGTCTGGAGTCAGGTTAGGAGAAGCATCTATAGCTTCTTTTAAACGGTTGACAAACTTCATATAGGGTTCCCCAGGATCCTGCTTTATGGTAGAATAGGGTGGCACAGGGTTACCTATATTTGGTAATTCTTTCACTGCTGCCAGAGCAAGCCCTTGCGTTTGCTGCAAAATCCTTGGATGAAGCGCTGCCTGAGTGGCACCATCCGCATATTGCCCACGACCCAGTAATTGGTTCATGCTAGCTAATCGTAATGGATCATCAGCTGGTAAAGGAACATTTTCTAATACTGCCAATTCCACCTTCCCCCGCCAATTGTTCAAGAACAGCAGATACCCTGTTGGGGGAAGCAATAACTCCATCAATGCCTTAATATCTGTCGGAGTTAGTACTTGCCCCTTGAAAAATGAATCGATTAGCTGCATCACATGCTTATTATCCATACCATATTGCATAACTGCACTTTGCAATTGCTTAACCGTTTTCCGATCTAAGGGTGACCACTGCCTTTGTCCTCTGTTATCTACATGCACTGGCATTGCTGTAATACTGCCAGGTAACATAATCCCTTCAATGGTTGCATCCCTCATTACCCCTTGCCAGCGTTGCCCTGCATTATAAGAGTGATCTCAAGGAATATCTCTACCCTGATGCACAGAGGCAGCACCCAAATTATCATTACTATCACTGCTATACAATTCCCTTGTGTTTCCCTGTGGATCAGTAAGTCGACGCATATTTGCAAACCAATCTGCTGACTCAGTCTCCAGCCCTTTTCCATATCGCGCTCTCAAATATTCATCTGCTTCTCTTACAGACTACATCCCATCCTCAACACATTGTCTTGCCCATTTTTGTATTCGCTCCTTTTTAATATGGAGCTCCTCAGGAGTGAGGTCTAATTCCACCCCCTCCCGTTCCTGTTTTCTCCGTTTTCCACATTCCCTGCCAATTGCCTCCAACCCGTCCTTAATTGCATCTGACGCCTTTTTATATGCTATTAACCATGAAGTTTTACCGCCATCTAGTCGCTTCATAGCTTTTAGAACTTCTTGCATCTGGCTCTCCTGCCATCTCAGTAAGTCCTTCAGGCTCTGCACGTGGCTCTCCTCCTGGAAGTCAGGGCAATTCTGCGGTGCTCCATCCTGGTACTCCATCGAGTCCTCTGGCAGAGGGACATCAGGTGGATTAACTTGTTCTGGCTTGTTGAAACTTGCTGGTTGCTGCCATTTGTCGTCAGAGGCAGGCAATGGCTCAAAGGGTGCACAGGGCATAATTTGCTCTCTGCTCCAGAACTCCAGATCTGATACAGGACATAGCAGCGGTATTGATTTTTTGGAGTTCTCAGAGTGGGGGGCAGTACACGGCAGGTGGCTCCGGGGAGACAGCATACACTTCCCGCTCCCCTGAGACTTCCTCCATCAGCTGCCTGATTTCCCGCCACGGTCCAGCGAGATCGCAGGCCTCGTGGCTCCCCCTTGTGACCGCTTCCCATAGTTCAGTCCCCATGTCCTCCCATGCACCGGGAGAAAAAAATTTGTCCGTTGATCGGACACACCCCTTCCGCTGGGCGAATAGTAAAAGACGCTCCACCGCGTCTTTTTCCAAAAATCTTCCTGTTCGTGCAGCCAGCTGCAAAATACTTTTCACTATTGCTTTTTCTTCCGTGGATGCTGCGTTTCCCATGCCGGCTGATTCTCCGTAGATATACTCTCTGCTGTTCTTCGAGTGCCTGGCTACCCTCGCCATCCAGGTAGCTTCCTCTCTTCTTCACTTCCCGTGATCTTGCTTCGATACAAAGTATCATGTCGGGGTCACCAAAATGTTGCTTTTCCATGCGAGAGACGGAACCTGACACACCAATGTGATGTTCACAGAGTTCACTTTGTCGTCGGACCAGGCTAGCTTTATACCAAAGCTGCCCTGTCCACGTGCCTTGCAACAATGTGATTGGTTGTAACACGCGCAATACAATAACGTGATAGGCTGCATGTACTGTCCACGTGCTCTGCACATGTGTGTCCGGCAATTGCTCATTCGTTGTTACCTTCTTATGGGGCTCCTTTCGTTTCGTCTCTGGCTTCACCTCTCAGCCAGGCTGGTGACAACCCCATCCCCCTGGGGAGGGGGGGTGCTCTGCCACTACATCTGTGCTTTCTCAGGCACATGCCCTCTTTATCACAGAAAATTCCTGAGCATCAAATAAAAAAAAGAAAAAAAAAATTGCAGTGATATACTGGTTTTGACTGGGATAATTAATTTTCTTCATAGCAGCTCATATGGTGCTATGCTTTAGATTTGTGACCAAAACAGTGTTGATAACACATTGATGTTTTAGTTATTGCTGAACAGTGCTTACACAGAGTCAAGGCCTTTTCCATTTCTCATATGACCCCACCAGTGAGTAGGCTGGGGGAGGACCGCTGACCCCAATTGACCAAAGGGGTATTCTATACCATATGACGTTGCTCGGCAATATGAAACTGGGGGAAGAAGGAAGCGGGGGGTGGGGGGGGGAATGTCTGGAGTTATGGCATTTTGTCTTCCCAAGTAACTGTTAGGCATGATGGAGCCCAAGTCAATTTGAATATATTTTAAATATTTAAGAATACACTGGAGCATCTTCAACACTTTATTAGTTTGTTTTCCATAGCTTTCTAAATATTCAGATTTTAATATTCCTCTTCTGCTGTTTAGGCTACTAGGAAGGGGTAATTGTGAGAAATGCAGTTGTGATTTGTGCTAACATGTTTAATGTTTACACATATAACCAAATGAGGCACAGGCTCTGAACCTGGAAAAAGGAAAAGGTGGTTAAGTTCTATGAAAAAAGTTATGAAACTTGTTTATGAAGTTATATTGATAGAGGGAACTTACATTTTAAGGGTTAACCAACCACATAATAAGGGCCTACTAACAAACTAACACTTTAAGCCACATAATGAATATCTAGTTTAGAGCTGTATGTAACCAGTTGTGTTAAGAAAAAAACAGAACCTCATCAAATGCTGAGATAAGAAGTTTTACAGCACCAGCTGTAACCTTGAGGAGACAAGATAGCCAAGATTTACAGCAAAAAGGGGGCACCAGTCTGATTTCGGTCGACTTGGCAGCTTGGGTTCCAGCCAATTCATCATAATGAGCCAAAGGTAAAAAGTTCACTGTGACGAAGCTGAAGGAGCCTTCATCCAAAGACCCTCAAAGGCCCTTCCTCAAAATCACCAAGTGACACTGTACAGGCGCAACAGGGGAGGGTCAAGGAGGAGGCTATGGAAATGGTTATCTGAGACTCATTTTAATAAGAAGCAGGGAAAGGTTATGAATATGTATAGGCATTCCTGGGGTCATTATGAATATGTAATACCTTACTGTATTTAAGTACACTTCTAATTGTTAAAAGGTGTGCGTGTTGGGCAGAGCGAATCCCCCGCGCACCCAGTGCTGTTTTGGTGATGCTCTAATGAACACGTGTTTAAGGAATACAATTAAGGAATTGGTTTAAACATTGCTTATCCATAGAAAAAGCGTAAGTTATTTATTTCATGATGGTAAAATTTTGTGTGTAGTAGCTGTTATTTTTCTTTCTAGCATGCTAGCTTTATTCCAATATCCAGACTTGTGTAACTCTGTGATAGGCTGTGTCTCATCTCGATGTGCTGGATTTGGCTCTTTTGTATGCACACCAAGTAAAGAATCCTGGTTTGGGGATAACCATTGTAGCGCACCAGATGAGACCCTAATAAAAGCCTTGCCCGGTCCAGCTTGCTGCGGCGGTGGGGGAGCAGGTGCCGATTGCGCTCCAGCGCGCACTGACCTGTTTTGTCAGGGAGACCCAGCGGTGCCTCTGCCTGGCTGAGCAGTAAGCAGTTCAAAGGTGCAATGCAAAAATTGAGATATTTTCTTGAATAAGTGTAAATATCATCCATCTGCATATTTGAACTTGGTGTTTGGTTTTCATATCTGAGCTCAGTATGTTAATTTGCATATATATGTATTTGGTACCAAAATAATTTTGTTTGGGGAGATAATTACAAAACGGGAACTGGTTCCACTGCTAAAATACCACCTTGCTCCCCCTTAGGATGCATCCTTACACATTAGAGTAACTTTTGGGGAAATATTCTGAAAAAAGAAAACTTGAAACGATACTGTACTGGAATGTCGCTTAAATGTGGAATTCTGGGTTTTAGTGCTGTATTGCAATTAATGTTGTTCTGCAGAACTTTGGAAAGAATTGGGTGAAGTATGGTACTGTAAGTTAATTTGCTAATTTTGAGACCAGAAAAGAATTTAAATTGTTAAACTCTGATTCGCATTGAAACAAAAACAAAAAACCAAAAACAAACAAAAACAAACAAACCCCCCACACACGCACACAAAAACCCAAACCAAACCAAACAAACAAAAACCAAAACCAGAAAGAAAACAAAGCCTAAATGCTATGATGGATGTGAACTTGGTATTGTATGAGGTTGTGTTTAAAAGTTGCTAGAATATGAACTGATTTGGATCTAGGAAAATGGAATAATGGATTGATGTTTAATATGCTGGTTTTTGACATCTGTAAATTGAAAAAGGTAAATGGAGCTAAGGAATGTAACTATTGCGGAGCTACTTGGAATTGCATATAAAGTGTATTATGGTTGGAATGAAATGAGAAAACAAAAAACAAAATATCCCAGGCCTGTGTTCTACAGTTTGAATATAAATTTCAGACCTGTGTCAAGCTGCAAGATAAACTCAGCTCATTGTAACCGAGGAGTTTACCAGAGCCTCCCACTTTGTACCAGCGATTACGCCACCTGCGTGGCCTTGGCTATATCTAAACTGCAGCAAGAAGAGAAAGAAAAGAAAAAAAAAAAAAAAGGAAAAAACCTGGTTGCCCTCTGCTAAGCGGAGAAAGGGGGCTTTATTCCCCCCTCCTCTGCCTTTTTTTACTGAAGTGTTGTCATCCGCCTTGCTTCTCAGCTTTGAGTCAGGGGTATTTGGTGTTGTTTCTTTTTGCTTCTGTCTTGTTTCTTAGTTTCTAGCACATCTGGGGAGAGAGCTCATCATTTTACCTCCTTGCTGAAGTTGGTCTCTTCACACTGGTCACCTTTAGGGGTTCAGAGTGCTCAGTGCTTCTCTGGGTCAGAGTGGTACTGATTTGGGTGTAGAGTGGAGCCAGGTTGGTTTGATGTGGAGTTCGAACTGATTTGTTTTCATGCTGGGCTGGAGATCCTGCCATCTCAGATGGGGGTGAGAGGGAGGTTTTATCCCCGCCCCCCCCACCCCCCCGCCAGCAATGTTACTGCTAGAGAACTGTAATACTGCATGAAGGAGTCTGAGGGTGAAATTTAAAGGCATCGCCAGATCGCCAGTGAATCCATAGTTCTAATGAAGCCAGGAAATTAAACCAAAATATTTTTTAATAGACTTATTCTGTGGTAACTAGTTGTAAAAGACTCGTAGTAAGTTAACCGTGCTAGTTTTTGAGGTCATGGGAGAGAATGAAAGAAAGGCCATTTTTTGAGACCAATGGAACACCAAATTTGGAACAAAGTTTTACCATATGAATTCTCGTATTTGCCAGAAAGCCCTATACCTCTCTTGGGTCAAGAAATTGTAAGCTCAAATAACATTTTCTGAGAATTCTGTTTAGTTGCATGGCCTACAAGAAGCTGCTTGGATGGTGCAGATCTGCTTGCTGCAAGTGAGAAATCTACAAGGAAATTTTGAATGCTGTATTCCACTAGTATTAACAGCCAATGTTTCGATAAAGCAAACAGTCCTTTCCAATTAATAACTTGGGGAAAGGGTTATGCTTGTGTCATTACAGGCCGAGGATCAAAGTGGATTCCCGCAAAATGGGTTAAGCCATGGCTGAATAAAGACAACAAAGATTCCATGGGTGCAGATGGACAGGAGGGAGATAAGTTGTGAGGACTGTTTCAGATGTAAACCATGGATCCTAATTCAGTGTTATAGATGCTCACAGACCTGGTGGTCCAGAAGCCTATTAGCAAGCAGGTGGTGTACCTTCTGTGGAGAATGGCAATTTGAACAAACAGCGGGAGAGCCAAAAGGGTGATATTACACTTAGACAGCTCGTGAACATAGATGATATCCAATCAGTTAATGCATGCCTGGAGCGTGGATGCTCATTCAGAGAATAGTTGCATATATAAGGAGGCTTGTTTCTGTAATAAATGGCTTTGCGTGATTCACATTGAATCGGAGTGCTGAGTCCTTTATCATTCCAACAGGAGACCCCTCAACTGCTGGGTGCCCACGGCCAGTGTGGTGGATGTTTGGAAGCTTCAAAGGCACCCCACAGCCAGTGTGGGGGTGCAGAGAAGCTTCTGGAATGCCTACAGTCAGATCTGATCAGGCTATAAAAAAATGCGATTCTAGTAGAAATGTGCCCCTTGCAGGCGATCTCTTGGAGTTACGAGCTGAGCCGCTGCCATCAGGAGCCACCCCTCCCCCGGGATGGAGACTTCGCTTGCCTTGCTGCCACGTGTGTTAGTAAAATTTACCTTTGCGCGATTGCGAGTGTATCTACTTTCCATGCACATTTGCACATGTTTTTATAGTTTCCGTGCACATTTGCACGTGTATTTATACTTTCCATGCACATTTGCATGCCTACTTTCCATGCTCAATACGAGCATGTGTATAAATTATTTCCTTGCATAATCATGGGTGTATTTTCCTCCCGTGCTTACACATAAGCACGTGTAATATTCCGTGCACATTTGCACATGTATCTCTCCTTGCAGGATTGCGAGTGTATTATAAATTTACCCTCGCAGGATTGCGAATGTACACTTTCTGTACTCAGTACGAGTACGTATATCACTTTAAAATAATCCCACATCATGTTCAAGCAAGTGTGGACTCTTCCCGTACTCAGGGATGGCTCCGGTATTGTTTTGGTGAAGCCACGTGTATCCACACTATGGACCTCCGGTTGTATTAGTTGCTGCCCCTTAATAATTTTCCTCAACTGATATCTGAACCTGTATTTAAGTCACTTTTGGAGTGCTAAAACCCTGTTTCTCACCGGTTTAATAAAAGTTGGTTTGGACCCTGTTGTCTCTTAAACTAACCTCGGGGTGCCTCTGTGACAGTTACCAGTACAAAATCTTAGTGCGCTATAATACAGTGTTATGCACAATATTGGTCACTTACCAAAGATCTGCAGTCGGTAAGGGGTCTCTCAGCCTTGAGGAGTAACCTTGAGAAGAATCCCAGCTCAAAGGGAGATCACTGCCGTGCAGCCAGCTGCTTAGCAGGGAGAGCTGATAAAAGATTCACTTAGGCTGTCATACTTACGGAATAAAGTGATTGGCTCATAGTCAAATTACATGTGATTGAAAAGGTAAGCACGAGACTCCTTGTGCTCACAACTTTCTTTGTTCCTTGATAAATGAGTCTTGGAAGAACCACCTGCTATTTATGTGTTAATCGCATGATCAGTGTTCCAGTTTCCAAGCCCATATGCACCAATGCTCACCATGTCACCCTGTTCCCATGTGGATTTTCAGAGAACAGGTTGGAACTAGAGAAGTTCTTCATCCAATTATAGCCTAGGCCTTTACTTCCTTTGGAGCCTGAACCAAACTGCCACTAGTTTGGTCAAGGAGTTGAGTGCATCCATCACAAAAGAATACAAAAAGTAGCTCTCTTAGATACTGAAATTTGGTTTCAGGTAGCTACAATGCTGGGTCTGCATACTGCTATAAAATTGAAAGTTACCATATGGTTTTGGATGCTCCCATTGGTCATTTAACTGAAATAAAGTAGTGACTAATTTTAATTTTCTCATCTATATATTTTAAAGCAAGTCAGTCCACCCTGAAGTTATGTTACGTAATTTATAATTAGGCACTTCAACAAATGGCTTGATGTTTCAGTGATGTTGAAGTTCTGAAAACCTGAGCTTTACAAGTTCTCAACACCTCTGAAAACTGGCCAGGGCTCAAGTCAGCATTCGGGTCTGGATTAACAATCTAACTATAGGTGTCTGTCATGAGGGTACCCAAAAATCAGTTTTAGGCAGACAACGATGTCCAAAAGAGACTTTTATTCTGTCCAGAAGGGTCCAGAAAAACAGCCAATTAGAAACAAGGTTTATACAATTAGTTAGCACTCCAGTAACATAAAATACAGGTTCGGATATCAGTTGAGGAAATTATTGGGGTACAGCAAATAAGAATAATGAAGATCCACAGTGTGCATACTCACAAAAAACAACGCCAGAGCCATCCCTGACTCCAGGAAAATACACTTGCTTGTCTAGTGAGGAAAACAATCACCTGAGTGGCAAGGAATTATTACCCCATTTTTATAGTCTTGTCAGATCTGGCTGTGGGCTTTCCAGAGGCTTCTCAGCTTCTCTGCACCCCCCCTACTCAGGCTATGGGCACCCTGGCAAACAAAAGGAGCTATTAACTGCCCTATTGCAGGAGAGGGGGAGATGTGTTGTGGAAGTGGGGGATGTGTATGCACCTTCCACAGTGAAGAAAAGGGGGGGGGAATGTGCAACTGCTACAGTATTTCATATGAAAATCTGACCTAAATTCACTCCTGATTGTTTTTGGAATTACTTATTTGTGAAATATTAATATCAGTCATATGATGTTGTGCTCTCAACATTCCTGGGTGTCACCTTCCTTCTGCGGCTTCCTCTGCAGTGTTTTTGTGAAAGATGTTCTCCACAGAGCTTAGTACCAAGTGTGGAGAGACAAAAATAGGTCATCAGGCAGGCTGAAGTGCATACAGATACTTCTGTGGTAAGAGAAAGAGAAGATTCAGCAAAAATTCCTCTGGGGAGCAGCAGATAGTAATACTTCTTAGTGTTTAAGCCTTGATTCAGCAAAGCTCTTAAACAAAGACTTATTTTTAGAGATTATAAAGGTCCCATCTCTGTTCCTTAAAGCTCTTCAATGTGTTTTTAACTAGCAATGAGACTGCTGTCACGGTCCGTTTGGCGATGGACTCGTGATGGTTCTTTTAACTTGATCTCAGAGCGCAAAATTAAGGCGACCAAAATGCCAAGGGGTTATGATTCAATCAAGCAGTGTTACTTTATTAATTTGCCCGTAAAGCGGCACACGATAGAGAGAGAGAGTAAGAAAGAGAAAGGGGAAAGAAACGGGGAAAAGTAAAGGAAAAGATGAGAAAAAAGATTGCATTTATCACCAGTCCAGTTCCAGAAGCGTTCCTCTGGTCTCCGGGTCCCGTGGAGTCCGGCCGGTCCTCCGTCGTGGTTCGGGATCCTCTGGTGGGAAGATCTTCGACGGTGTCCATTCTGGAGTCACCTTTTATGCTTCTTCATCCCCCCTTGCTCCCATTGTTTTAGGCCAGTCTCCACCTTGATTTTGCAACCCAGGATTGTACTGCACAGGCTCGAAAGATTTACGCTTTCTTTTGCCAACGCTTACGTGCCCAGCATTCAGGGTCTTTCTCTGGTCCATTGGGTGACGTCAGGACCCTTGGCAAGCTTCTGGGCATGCTCCTTTTCGTTGGCCATTGTTTGAGGGAGCAGGTGAGGGACATGTGTAACTGAGGTAGCAGGTGAGAACACGTTCTTCTGGACGGCGGCTATTGTTTCTGGGTCGAAGAGACCCTCGTAACAATAGCTTTCAGGAGGCAGGGGCTGGTTTGGCTGGAGAAGCAGGCAAAGTCCACACAACAGCCATTATTAGCAGGAGCCACCCCGTATCGGAGAAACAGTGCGACACAATGCTTCTCCTCGGGCCTCTCTCCAAGTCATTGTCCATCTGTTCTTTCAGTCTCAGCTTCAGTTCTCTAAGTTCTTGATGGTGATGTTCAGGCAAATACTGCTCCATCTTTGGACCGACTCTCACAACTGTTAAAACAATTGAAGTTCAACACGTGCTTAAAAGCCTTAGTGAATATGGGAATTTTGCTTAGTGTCCTGGTCTTTGCTCCTTGGAATAATGGAAAATGTAAAATCTTTGGAGAAAGGAATAGGATCAATTTGGGAGGATGTGCCAGGCAGCACACAAATAATTATATGGTTGAAGTAATTGAATATTTCTCTGTGTGAGTGCCTTTGGCATAGAATTTTTGTCTAATGTTCAATAAATCAGTGAAACCTAGCCTTTTTGAGTTTCGGATTCTGTGTTCTCTCAGTTCTCTTTTCTTGATACCCAAACTGAGAGAACTTTTGTGTGCTAAATATTGTCAATCACAGATTCATTAGGCACTTTGTTTGAATATAGAAAGTGCTATAAAATGTTAAGAACTTTGGCAAATAACACAATGAATGTCTGGAGCTTAGAATAAGTAGAAATATTTTGCCTTTATTTCTGTAGCTCAGTATTTTTAAGATAGTTGGTTTGTTCATTTCACAGCTGGTATTGCTTTCATGCACTTTCTATGTATGTTTCTGTTTCTTTTCCATGCAAATAATTTACATGAGCCTCCTGAACTCTTACTAAGAAAAGATGTGTTCTCAAGTATGAGATTTGGGAGACTTTCCATGGGGGTATTGCCATCAGAAAAGTTTGGTGGGGGAGAGTTGTGTTTTGAGCTTTTAAAGTAGTTTGTGATTTTAAACTGGGAATTCTTGTTTCCCAGCAGTGCTTGCTATGTAATTATTGCCTTTAATAGCCTGAAAGCATTTGGTCATATTTTGATTCTTTAGAGGATCTCCAAGTTCCAGGGAGTATTAGCTTGAGAAATACAGATAAAATCTATGCTAAGTCTAGACAGGTTCTTTTTTTAAAAAAAAAAAAAATTAAAAAAAATTAGCTATAAATACTTGACTGCAAACTTTTTCACCACTATGCATCTGATACAACTCAGTTATATTGCTGTACACATTTAAATGATCTATTACTAGTCTGCTGCCAGACACTAATAAAATATAATCACCTTTTGATAACATTTTATTATTTTTCTCATTTTCTTTCTAGACAGTTTATGGTTCCACAGGATTCTTTAATTCACAGTCATGATGGACAGTTAATAGGCTTTAGTAGCTTGTCTTCTTGGCTCCATGCCAAGAAAAAGTTTCAGCTGTCTTTTGAACAGCTATATATGTGGCAAATACATAGCACTGGGACTTCTAATACAGCTGTAAATGTAGGGTAATGGATCAAAATTTGTTTTACATATTGCAATTGTTTATACATAAACTTACCCATAAGAATAAAAAATATATATTTCAACAAAAGATAATTTGTATAAACTTGGTTTTACTCTATTTCAAACCCCTTGAATTTACATATTCAAACTTAGTTGGAAGAGAAAAGAAAATTAGCACTCTATATGGCCATATCACAGGGATGTGAAAAAGTTGAGAGATGTGGATAAGAAAGAGTAATGTATTTACAACTAATATAATTCATTCATATTACAACCAGTATAATTCAATATGCTAATAAATGCTAGGGAAGAGATTAGTAAAAAAAATTTAATTTTTCCACAATTTACTGCTTCCCAATATTTGATCTAAAAAGAGACAGGTTATCTTTCTCTTTGGAAAAATACAGCCCTCCCTCTACACCTTTTTCTGTTGTTGCCTGCCTGGCAGTCCAACTTTTCTCAGTGTTAACTGACTGAGAGTCTGGATGGATTCAGTCCTTTACAAGGAATTTACTGAATAGCTAGATGATAACAATCCCCCATGTTTTCCAAAAAGAAAAGGACTAAGGAAAATCAAGAAACATTTCACAGCTCCTTACCAACTCACCTGTCTCATTCCCTTTCCGGGGTCACAAGATGTGCCACATCCAGGTGCTGACAGAGTCCATTTGCAAGTTAATCCATTTTAGACTATTTGTAGGAGACAGTTTCTGTGTAGAAATTACAAACTTCCTGAAGTTCTCTGAGGCACAGACTGAAAAAAAGAACAAGTCTAAGCTGGAGGCAATTTCTAAAAATAAGTGTTGTTTTTCTTCTAGCTAGCCTGACTGGCCAGCAAGGTGAGGTGGAGAAGTTGCACTTTACATGAGAGAGCAACTCAAATGTCTTGAACTCTGCCTAGAGAGGGACAAAGAACGAGTGGAGTCCTCATGGGCAAAAATTAAGGGACAGGTTAACAAGGGGGAAACTGTTATGGGTGCCTGTGGATGGGTTTTGATAGATAAAGATCTGTTGCTGAATTAGTCAGGCTCAAAGGGAACTCAAGGCCGCTTTGAGAAGCTGAGTGCAGAGTCTGCTGTGAGAAAGAAGGGCATTCCTCAATCACCGGGCTCCTGGTGTGACGTGAATCATCGGACGTATCATCAGTGAGACTCCAGAGCACGGACAGCCCACGATACTCATTTAACGAATCCATGCTTGGAGCGTGGACGCGTGATTAGAATATAGTTACGTATATAAGGAGACTTGTTTCTGTAATAAATGGCTTTAGCGTGATTCACATTGAATCGACTTGTTTTGCTTAGTCCTTGTCTCGCTCTAACATATGGTGACCCCGACGTGATACTCTGAACGGCGTACCACTGAAGTTGGGGAAAAGCCTGGAGCGGCCCAGCCGGAGGCGGATCAGCTGGACTGAGAACCGGGCGGAGGCGTACGGACGTTCCGCATTAATAGTTGAAGAAGTCACCGTAAATGGTGAGCGGCTGGGAGCGGGAGGAGGGAAGAGTGAAGTTATGGGGCAAAATATATCCTTTGAGGAAGAAGCCATAGTTAAACTCCTCCTGCCTATTCTCTCTATGAGAGGACTTAAATAAGAAGAAAGTAACATATGTAGACTATTAATTCGGTATAGAATTAATGGCTACCCGGGAGAAAACGAGAAGGCTTTTAAACATTAACTTTGGGACGATAAAGGGCAGAAATTATGGAATAGGGTCAGCAATGGAGATGATAAAGAAACTAAATCACTAGCGACTAATTGCGACCTTAAAAGACTTTAAGGCTGAGAAGGCTACTATTGCCAGAATTTTTCCAGCGTTGCAGCCTGATAACAAACCTAAAAATGACTGTGAAGTTTACCGGATCGTGTCTTTTGACCCCCTCCCCACTCCATCCTCTGTTGTGTCAGCGGCACTGGTGCAGCGGTCTGTGGCAGGGGGAGGAAAATTACCGAGTGAATGGCCTCCCATACCATCACATGACCCTAAAGAGACCAAGCAGTCCAAGGAACTGGAGTCAGATAATTTGTCAAAAGAACTGTTGGAAGCTGAGAATGCTAAAGTCGTAAATCTGAAATCCTGAGACAGTCAACAGATCTTGCATATCAAGCTATGAGAGAGGTGCCTGAAACCAACAAAGCAGCCAAATCATTTGCAACTATTAATCAGGGTCCCAATGAGAATTACATGCAATTTATTGACCATCTTCAAGAGGCCATCAGTAAGCAGGTCGAAAACTTAGAAGCTACGGAAGCACTAGTGTTGAGATTAGCAGTAGAGAATGCTAACGTTTGCTATCAACATGTTATTTGCGAGTTTTACAGTACACATTATGTGCTCCTGTGTATTGCCTCTCTGAAAATCAAGCAGCTTGTCAGGAATGTGAGTTAATTGTTTTACTAGTTGTTTTTAAGTGCACCGTAAAACCTTCTCCCTGCTTGTGCCTTCCTCCCCCTCCTCCCTCTCCCTCCCCCCCTCTTCTCAAGCTTTTTACTTGCAAGATGGGGTCAGGAATAATTGTTTTCAGTTGTATTCCTAAAAAATCAGTATTGGGAGGTGTTTTAAAACTTAGGAAAGCACTCTGAATTATAAGGAAGGAAGATCTTGTAAAATATTGTAATTAATGGTGGCTGCGGTATGACTTAAATGATTGGGAAAAGTGTCCGGAAAATAGAATCTTGTTGCAATTAATGTTGTTTTTGAGACCAGAAGATCAGGACAAAATAAATCTCTACAAGAGATCATTAAATCATTTCAGACAGTTTTACAGGCGAGGTGCTTTGAACTTCAACAAGCTGAGAGAGAATTAACTGATAACACACAGGTCACAGAAAACTTGTTAAAGTCTGCAAGATGCTTTCCTTATTAACCTGTTTTCTTTGTGGGTATCTGTTTAAGTATGTTGCAATTTTGGTAGGTCTTTGCTATATGGTACGCTAAGTTCACAGTCTGCTAAATCATGAGAATCCATTGACTCAAAATGTGCATTTTGTGATAATTCAGAAGATCATGAGTAATTTAGTTCTTTACTGCGTGAATGTGATCGTAAAATTTTGCGTGTAGTGGCTGTTATTTTTCTCTCTAGCATGCTAGCTTTATTCCAGCATTCAGACTTGCGCAACTCTGTGACAGGCTGTCTCTCATGTCGGTGCACTAAATTTGGCTTTTCCGTATGCACACCATGTAAAGAATCCTGGTTTTGGAATAACAGCTGTAGCACACCGCATAAGACACTAAAAAGAACCAAACCAAAACAACACAAACAAAAAACAAAAAACAAAAAACAAAAAAGGCTTTGCCCAGTCCAGCTCGCTGTGGGGGGGCTGAGGGCTTCAGCACGCACTGATTTTTTTTGTCAGGGAGACCCAGAGGTACCTCCACCTGGCTGAGCAGTAAGCGGCCCAAAGGTGCAATGCAAAAATTGAGATATTGTCTTAAATTAGTGTGACTGTGATCCATCTGCATATTTGAACTGAGTATGTGGGAAACTGCAGCGAGTCTGTGGAATCCTTGACAGAAAATATGAGAGTAGAGATCAGCCTTGAGATACTAAGATTTACCCTTGAGAAGGATGGGAGTAAAGGAGTATCCGGAGAGAGGAGAGATGTACCCATGAGAGAGAAGGGGATAGAAGAATAACATGGATGATAGAAAAATTAACCAATGAGATGTTAGCACTGTAACTTGTAACCAATAGTGAAAAGACACATGAACTGGTAGAATTGTATAAAAATGCACTTGTAGCAATAAATGGCACCTATTACTTTCATCTTGAAAGAATTTGGTCCATGTCGTTTGTCCGTCTCAACCGTGACATATGGTGAGCCCGACATGATCCTGCCTGAAGAGGATCTTGCATAACAAGGTGACAGCGGAAAGCTGTGAACAGCCGAAGAAGAGCTGTGCAGACGGAGCCCGGTACAGCTGATAAGAGCAGCCAAGGAGAGCTGCCGAAGATCTGGATCGATTGAGAAGACACCTCGCTAAGGAGTAGGTGAGCTACTGGGAACAGGGGGGGTGAAACTTATCTAAAGAAGAGGGTACTATATTATCCACATGGAAGCTGCTTCTGAAGAAGCAGGGTGTTAGCCTTCCAGAACTGACTTCAAGAAAATGTTACTATGGGGCAAAGCACAAGGTTTAGAGGTTAATCCTGTGACAGCATTTACTTGGGGGATAAACTGATAGTGCTACCCAAGGGTCCAAGGAAGCAACTGAACTGTTAACAACCTGGCACTTGCTATTAGATACTCTGAAAGAGTTAAAACAGCAACAGGATAAGGCAGAGGAGGCGGAGGGGGATGGTCTTCTTGGCTCGCCTGGGCCAAATTCGGAGAAAAAAGCAAGATTAAGCACTACTCCGATCCCCCCTGTTACTAAGGATTCGTCAAAACCGCCCAAGTCCATATTATCTGACATGGATAAGGATCCGCGGCACTTTCTTGGAAAGTTAAAAGGAATAAAGGAGGAGCGTACGTATGTGTGGCCCCGAGATCAGAAAAAAATTATGAAAGAGTCGTATACATATGTGTGGCCCCGAGATCAGATAAAAGCTATGAAAGACTCACATGAAAAAACAGTGTTGGGTTATCTGCGATCTCGGGAGGGGCCCTCGGACCACCGGTCAGAGCAGTGCGTCCGGCTGACTGCTCCGCTGTCATTGATCGCGGCTCGAGCCTCTCCTCTACCATTATCAACCGCGGTTCCGCCGTCTGCGTCACCGCCATTAATCACAGTTCAACCCTCTGCCCCGCCGCAATCAGTCACGGAAAAAAAAAAAAAAAAAATGGACATTTTTTTTTCCCCTATCCCCCCTTGCCTGGAGATTTGGGTGGGGAGGACCCCCCTGTGGTGAGCCAGATCGAGCCAAATAACATAATTCCTACAGATCTGGGTCCCCCCAACCTGCCCCCGCCTCCCTCCCACACTGAATTCCCGAGGGTGAGGGTAGAGTTTCAGAGCGTAAATCGAACTTACCAAAAAGCTGGGATTTACCCCCAGTTTCGATTACAGTTAAACCACGGGACCCTGTGCATTTCTGGAAGAGACACTAATTGAAACACCACAACTACAGGCACGATAACTTTCTGAAATCCTGAGGCAGTCAACAGACCTCGCATATCAAGCTATGATAAAGGTGCCTGAAACCAACAATGCAGCCGAATAATTTGCAACTATTAATCAGGGTCCCAGTGAGAATTACATGCAATTTATTGACCACCTTCAAGAGGCCATCAATAAGCAAGCTGAAAACTTAGAAGCTAAGGAAGCATTGGTGTTGAAATTAGCAGTAGAGAATGCTAATGTTTACTATCAACATGTTATCTGCAAGTTTTCCAGTACAAATTATGTGCTCCTGTGTATTGCCTCTCTGAAAATCAAGCAGCTTGATAGGAATGTGAGTTAATTGTTTTACTAGTTGTTTTTAAGTTCGCCGTAAAATTTTCTCCCCATTTTTCCCAGTCGTGCTGCAAGGAGCACCCCTCCCTCCCCCCCTCTTCTCAAGGTTTTTACTTGCAAGATGGGGTCAGGAATAATTCTTTTCAGTTGCGTTCCTAAAAAGTCAGTATTGGGAGATGTTTTAAAACTTAGGAAAGCACTCAGAATTATAAGGAAGGAAGATCTTGTTAAATATTGAAATCAATGTTCGCTGCTGTTTAAGTTAAATGATTGGGAAAAATGTCTGGAGAATAGAATTTTGTTGCAATTAATGTTGTTTTTAAGGTGAGAAGAGCAGGACAAAATAAATCTCTACAAGACATCATTAGATCATTACAGACAGTTTTACAGCTGGAACGGTTTGAACGTCAACAAGTTGAGAGAGAGTTAACTGATAACACACAGGTCACAGTAAACTTGTTAAAGTCTGCAAGATGCTTTCCTCATTAACCTGTTTTCTTTGTGGGTATCGGTTTACGCATGTTGCAATTTTGGTAGGTCTTTGTTATATGGTATGATAAGTTTACAGTCTGTTAAATCATGAGAATCCATTGACTCAAAATGTGCGTTTTGTGATAATACAGAAGATCATGAGTAATTTAGTTCTTTACTGCGTGAATGTGATGGTAAATTTTGTGTGTAGTAGCTGTTATTTTTTTTTCTTTCTCTAGCATGCTAGCTTTATTCCAGCATTCAGACTTGCGCAACTCTGTGACAGGTTGTGTCTCATCTCAATGTGCTGGATTTGGTTTTTCCGTATGCACATCATGTAAAGAATCCTGGTTTTGGAATAGCAGCTGTGGCACACCAGATGAGACACTAAAAAAAAAAAACAAAACAGAACAAAACAAAACACAAAAAGGCCTTGCCCAGTCCAGCTTGGCGGGTGCCAAGGGTCCAGCGCGCAACTGACTTTTTTTGTCAGGGAGACCCAGAGGTACCTCCACCTGGCTGAGCAGTAGGCAGCCCAAAGGTGCAATGCAAAAAAAATTGAGATATTGTCTTAAATCGGTGTAACTGTGATCCATCTGCATATTTGAACTTGGTATATGGTTTTCATACCTGAGCTCAGTATTTTAGTTTGCATATTCGTATTTGGTACCAAAAGAATCTTCTTTGGGGAGATAATTAAAAAATAGGAACCGGTTCCACTGCTAAAATTCCACCTTGCCTCCCCTTAGGATCCTTACACATTAGAGTAATTGCTTATATTGTTAGAAAAGCATTTAAATTGTTAAAATGCTATGATAGATGTGAATTTGGAAGAGGTTGTATTTAAAAGTTGCTAGAATATTAACTGATTTAGATTTAGGAAAATAGACTAATGGATTTATGTTTATTATACTGGTTTATACTGTTTTTTGACATCTCTAGATTATAAAAGGTAAATGGAGCTAAGGAATGTAACTATTGCTGAGCTACTTGGAATTGCATATAAAGTGTATTATGTCTGGAATGAAATGGGAAAACAAAACAGCAAAATATCCCAGGCCTGTGTGCAGCTCATTGTAACTGAGGAGTTTGCCAGAGCCTCCCACTTCGTACCAGTGATTATACCAGCTGCATGGCCTTGGCTATATCTGAACTGCAGAAAGAAAAAAAAAAAAAAAAGGAAAAACCTGTTTTCCCGCTGCTAGGCAGAGAAAGGGGGGCTTTACTCCCCCCGCTCTGTCTTTTTTTTTCCCTGAAATATTGTCATCCATTTTTGTTGTGGCACTCTGTTGTTTTTTGGCTTTGAATCAGGGGTTATTGGTGTTTTTTATTTTTACTTCTGTCTTGTTTCCTAGGTTTTGGCACATCTGGGGAAAAGAGCTCATACTTTTACCTCCTTGCTGAAGTCAGTCTTTTCACACTGGTCAGCTTTGGGGGGTCACAGTGTTCAGTGCTTCTCTGGGTCAGACTGGTACTGATTTGAGTGTGGAGTGGAGCCAGGTTGGTTTGATGTGGAGTTCAAACTGATGTGTTTTCATGCTGGTCTGTACGTCTTGCCATCTCAGATGAGGGCGAGAGGGAAGTTTTATTCCCCCCCGCGCCCCTCCCCCAAGCAATGTTACTGCTAGAGAGCTGTAATACTGCATGAAGGAGTCAGAGGGTGAAGTTTAAAGGCATCACCAGTGGATCCATAGTTCTAATGAAACTGGAAAATTAAACCAAAAATTTGTTGATAGACTTATTCTGTGGTACTTAGTTGTAAGTGACTTCTTAGTAAATTACCATGCTAGTTTTTGAGGTCATGAGAGAGAACGAAAAAAAGGCCATTTTTTGAGACCAATGGAATGCCAAATTTGGAACAAAGTTTAAATACATGAATTCTTATAGTTGTTAGAAACTCCTATACCTCTCTTAGGTTAAGATTTGTTAAGTAAATTGTAAGCTCAAATAACGTTTTCTGAGAATTCTGTTTAGTTGCATGGCCTACAAGGAGCTGCTTGGATGGTGCAGATCTGCTTGCTGCAAATGAGAAATCTCCAAGGAAATTTCAAATGCTGTATTTCCACTAGTATTAACAGCCAATGTTTCGATAAAGCAAATACTATACTGATTGATCTGAAACAGGACTTCGATCTGGTAAGGGAAAACAATATCCAATAAATATGACAGCCAAAATGGAGTTGGAATCTTTGAGGAATAAATTTATGACAACGTTACAGGCTGACTGCGTTCGATTGGACTTGCAGATTTGTCTATTTATAGCTACAACATAGAAACAACCCACCATACTTTGCAAGTATGACCCAAAACCATGCTAAATCAGAAAGAACCTACATTAGTTATGGTCAAATCACTAGTCAATTAAAAAGGCCACATCAATTGATAACCTGGGGAAAAGGTTATGTTTGTGTCATTACAGGCCAAGGATTGAAGTGGATTCAACAAAGATTCAAAGGATGCAGATGGACAGGAGGGAGATAAGTTGTGAGGACTGTTTCAGATGTAAACCATGGATCCTAATTCAGTGTTACAGATGCTCGCAGACCTGGTGGTCTAGAAGCCTAGTAGCAAGCAGGTGGTGTACCTTCTGTGGAGAATGGCAATTTGAACAATCAGCAGGAGATCCAAAAGGGTGATATTATGATTAGATAGTTAATGCATAGATAAGGTAAAATTATGAGATATCTCTATCATAGTAATCTAAGTTCAGCAACTGATAAAGTTTTAGAAGGGATATTAAAGTTAAGCTATTGATCTTTTAAATAGGTTGAGATAATTTTTAAGATAGTAATTCAATTATTAGTATATACTGATGGTATTAAGTATGTTACCCTATAAACTGTGCAGTTATAAGTCTTTTAGGAATTTAAGAGAATATATTGTATTAACTTGTCTGGTTATTTTGAATCTATTAAAATAGTGTGATAATAAGGTTGTCATGATAGAATTAAGGTTTTAAGAATAGTTAGGTAGTTGTTTGATCTTATTAAGTAAGGTTTAACTGCATTATATGTAATTGTAACTATGTTGTTAATCACATGTTCTATGTTGCAGTATATTTCAAAACTGATGCACTGTGCAGTTCAAGGGGCCTGACTAATTCAAGAAAAGAAAGGGGGAAGTGTGGAGGGGTTTTGATACATAAAGATCTGTTGCTGAATTAGTCAGGCTCAAAAGGAACTCAAGGCCACTTCGAGAAGCTGAGTGCAGAGTCTGCTGTGAGAAAGAGGGGCGTTCCTCAATCACCGGGCTCCTGGCGTGGCATGAATCATTGGACATATCATCAGTGAGACTCCAGCGCACGGACAGCCCACGATACTCATTTAGCTAATCCATGCTTGGAGTGTGTACATGTGATTAGAATATAGTTATGTATATAAGGAGGCTTGTTTCTGTAATAAATGACTTAGCATGATTCACATTGAATCGACTTGTTTTGCTTAGTCCTTGTCTCGCTCTAACAGGTGCTTACTACAGGCCACCTGATCAGGAACAGCAAGTTGATGAGGCCTTCTACAGACAGCTGAAAGTAGCCTCACAATCACAAGCCCTGGTTCTCATGCCTTGGCTGCAGTGACCATTAGATGGTGGAGTTCAGGATCCTGTGTGGAGGAAGCAGGGCAGTAAGTAGGATCATGGACTTCAGCAAGGCTAACTTTGGCCTGTTTAGGGTCCTGCTTGGAAGAATTCCACAGGTTAGGGCTCTAGAAGGTAGGGGGTCCAAGAGAACTGGTTAATACTCAAGCATCACTTCCTCCAAGCTCAAGACTGATGCATCTCTATGAGCAAGAAATTAAGTACAGGGAGTAGGAGGCCAGCATGGATGAGTAAGGAGCTCCTGTCAAAACTCAGGTGGAAGAAGGATGTTTATGTAATTTGGAAAAAGGGTCACACCACCTGGGAGGAGTATAAGGTTGCTGTTAGAGTATGCAGGGATGAGGTAAGGAAGGCTAAGATCCACTTGGAAGTAAATCTGGCCAGGGATGTGAAGGACAACAAGAAGGGCTTCTTCAAGAACATCAGCAGCTAAAGGAAGGTTAGGGAAAATGTAGGTCCACTGCTGAATGAGGTGGGTGCCCTGGTGAAAAAGCTTACAGAGAAGGCGGAGTTACTGAATGCCTTCTTTGTTTCTGCCTTCACTGCTAATACAGGTCCTCATGAATCCCAGATCCTGGAGGTAAGAGAGAAAGACTGGCAAAAGGAAGACTTTCCCTTCATTGAGGAGGCTCAGTTTGGAAATAGTTTAGGCAGACTGGACACCCACAAATCCATGGGCCTCAATGGGATGCACCCACGAGTGGTGAGGGAGTTGGTAGATGTTATTGCTAAGCTGTTCATCATCTTTGAAAGGTCTTGAAGAACAGGAGAGGTGCCTGAGGACTGGAAGAAAACCAATGTCACTCCAGTCTTCACAAAGGGCAAGAAGGATGACCCAAGAAACTACAGGCCAGTCAGCCTTACCTCCATCCCTGGAAAGGTAATAGTACAATTCTTTCTGGATGTCATCTCCAAGCATGTGGAGGAAAATAAGTTTATCAGGAGTAGTCAGCATGGATTCACCCAGGGGAAATCGTGCTTTTGGCACTTCTAATTTTCTCCCTGCATAACTTCACAGGATCCTTGTAGTCCTGAGTTGCTTGCCCTTTAAGGTATCCTATTAAGGTTCTCAGTGGCTGTGCTTTCCAGACTGTGGGATCAGTAAACAAGTTAATACAAATTAGTCTCACAAATCTTTAAGACATAAGTTAATTTTAAAAAACAAGGTATCAGGTAGAATTCCTCCTTTGCAGACTATATTATTTTTGTGCATGCCAAATTTCCTATCAAGGATTATAGTAATGCAAGAAAGCAACACGTAGCGTGCAGAGCTAGTGGTAAAACAAGAGGAACTCCCTATTTCAGTAGTGTAGGCAACTTTACTGGAAATAGTCATGTACCTGATTCACAGAATATTTATTTTAACAAAAGGACATTCTGCATTAGCTGTGTATGTACAACATATCACATCACAGTCTTAATATCACACCATAATTAAGCTGTGAGCAGAATGAGCAGGTACAGTGCTGCCTGGAGAACTACTCTTCTCTCGTGTTTCGCATTCTTGAAGGTTCAAAGTCTGTCTCTTCTAACAAGTTTATAAGAACGGAGAAACTGTCTTTTACTGCCTCCATATCATCCAAGGAGCAGGGTTTAAGAACCCAGCACTTTCCATGTGCAAGTGGCTCAAGTTCAAAATATTTTTTGATCTATTAAGAAAAAACTACATAAATATATTAATATTTTAATGACAACACACTGTCTCATCTAAAAAAAACCACAAAACACCACTCAAAACATTAAAAAACAACATGTAAAATATAAAGATAGCAATTTTTATAATCTTACTCAGAGCTGCTTTTATAATACAGGTTTTATGATGTGACCTGAAAGTGTTTACTTTGGGGTGAGTGACCTCCTTGGAAGCTGTGGGAGATTTGAGGGATTTTCTTGAGGTTGTTGTGTGGATGGGTTTCTATTAGATGGAGATTTATTTCTGAACTAGCCAAAGGAATCTCAAGGACAGCTCGTGAACATGGACAATATCCAATCAGCCAATGCGTGCTTGGAGCGTGGACGCGTGATCAAGAAATAACTGCATATATAAGGAGGCTTGTTTCTGTAATAAATGGCTTCGCTTGAATTCATATTGGATTGTGTGGAGTCCATGAGTTTTCGCCCTCGCAGGAAGCTATCATTCTACCCATACATTTAACAGCATGGGAGGTCCAGGGGAGAATTATAAGAACTTAAGGCAAACAGCAAAGCACTTGAAGCAAGTGTTCAAAAACACAGCCAAAACAGCAAAAGTAGCTAAGAAATTTTAGGTTGCATTTGTACTTTAATGTTAAAGCTGTATGTTTCATCATACTCTGATTGGTCAACACTTAAGATGCAGAATTTGTTTCTTAAATTAATTTTGTGGGTTTTAAAATTAAACATAAAAGGCTAGCACGCTAATGTGATTAGAATAGTAATAGGTATTATATGTGAGACATGATGGCTTTCTATGATGATATTTTTTCAAAATCCAGCATGTTCTAGCAGACTTAATCTGCTTATTAACAATACATAATAATGCCTATAAATGCCTTTCAGTTAAACTAATTCATTGTCGACGCAGAAGTCACAGACTAGTCACACGATCAATATGATCAGACAGTAGTTACTTTATTAGCAGAGTCATCAGACATATATGCTATTGGCTCCCTTATTATGCGATAGCTAAAATCTGATTGGTTACATGCACTGTTAATGAGCTGTTCATGCGTCCTTAAACCGTTTCTGCTAGCTCAGTCCTTTTTGGTCTGTGACCACCAACTCCCCCCATGGCATCCTGTTTTTTCAGACAGGCGTTGCCCACGTACACTTGCCTTTCTTCCTCATTTTTCTGCGGCATAAGCTTGTATCAGCATTTCTTCAACCTTGATGTATCTTGCTGCAGCTTTGAGGCCTGCACTTTACAGGCTAATCAAGTTCATATCTAAAGTGTCTGGATTGCTCACTACATGTCCTTGGTCTTCTAAAAACCCCACAATTCATTTTTTATTTCTGCAGCAACCATGCAGCAAGGAAGCACAAGAATATGACGCAATATAGAATTGCAAGTATTAAGGTGATTATAAGCCTCTGACAAAATAACAGAGGAATATGCAGTTTCTTGGAAAGACAAATTGGCACTGATGCTAATTACACCAAATGTCAAGGCAGAAACACAGACCCACAGAAAGAGAGAGAAATAAAAGATTTTAATTTAGTAGTATTGAGGCGCGGAATGACCTTACAACCCTTGAGGTTATAAAGAAGGTATGTATTTATTTACGATGTCGGACACACGGGGAATCATTTCACCTAATACGTGTGTAAAATTGCAGTAGCTGTGAGCTTGGTTAAATGCAGTTAAGTGTTACATATGCATGAAAGTTTTAGGAACGCCTATACATTTTCATAACCTGTCCCCGAGAAGGTGGTTCTTATTACAATGAGTTCCGGGAGACCATTTCCAGAGTCTCCACCTCCGGCTCCTCCTGGTTGCAGCTGCGCAGTGATTGTGAACCCGGGTCCTCTTTCTCTGTACACGGTCACCTTTGGTCCGGTGTGATGAGTTGGTTAGGTCTCAGACTGCTGAGTTGGTTAAAACTGGCATATCTCCTGTCCTGTGCCCAAGTTTCTGTAATCTAGTTCACCCAAGGATGCATCAAGGATGCACCCAAGGATTATTATTTTTGCAAGGCGTCAGTGAAGTCCTGTTTTTCGTATGATAAGTTACACAGAGTTAAGCAAGGCTAGGCAATAGTGATGTGGGTTAAAGGGTTAGCTCTCTAAGTGTCTTTAGTGATGTGGGGTAGGGTTAGTTCTTTAAGTGTCAAGTGTTAGTTTTTTAAGTGTTAATTAGTTAATTGTCAATTCCCTGTATCAGTATACCCCAATAATTTTTCAAAATAGCAAGTACAATATAAAAACATATTTTGATCCTATTAATGCCTCTTAGGAGAAGACAGCAGTTTGCAGGTTATTTTGGTCCACAGAATACCATTTTCATAAAAATTTTAGTCTTTGATAGTATTTGATCCAAATTTGTGCTCATGTTTGACTTGTCAAAACAGACATTTAGTTTTTACATCTAAAATTATATCAATACTTGCTATTGTCAGTATACCAACAGAAATATTTAGAGCTGACTTAGTCTGCACATTCTTGTTCCTTGTAATTATTGCCAAATATTCTTAATTTCGTTTTAGCACAGACTGAGCCACAAATATGCAAAACAACAAGAACAGTTACTTTTATGGTGGTAGGCAGTAGAGGACCTAGACAGGCAACTGGAGCCACACTATGTGATGCTCCGTATGCAGGGGAGAAAAAAAAAAGGCTACCAAAGCCCAAACAAGCTGCAACATCTCTATGTAGTTCTTATAGTGTCTATACAACAGTGAATTTGATTGTGACAATGTGTCAGGAAGGGTTTCTTATTTGTTAGAAAGGAATTTTGAGCAGAACTTCTAGTAAAACATATCAGAAAAAATGGTGATTTTGAGATGGGAACTTCTGCTTCCCGCAGCTAAGATACAGGTGAAACCTTTTAAAATCTATTTCCAACAAAGCAGAATTGTATCAATAACAGTCTGCAATCATTTGAAAATGAAGTGTGGTACTCGACATTAATTTCCCCTCAAACAAATTTCAGAAACAGATGAGCTGAAATAAATGGGATTTCAACCATCGGTATTTTAATATTAGCGTACTTATTTTTTAGCATTGCTATCTCAGTGCCATATTAGTATCTGATATGTTAGCATGGTTATATGTGATCAGAACTTAAACACAAAGCTCTATAAGGGATATACTGCAATGTTTCCTGCAGCAGAAGAGACACCAAATTGACTTTACCCCCATTATATTGTGTGATTTGGTATACTACCTATATAGAAATTGTTTAGCATAATTTGCATAGCATTAGTAGCTAAATTTGCTGCAGCCTTAGGCCACAAGCAGTGAACTTTCACCTAGATATGTTGACCTTTTACCTAGTCAAGTAAAAGAAGGATGCAGAGCCGGTTCAAGCCAGAAGATAAGGAAGCTACATTCATTAACTGAAGCTGCAACCTTAGAGTTAAGAAATGGCCCACCTAGAGACAACGAAAGGACCCAATGAAGAATGGGAACACCCCAGACCCAGACTGGTCTGAAATGTTGCATGAGGAATGGGGAATTTAGATTGTGAGGGTATAATTGCCCAGGGATTTCTTTGTTCAAGGTTCCTCTTTGGAAGCACCCAGCTCAAGCTGTAGCGCTATTAATAAAAAAGAATTGCTTTTTGGTTTATGGATTCAGATACCTCTCTACTGGGGGATCTCCAAAGTAGCACCTAAGCTCCCAGGCAGAGGTGACACAGACGGGGACACAAGTGCTGGTAAGTTCAGCCCTGCTGGAAGATCACTGGGCCTGCTGAGCTCACCTGTATTTCAAGGCTTCAGGCAGGCGCAGCCTCCCGCTCTTTCTCACAACAAAGCAGGAATCTCAGACATAGTGATAAGGTGTCTAGAGTTTCTCAGAGGCCTATGTTATCTAACACAGAGGTCCTACTCATCAAGCACACAAGGCCAGTAAAACAATTAGTGTGATGTATGTGTTTTTTTGTTTTTTCTACAGACAGGTGCAAGTCACTTGAGCGTATTTACATTTAACTAACCTCCTGGCCAAATCTTCCACTATATCCCCATACACACACCCTCTACTGGGTGCCATCAGCCCCCTGAGCTCACTGAAGTCTGTCCACCATTTTATTTACATAGCCTCTTGAATTAAGGCTATACTTTATGAAGAAAGGATAAGGAAAAGGTCATTACATTGTAAAGAGAGTACTTGGATTTTAAAGCATTAAATATGTAAATTTCTATTTCAACAATAAAACAGCATCAATTGATTTAGTAAAACAAATTTTGCAGAGAAATTATTTATTTCAATGTCTAGTGTTGATTAAAATTTATTTTTTACTATTTCTCGGTGTGTAATCAAAATATAACAAAATCAGCAATGTGTTGTCATCATTTTCCACACCTAAGGAATGTTTCAGAGTATCTGCATTAATAGGCCCTAAATGAATGCTGAAATTAGTGATCATTAAGCAGTGTCTTTTGAAATGGGAAGTTTTGGTAACGGCATGAAAGCACAACTGCTTTTATTCACATAAGTAACAGTTATTTTGTTCATACCTACCGAGAAAAAAGATTTGCTAGATGACTTGTCTCTCTAACCCAAATATAGAAGAATAACACTAATTGTCTTACAAATAATAAATAACTAAACCAGAAGAAGTACAGAAGTGATCTTCCACAACCCAAGGGACACTGTGTGGTATGTTACTATATTTCCTCATTTAAACTTCACACCACAGTGGAGTTTACTAAACCCCAGAGCTCTGCAAGCAGGCTCTACTACTTTGAAAGTTCCAGAAAGAAGTTTTCAAACATAGATATTTTCCAATTTACTTCTCCTCCCTTTAACTCAGAAGATGTCATTCAGTTCTAAAAACAAGTTTTTTTCTGACTTAAAAAGGAACCCTTTTTTACATGTAGGAGATAAAACAACTACACGAAAACAGACTGACACAAACAGATGCCCAACACTGTTTATACAGTTGGGTTTTCCACTGGAATACCCTTAGCTGTCCATCCACTTTCCTTTTGTTTCTCTAGTTGCTTTCTGCTTCAATGGCTATCATTCACACTTGTTCCCTACCAGATTTCCTGTAAGGATGCACATGAATCACCAAAAATGTCTGAAGGAAGCTGAAATTCTCTGAATACTCACTCAGATAGTTCTTGCATAATCAGATAATCAGCAGTAACTATTTTACAGCTCTCTTCAACTGCACTAGCACAAAAGAGTTCCTAAGAGGAGCTCTTTTTTCTTCGTCTTGCATAAATGGTGAAAAGTTTTCTGCCTGTTCAGGGATGCCAAAGAAAAATATAAAAACTCAAACATGCTTCAGATGTCTGACACATTTGATGTGCATTTACATACTGACTTTGCAATTTAAGTGTTTATTTGTTAAATTTTTAAGATAAGAAGAAAATACAAACTATTAAATCCTCATAATTTTAAGACTTCTTTACTAATATTTTACAGGAACTCACTGTATGTTTTGACTCCACATGGGGACCTTGTTTTACAGAGAAGCTGACATATTTATGCCACATTCTGAGGACAATAAAATCTAACAATACACATTTGCAGTTATTCCCACTCTTCCCACACTCCACCTTCTAAGTCCTATTCTAACAGCACAATATAGTAAGCATATTGTTATCAGATGTTGCTCAACCTGTGTGCTAGAAAAGTCAAGACACAGTAAAAGGATTGATTCCCAGAACCTCAGTTGGTGTAAATTGGCACGGCAGGATGGAACTGATATGACCAAATCGATCTACTTCAGCTGAATAATCAGGCCCTGCTGAAAGCTTTTATATGTTCTATTAATGAACCTTATCTAGCCAGTTCACAATACACATGAACATAAGACATATAGGAAAACTTAGACACTGTAATATACGAACAGAAAGTCATTTCTATCTATTACTCAACATGAAAAAAAAACTACTTGAAAGTATTGTTTTTCATTCGAATTCAAAATTTGAATACCAAATTTCACCAACACAAAAAGGCTTCCAACCCACTCTGATAAATCTGTTGTAAACAAGTACAAAATTCAGGTAGTCACTTATATTACCAGGCTGTATTTAGAGAATTTTGATGGATAAAATATTTTTTCATCCATTAATGTTTTACTGAACAGTTTTGCTGGGAATAAAAAATCCTGTAATAACACATGTATATCATATCTGATCAAAAGCTGTACAGCCATGTCAGTGTCCTCAGTAATCTGATTTTTTCAAAGACATTTACAGGATTAAGCAAATACTACTGCAAGAAGGTGAATGGTGGAGGTATGAATTAAACTAAAATTACCTAATTTGCTGAATCCATATATTAGCCACAAGAAATGTTTCATTCATTTATTTCAAATCTGCATGGATAAGAAATGCAGTAATAACAGGAGATTGGAGTTCCCCATATTCATATTGCAAATGTTTTATTGAGCTGTGATGCTGAGATTACATTTTTGGTCACAATAAAAATCTGCCTTTTGGAGCAATGGTTTAGAAGACTCAGGAGAGAAAGGCAATTTTGATTGCAAAGTCTGTGAACAACAGAAAAGCTGCCTGTAACAGTGAACAAAGCATGCACAAATTCAATATCCTTGGAGAAGAGAAAAAGGCAAAAGTCCATCACATAATATTAAGTTTTAAAAAAGGAAACTACATTAAATGAGTAACTTAAAGAAAACTAACTGTGCAGCTAAAAAGGTAAAATCCTTGCAGGTGGCATGGAAAAAAAAGACATAATTAAAGGCTCAGAGTATATTTATATTGCTACAGAAGAGTTTAAAAGAAACAAACAAAAAAAAAGCTTTCAACAGTTGTAATAAGGAAAATGACGTTATTAGAGGTAAGTTATGTCTAAAAAAAGGAAAACGGAAAACAAAAGAAAGGAAGCTCTGGCAAATCAAATAGAAACCACAAATGTTGACCTAATAACCATAGAGTGGAACCCATTGCTTAAATCACCACTGACTACTTCACATATACCTGCTTGTATGCTGCTTCATAACAGTGATCTTATCCATGTCTAGAGGGATCCCTGTAATGCACCTATGTCTAGTAAGCACTCCTCCTAAAACACCTATACCTCATATTTATTGACTCCATATGGAATATCTTATTCAACAGGGAGGGTAATGGAAGTGCCTCAGCTGATGAGAAGGGAAAGTGATAGACTGCGGTCTAGAGCAGACCTCTGCAGCAACCTATGCACAGGGCTATTCCCAGGAATACTAGTTTGAGGTTAAACACTATCAACCATTGAAATGCTCTTAAATTCTAGTTCTTTGAAGTTAACTATTTATTGTCAGCTGACTTTTACGTGCCACTGTATCCAAAGTCTGTATGCGCAATCTTAAAAAATTGCAATAAATCAATTAAATATGTATTATAATAATCAGAATGATGTAACTGAGCTGCTTTTGGGGGGGTTTTAAAGTATGACCTGCTGAAGTAAAACCAAAAGAAAACCCAAGACTGTCTTCAGTATTTCTGTGTGATGGTAGGGTAAGTAATTTCTCCAGACAAGATTTCAAAACCATCAGAAGCTTTTTTTGTACAACTCCTCACAGGTAGTGGTGAATGCTTTACAAATTAGTATTTCTAGTTTGTATGACTTTACAAATTTTTTTTTTTTAATTTTGCTTTTTACAAAAGATTATCTGAAACACTTGCAACTGAGTTTTATACTTAGCTTTATAATAGACCTGGACGATATTTTTGGCTCTTTACAAAGAGGAATACAGTCACTTATACACATATTCCACAAAATAATTTACACAGCAGTTTGTGGAACAGGTGCTGTCTTCAGTGGCTACAAGACACTACCCTTTTCAGATTGCATGTGACTGCTGAAAGAAAAGTATTTTAAAGAAGATTCCTAACTGTTTCGAATGAAAAAATAGGATACCTGGCAAATCAGCACAGACATGCCGTTCCAGAGAGCAGGCAGTACTGTCAAATGCAAGTGTGAGATAAGAAAAAGAGGAGTGAGCTAGAGAGCTGGTAGAGGGGTACTTAAGGTAAAATGTAAAATATTGCATAATCTATCAGGATGGAGAGAGTGGAAGATTTTGTAAATGCATAAGTATTTTTATGCAGATACATACAGTCATGTAATGATGGATGTGGAGCAAATAAGACTGATGAGAATGAGGACAGAAAGCTGCTGAGGGTGCAAATATACTGCTGAGATTTGCATGTATGTGGATGAAAGCAAAGATAAACTTGGAGGCACTAGTAACATCTATCTGTTCTTTTCATGCAAGTCTTTACCATGCAACAATGTACTACGGCATATTATATTTCTTTGGTCATATTTGTTAATTTGTTCAAAAGAAATATTAATAATCGGGTAACTGCCAAAAACATACACCTGTACTTTTCCTTCCATGTCTCATTTGCCCAGCATATTCTGCTTATATAAGCATGTGCTTTTCCTACAACTGGAAGACATACAGAAAACATGAGAATGGCAGCAGGATATCTATATAGAGAAAACCAGAATTGCAGATGAAGATTCATAGAACCAGTGCTGGGCTGGACAACCACGACAGGGGCTCACAATATCCAACCCCCCAAGTGAGCATCCCTTCTTGAGTGATGAGTGAAACAATGAGAACAGAGGAGGAGGCATTATACAAAAAAGCATGCAATGAAAGTGCAGTAAAAAAAACCCAAAACCTTCAATATCTACAACTTTAATTTTTTAATTGATTCCAAAGAATTTATCAGGAGAGAAATGGAAATCAGATAACAGATTTTCAAATGCAGTATTGACCTTTAATTTCTTAGCACTGGACTCTACATTTTCACCCCAAAACTAACCCTTTAAGTTCCTGCTCATATTGTTTCCTCTCTTACCCACTCTGTTTTGCAAAGTACTTTGGGTTGCAACAGATACTGTCTGACAGCTACATTAACACAGTTAAAGTGTTAGAATATGAAATCCTAAAGAGTAATTCTGAAAATCAGCCCTGGTTAAAGTCAGATATTTGGAGGACATCTAAAAACCACATTTTTATTTCACATACTACATATAAGGATGATTTTCTATACAAGTTTATTCTTAGCATATCCAAATATATTCTTATGATATCCTAAAATAACTGATTAAATTTAAGATAAATTTAAACTTAGGATAATTTGCTTAAATTTGTATAATTGCCCAAATACTTAAAGAAAAGGAGCATATCCAAAGACAATTTTACAAGAAACCTATTGAAAGCTTTTATTATATCGTTCATCTCCTTTCTACCTTCTCTCACTCAGGTTTGGGTTTTTTTGTTACATCTTCAGTTAAATAAATTAAGGATTACAAACTAGTAGAAATTAATCACTCAAGACCTTTAAGTGGATATCTTTCAGAGCCTTTCAGAGTTTTCATAGTGTTTTGTTTGTTTGTTTTTAATAGACTGCAGATATTCACGTTTTACTTCAGAATACAATACTAACAACAGAGTATACTGATTTCAGCAGTAAAACATGCTTTCATACTTTAAATATAGATAACAAAACCTGAGACACAGGTACAAAAGTGCTGAGTTTTACCTCCCTCCCAAGTTTACCTGCTGAATGTCAAAACAACATTTGAATAATGAGAAGTCCAAAAATCAATCCTTATTTTGACATCCCTCCTGCAAATGGTGTGTTTTCTGTTCATATAACAGTTGAACAATATTTTCTGGACAGGTGCATATGCGATGATTTGTCTGTGTTTGCCTGAACACGTATATAAATCTAGTACTTGAAAAAATAACATCTCTATACTATGCCCATGTCTGCAAAGCACCAAAACACTGTCATAGTATCATAGAATGTCCTGAGTTGGAAGGGACCCACAAGGATCATCCAGTCCAACTCCTGTCCCTGCATATGACAACCCCACAGTTCACACCATGTGTCTGAGTGCATCATCCAAATGCTTCTTGAATACTGTCAGGCTTGGGGCCGTGACTACCTCCCTGGGAGCCTTTTCCAGTGCTCCATCATCCTCTAGGTGAAGAACCTTTTCCTAATGTCTAACCTGAGCCTCCCCTGGCACATCTTACTGCCAGTCACTTGGGTTCTGTCATTGGACACTAAAGAGAAGAGATTGGTGCCTACCCTTCCTCCTCCCCTTGTGAGGAAGCTGTAGACCATGACGAGGTCTCCCCTTAATCTTGTCTTCTCCAGGCTGAACAAAACAAGTGACTTCAGCTGCTCTTCATAGGGCTTCCTCTACAAACCCTTCACCAAGTCTGTAGCCCTCTTCTGCGGCGATTAGAGACGACGCATACCGGGACGCAGACAGAAATTCACGCAGAGGCAGAGGTCTTGTTCATGAAGGAGCGCAGAGCCTGGCCTAGGAGAGAGCTGACTTAGGCCTAGGCTCAGGCCTCTTTATTCACCATTTACCATTTTATAGGATTTACAGATACAAGCATGGACTAAAATGTTTACACAAGGTGTTTTTCCACTAATTGTTATTAAAAAACACACTAAACTCATGTGATGTTTGTCTCACTTGTTTTTCCACTCATTCACAGACCAGGCCCAAGGACATTCACACATCCCAGACACTTGGGGGCGGTTATCTGGCCTGAGATACCATTCTCACGAGTCTGGGGTATAACTTTTTACAATTATGAGAAAGGTACTTCAAAGTAATCTGTCCAAGGCCTTTTATATATTATTATGTTAGTATTATGTCTTCGACCATCCGGATGGTCATGTTAGTATTGATCTTCCTTTATCGTCCAGGTGGCCGGAACCGCACATCTTGTTTTCCCATACTCTTCTAGACACTCTCCAGTAGCTTAATATCTTTTTTACACTGCGGCACCCAGAACTGCACACAGTACTCCAGGTGAGGCCGTACCAGGTCAGAGTAGAGCAGGACAGAACCCCTAGATCCCTCTCCTCAGAGCTGCTCTCCAGTTTCTCTTTCCCCAGTCTTTATGTACAGCCAGAGCTGCTGTGTCTCAGGTGCAAAATCCAGCACTTCCCCTTGTTGAACTTCGTGCGGTTGGTGATTGCCCAGTTCTCCAATTTGTCCAGATCCCTCTGCAGGCCCTCTCTGCCCTTGAGAGTGTCAAGAGCTCCTCTCAGTTTCGTGTCATCAGCAAACTCAATAAGTATTCCCTGAAGTCCTGAGTCTAAGTCATTTATAAAGACATTGAAGAGTGCTGGCTTTAAGATGGATCCCTGCAGAACCCTGCTAGTGACTGGTCGCCAGTCCGACATAACCCCATTTGCTAGAACCCTTTGAGCCTGGCCCGTCAGCCAACTGTTCACCCACTGCATTATGTGTTTATCCAGTTGTAGGCTGGACATCTTGTTCAGGAGGATACTGTGAGAGACAGTATCAAAGGATTTACTGAAATTCAAAAAGATCACATCAAGAGGCTTCCCTTGGTTAACTAGGTGGGTGTCGTGGTTTAACCCAAGCTAGCAATACAAAAATGATAGCTGCTCACTCACCCACTCCCCCACCCCTCCCAACAGGGAAGAAATCAAAAGGGAAGGGAGAAACTTGGACTGGGATAAACACAGTTTAATAAAATAACAAAATACTAATACACCACTAGTAAATATATACATATATATATATATATATATATATATAAAATAGGAATAAAAGATCCTCCAGGCAATTCCTCACGAGCTCTGTCCACAACTGAGCAGCCAGTCCCAGCAAGCAACACCTGGTCCTAAAGCCAATCCCAGAGAGAGAAAAGAGGGGAAAAAGGCAGAAGAACCTTGAGGCCTCTTCAAAATGGCAAAAGGCCGGACTAAACGTCCCAACCCAAACTCCCCTGGCTCCAACAAAAAGAGTGAAGAGAAGAACAGAAGAGCAAAAGGGAAAAAGGAACAAGAAACCAGAAGGCCCCGCTCTTAAATCTGGAGCATGACGCTAATGGGATGGAACACTCTTATTGTTCAGTCTGGATGTCAGTCAAGCTCTGCCCCATCTCTTCCCCCCTTCCTCAATACCTCACACCTGTGGGCAGAGCACTCAGAATGTCCTTCGCTCTCGGACCACAGCAATTAAAAACATTAGCTCTGTGGTGAAATGTTATCTACTTGTTCTCAAACTAAGCCCAAATAATGAGCATGCTAGCTATGAAAAAGAAAGGTTTGTAGCTGCATGAAGAAAATTAACCCATTTTCAGTCAAACTAGCACAGTTGGTAACCTAGTCATAGAAGGAAATTAAGTTTGTTAAGCAGCACTTTCCCCTCATGAACCTGTGATGGCTGGGATCAATGACTGTGTTGTCATTCAGATGTTTTGCAATAACTCCCAGAACTATCTTCTCCATGGTTTTACCAGGCAAAGAAGTGAGGCTGACAGGCCTGTACTTGCCAGGGTCATCCCTGCTGCCCTTCCTGTAGATTGGGACAACATATGCCAGCTTCCAGTGATCTGGGACCATTCCAAATTCCCAGGAGCGCTGAAAAATCATAGAAAGAGGTCTCACTATGACATCAGCCAGCTCTTGAAGCACACTTGGATGAATGCATCAGGCCCCATCAACTTGTGTTGGAGCGAATAAAGGACCCTGCACTCCGATTCAATGTGAATCACACTAGAGCCATTTATTACAGAAACAAGCCTCCTTATATATGCAACTATTCTTTGATCACGTGTCCACGCTCCAATCATGCATTCACTAATTGGATATCATCTATGTTCACAAGCTGTCCACGCGCTGGAGTCTCACTGCTGATAGGTCCGTTGATTTACATCATGTTGAGGCCTTGTTATTGTAGAACTGCCTCACCCCCACAGCAGGTCCTGTTTTCAGCTTTCCAAGGTGGCCTTGAAATTCCTTTGGGCCTGGCTAGTTCAATAACAAATCTCCATCTAACAGAAACCCATCCACAGACTTCTAGATATCTAGCTGGAGTAGCAAATCCGATACAAGTTCCGGATTTATTGGGAGTTTATTGTTCACACAGCCATGGTTTTCGAACCGAGGGTTATGGGGGTCCCCAAGTCCATCACCGGTGTTGAAGACTGAGATGAAGAAAGCATTAAACGTCTCAGCTTTGTCTATTGTCCCTGTTAATAAGGTGACCATGCTCATCAAGTAATGGGCCAATGTTATTTCTAGTTTGCCTTTTGCCATTAACATATTTTAAAAAGCCTTTTTTATTGTCTTTCATAGTACTGGCGAGCTTCAAATCTACTTGAGCTTCGGCAGCGCAAATTTCCTCCCTACAGTGGAAAGCAGCATCTCTGTAGTCCTCCCATGTTGCCTGACCTTGCTTCCACTGAACATGTAATTTCTTTTTTTGCCGTATTTCAAGAAGATCACTGCTCAACCAAGCTGGCTTTTTGCCTCTCCTGCTAGATTTTTGGCATTTTGGAATTTCCTGGTGGTGTGCTTTTAGTAGGTGGTACTTAAAAAATGACCAACACCGATGGACCCCAATGCCTTCAAAAGTTTATTTCCAGGGAATCTTACTAAGTAGTTCTCTGAGCAGCCTGAAGTCTGCTCTCCTGTCCTGGTTTTGTTAAAAAACAAGTTTCTTTTTTAGTGAATTTGCCTGTCAGCTAAGGCCTTCTTATTAGCTGCATTTTCCTGAAAAGCTGGATACATGTTTTGGTAGACATAGCAATGGAATGCGAGGTCACTGATAAGGACGGATGCACATCTCGCGAGAGGGGCAACGAGAAACAGGTGACCAAAAACTGACCAACTGAGTATACCATCCCATTCACGTCATACTTTGTATTAAAGTGGGAGATCATGAGGATCTTTTTCCTTTTCCTTATGGCCAACATTAGGAGAAGACCTTGCTAGTCGTCCCTGCGAACTGAGGCCTAGTGAGAGACTGAATCCAGCTCTGGTTGGCTGCAGAGTCCAACCCAGGACTCTGGGTGCCGGCTCTGCAGTTGCTGAGACTTTCAAGACTGGTTTTGTATATTTTGTATTATTTTCTCTATTCTTATTAGTAGCATTAGTAAAACATTTCAGATTTTTCCAACTCTCTTCTCTCTGTCCTTCTTTTCCTCCTGATTGCCTGTCCTCAGTGGGAAGGGGGGAGAGGGAGGGGCAAAAGGGGGAAGTGGGGGGAGGAGAGGAGGTTAACAATACATCTGCCAGGGTTTTATTGTCACCCCGCAATCAAAACCCTCAACATCTCCTCATATCTAGTGTTAAGGTCTTGCAGTTTTCCTCCTATTAGCATAGATTTTGAACCTGACTGCTTCGTGGTCACTGTGGCCAAGGGAGACACCAGTTGCCACATCTCCCACGAGACCCTGTCTGTTAGTGAGTATCAAATCTAGGAAGGCACCTTTCCTGGTCAGTTCCCTTAGTACTTATACCAAGAAGTTATCATCCAGATCCTTTAAGAATCTTGTGGACCTGTTGGTGCCAGCTGTGTGATATTCCCAGTTGACATCTGGCAAGTTGAAGTCCCCCATGAGGACAATGGCAGATGACTTGGCGACTTCGCTGACTTCCTTAGAAGAATAACTCATCATTGTTGTCATCCTGGCTGGGTTGCCTATAGTAGACACCCACGACGACTTCTGTTTTATTTGTCTGTCCCTTAATCCTTACCCAGAGGCTCTCAAGTTTGCCATCTCCAAGTGCCAGCTCCATACATTCCAGACGCTCCACTACATACAGTGCCACACAACCCACCTCTCCTACCCTGCCTGTCCCTTCTGAATAGCCTGAAGCCATCCATCATGGCACACCAATCACAGGATTCATCCCACCAGATTTCACTAATGCCAATTATATCATATCCCTGGGACCCATCCAAGGCTTCTGTTTCATCTTGTCCACTGTATGGACATGTATTCTTGTATGAACGACAAAGAACAGGATTTCTAAGTGCTTTGTGGTTGGTTCCCCACATCTACACTGGTGAAACCATTCCAAGCCAGTATGAACACAAAAGGAAAGATGTTTATTCAGTAGTAGCTGTGGTTCTCCAAGATGTGTGCTCTCACGCACAGAAGATTAGACAGCAGTCATGCCTATTCCACTTGTCCCGTATCAGTTAGAGAGCAAAGTGTATAAATGGATGGTTTCAACCTCCCTTCAGGTCCCTTGCTGATGGGAGTATTCATTATGCAGAGTCTGCACAGAGGCAATAGAAGCCCATAACTAGGTGCAATTAACCATTTCTGGTTCAAAAGTGGGAACTGTGAAATAAATTAATTTTGGAAAAAAGCTAATGTATTATATTTCTGAAGCAAAAAGTGCTCCCAGGGACCCTGGCAGTGCCAGTTCAGTTCCTGACTCCCAGGACACCATAGGCTCTGTGACTGCCCTGGTTTTGTTTAAAGCAAGACCAGTTCTCTTTCAGTGAACTTTCTTTTCAGCTAAGTTCTTCTAAGTAACTGCACTTTTCTGAATTTGGCTGCATGTTTTTCGGACACTGTTCACTCCAGAGCTGATAATAATAGCAATGGCATCCAGGAGAGGCGTAGGTTTATCCTTATTGCTATGGCAACCAAGGTTGCTGATGATTTTTGCACGTCCCGTAAGTGAGAGGGGCATATTTGCAAGGAGGGACAGACAGAACAGGTGATCAAAATTGACCAACTAAGTATTCCATCCCATACACGTCATCCACCCTATAAAAGTGGTAGATCACAAGGTTTTCGCTCTCTTCAACCATGGCCGGCATCTGAAGAGGACCCTACCTGTTCTGCTCGCAATTTGAGGCCTAGTTCCAGGCTGTGCATCCCTGAATCCAGTTCCAGTTTACTGCTGAATCTAGCCCAGGACTTCCAGGTGCCTGCCATGCAGCCACAGGAGCAATGCCAGCTCCACCTCTGCACTACTCTGGAAAATTCAATAATGGTTTTATCTATTTTGCATTATTTTCTCTATTTATTAGTAGTATTAGTAAAGCATTTTTATCTTTCCAACTTGTAAGCCTCTCTCCCTTTTCCTCCTATTACCTTTCCTTTATGGGGAGAGTGGGGGATTAACAGAGAGCATCTGCCACATTTTATTGTCACCCTGTAGTAAACAGTGACAGATTGATTGGCGCCCAAATAGTGTGGGGCTGAAGAAGGGCTAAGAGGGGTCTCTGAGAGTTTGCCTAAACAGCTTCCTTGGTAGTGCAAATGGGAGAACATTTGACTCCGGGTTTAAGCAGTCCAAGTTCTAATCCTGCCTCTGGTGGGAGGAGACCTTGGAAAACTCACCTCAGAGAGTATAAGTTTTTTCTTTGAAAATTTTAGAGGGGTGAGAAAACAATAGATCTGTGTCCTTCATGGGTCATTTGGTGATGTTAAAGCAGATTGCAGTTATTATCTTGATTTGAAGGATGCTCTTGAAATTTTTGCGTTATTTGTATTATTTGCTCACTTGGTTGTATTCAATTATGCCTTTTTTTGGGGTGGATACTTCTTGTTAGTGTTTATGTACAACACATCATCTCTGGAAATTGGTATAAAGTTGGTATAATTACTTTGTTGCTGGGTTGTGTAGTATTACTCTATATAGTCATAGTTAAGCCAATGGTATATTTGTAATCATTGTTGTCATACTTTGGGAGCACGTATTTTTGGAGCCCTCCAGTAGAAGTAAAAGAAATTATAGAAAATTGTACCTTTTGTTTTTTCAGTTGGAGGAGTGATCTTTTAGAAGAGCTGTTCAACTACTCTTTGCCTTTTTCATTAGGGCAAATTACAGGTGCTTTTGACAATTTTGAATATCCCTGGGAAATCCCTGGGAAGCTTGTTGGTATTACTGGGCGTCTGGAATGTGTGTCAGTCCTTGCTGATGTTAAAACTATTTAGATGGACTGCAGCTATTATAACTTCTGCAACTGATATTGCAGCTACTGAAACCTCAGCGACATGCACTACAGCCACTCAAACTCCCGTGATAGGTCCTGAAGCCACTGCAAGCCCTGTGACAGATCTTGTAAACAATGCAAGCCCTGTGACAGATACTACAATCCAGACAAGTAGTGATGCAGTTGCTCAAACTCCTGTGACAGATCCTGCAGCCACCTGCAGTCACTCCACCTTTGACTCCAGCTACTGCAGCTGCACAACAAGCACTGCAGTCACCCCACCCTCCACAATAGACACTGCAATCCCGACAATGAGAAATGCAGTCACTCCATCTCCGATGATGGCTACAACAGCTACTGCAACCCCTGCTGTGGGCCTTGCAGCCATTCCATCCATGAAAGAGCAATACAGCTATGCACTAGCTAATTGGTTAAGAGAGTCTTTAGAAAGGCTGACTAACAATACTTTCACTTTCTCGCTAGGAGAGATTACAAATGTTTTTGAAAGCTTTGAGTATCCTTGGAGCTTTGATAGAACCTTATTAGTGTTTTTAGGTTTTCTGAATGTGTATCAGTTTGTGTTACTGTTAAGAGAAATGAGGTTAAATAGGAGGTATGCGTCTCTTTTTAGTCCTGAGACTCGCGTTGCTGAAGCTAAAGGCACAAGCCGCTCGAAACGTAAAGCAGTGAAAGCTGCCACTGCAGACACTGTCCCCCCGACCACAGACACTGCAGCTTCACAGGCTCAAACTCCAGCTTCTCCGCAAAGCCTGGCTGCCAAGGTCACTGCAGATAACGTTACTTCTCCAGCCTCAAAGGCTGACAAGCAGCCCCTCCTTCCTCACACACTGGGCACTGTTGCTGTTGTAACCATAACAGCCACTGTGATTATGCCAATGCCAGTGACAGTCATTCAGACTCTGGAAATGAATCAAATGATGGTGAGCCCATATCAGCATCAGTTGCTGGTTGTAAGAAAGTCACAAGAAAGACTACTCGTGCATCAGGTGATGGCATAGGGGCCACAGGGCCAACATCAACCCAAAGGGCATCACCAGCGTAGGGAGGAGATGAAGTGACCACCACTAGGTCCTTTTCTCGAGATGAGATGAGCTGAGAGATCTGCGAAAATAATTTAGTCATCATGAAGGCAAGAATATTGTAACCTGGCTGCTCCGATGCTGGGATAACAAGGCAGAAACAATTGAATTGGAAGCTGGTGAAGCCAGGCAGCTGGGATCTCTGTCAAAAGATTCCACCATTGATAGGGCAATTTCAAGAGAGCCTAATGCCGCTACCCTCTGGACCTGACTCCTGAAAGCTATGAGAGTAAGATTTCCGTACAAGGAAGATTGTATATGCATATTAGGGAAATGGAATACTATGGAGAGAGGTATCCAGTTTCTGAGAGAATTAGCTGTACGAGAGACCATCTACTTTGGGCCAAACAACCAAGAGGGGACAGACCCAGACAGAATCAATTGTACACGACTTCTGTGGCACAGATTTGTACAAAGTGCACCACCTGCATATGCTAAGTCATTGGAAGGAATGGTCTGATCAAGTGGAGGTAGACAAAGGATTTCTCACGTGATTGAGCAGCTCTGGGACTTTGAGGACAGCCTTGCTGGTTCTCTATGGGCTTGTGTCTCTGCTGTGGACAAACTGTGTGAAAAATCTGATGAATGGTTTGAAAAGCTGTTGCAAGAAATCAAAGAACTCAGAGAAGACACGTACCATTCACAACCTATATGAACCTATGTTTCAGCTATTATGAGAAGGTGTTTCCAATCTCGAGAGAGAGGACAGGCAGCCCACAAAAAGAGGTTCACTGTGGTACTTCCTACATGAGCAGGGAGAAAACATGAATAAGTGGCATGGAAGACCTACCTCAGAACTTCAAGAACGAGTACGTGAGATAAAAGGAAAAACTCCTAGGAAAATGGCTGTTCCAGTTTACAGAAGGGGAAGAAGAGATTCTGATGCTCTTGAAGGAACCTGTAATTCACACCCAGAGACTGTGCAAAACAGAAATTAGAGGTGCCCTGCCTCCAGCCAGACTGAAGAAAGAGAAAACAGAGTTTATTGGACTGTACAGATACGACGGCCCCATACAACACACCCCCAGGAGTACAAAGCTTAGGTGGACACTGGTGGACAGTACATGATAATTCCTTCAAACTACAAAGGAACACAATCCATCAATATTGTTGGAGTGACTGGGGCATCCCAGGAGCTGACTGTAGTAGAGGCTGAAATGAGCCTAACTGCGAAAAACTGGCAAAAGCATCCCATTGTGACCGGTCCAGATGCTCCGTGCATCCTTGGCATAGACTACCTCAGGAGAGGGCATTTTAAGGACCCAAAAGGGTATAGGTGGGCATTTGGTATAGCAGCTGTGGACACTGAGAAAATTGAACAGCTGTCTGATTTGCCTGGTCTTTCAGATGACCCTTCTGTTGTAGGACTGCTGATGGTTGATGATCAGCAGGTGCCAATTGCTACCACGACAGTGCATCACTGGCAATATCGCACCAATCGAGACTCTTTGATTCCTATCCAGAAGTTGATCCATCAACTGGAAAACCAGGGTGTGGTCATTAAGACTCGCTCACCTTTTAACAGCCCAATCTGGCCAGTGCGTAAGTCTAGTGACGAGTGGAGACTAACTGTAGACTATCGTGGCCGGACTGAAGTTACGCCACCACTGAGTGCTGCTGTGCCTGACATGCTAGAACTGCAATTTGAACTGGAGTCAAAGGCAGCTAAGTGGTATGCTACAACTGACATTGCTAATGCGTTTTTCTCTATTCCTGTAGCAGCAGAGTGCAGGCCGCAGTTTGCTTTCACCTGGAGGGGCATCCAGTACACGTGGAATCGCTTGCCCCAGGGGTGGAAACACAGTCCTACCATCTGCCATGGACTGATCCAGACCACGCTGGAGCAAGGTAAAGCTCCAGAACACTTGCAATATATTGATGACATCATCGTATGGGGCGACACAGCGAAAGAAGTCTTCGAGAAAGGTGAGAGAATAATTCAGATTCTTTTGGATGCTGGTTTTGCCATAAAACAAAGCAAGGTCAAAGGACCTGCACGAGAAATCCATTTTTTAGGAATAAAATGGCAAGATGGGTGTCGTCAGATCCCAATGGATGTCATCAACAAGATTGCAACTATGTCTCCACCTACTAATAAAAAGGAGACACAGACTTTCTTGTGCGTTGTAAGTTTTTGGAGAATGCATATTCCTAACTACAGCCAGATTGTGAGCCCTCTGCATCGAGTGACTCGTCAAAAGAACCATTTTGAGTGGGGCCCTGAACAAATTAAGCAACATAAAGGCGAACTTTTCTTAGCTCAGTGGGCACATGATGATTCAGGGCATCAAGGTAGAGATACAACGTATAAATGGGCTTGCGATCGAGGGGTAGACTTAACTATGGACATTATTTCACAGGTTATTCATGAATGTGAAACTTGCGCCAAAATCAAACAAGCTAAATGATTAAAACCTGTATGGTATGGGGGGCGATGGTTAAAGTATAAGTATGGAGAGTCTTAGCAGATTGACTATATTATACTTTTACAAACATGTCAAGGTAAGCGCTATGTACGTAAAATGGTGGAAGCAACCACTAGATGGTTGGTAACATATGCCGTACTTCACGCTACATCCTGGAATACTATCTTGGGCCTTGAAAAGCAAGTCTTTTGGCGACATGGTATGCCAGAAAGAAATGAATCAGACAATGGCACTAATTTCAAAAACAGTCCTATAGACAATTGGGCCAAAAACATGATATTGAGTGGGTATATCATATTCCATATCATGCACCAGCCTCTGGGAAAATTGAAAGGTACAACGGTTTGTTAAAAACTACGCTAAAGGCACTTGGTGGTGGAACCTTTAAAAACTGGGATTCACATTTAGCAAAAGCCACTTGGTTGGCCAACACTAGAGGATCAACCAATCAAGCTGGGCCTGCCCAATCAGAAATTCTGCGTACTGTAGAAGGATATAAAGTCCCTGTAGCACACATGAAAAATATGTTAGGAAAGGCAGTCTCGGTTACTCCTGCCTCAGGCAAAGGTAAGCCCATTTGTGGGATTTTTTTTGCCCAAGGACCCAGCAGCAACTGGTGGGTGATGCTTAAGGATGGAGAAGTTCGGTGTGTACCTCAAGGGAATTTAATTTCAGGTGAAAATATTCAATACTGAACTGCATGATGTGGATTGTCGTACTAACAGTGTTTAATAAGTGTCTTTAAGATCAAGACAGTGTTGATGAAACCAGAGCTAGCTTCTTCGAGTGGCGCCTGACAACTTCTTTGATGTCTTTAACCCACAAAGAGTGGTCATGAGATGCACTAGATGTACCATTTTTTTCTGCCCTGGGAGACTGTTGTGATAAATGAACTTAATGAACTTTTCAAAAGATGGTCTATGGACTAAGAGAAAGATGAATTACTCCTCTGTATATATGTACATATCACAGAATCAAAGAATCACAGAATGTTAGGAATTGGAAGGAACCTCAAAAGATCATCTAGTCCAATCCCCCTGCCGGAGCAGGAACACTTAGATGAGGCTACACAGGGATGTGTTCAGGTGGGTTTTGAATGTTTCCAGAGTAGGAGACTCCACAGCTCCCCTTGGCAGCCTGTTCCAGTGCTCTGTCACCCTCACTGAGAAGAAGTTTCTTCTAAAATTTAGAGTGGAACCTCTTGTGTTCCCATTTGAACCCATTACCCCTTGGCCTATCATTGGTTGTCACCGAGAAGAGCCTGGCTCCATCCTCGTGACACTCAGCCTTTATATATTTGTAAACATTAATAAGGTCATCCCTCAGTCTCCTCTTCTCCAAGCTAAAGGGACTCAGCTCCCTCAGCCTTTCCTCATAAGGGAGATGCTCCTCTCCCTTCATCATCTTTGTTGCCCTGCGCTGGACTCTCTCCAGCAGTTCCCTGTCCTTCTGGAACGGAGGGGCCCAGAACTGGACAGTTGCTATTGGCCTTGCCATCCCAGCATTGAATCAGCCAGGTGACAACTGGCTCACCTTCATGACGGCCAAAATCTTTTTTCGCACCTCTCAACTCCTTCAGGGATAAGCAGTAGACTGTTACCTCTGGTTCTACGCCTTCCTCCACTGATTGCTCTGCTTCAGAAGGACCTTCTTCCTGCTCTTCATCTTCACCTTCCTTCACAATGGATTCTAATTTTGTTTTGTATTGCCTCCTGTTCATATGAGCAACTGATATCACTGAAGTCTGAATAGCAACATTACGTATTGTAGAGGTTTGAGTGGATGCAGTAACTCTCACTGGAGTTGGCATAGCTACTGTGACAGTTGTTGGGGTTACAATGGCAGCAGCAACTGTCATCAACTCTGGTATGACTGCAGTACCCAAGTTAGGAGTTGAAGTAGCTCCTTCCCCTCTACTCTGCCCTGGTGAGACCACATCTGGAATATTGTGTCCAGTTCTGGGCCCCTCCGTTCCAGAAGGACAGGGAACTGCTGGAGAGAGTCCAGCGCAGGGCAACAAAGATGATGAAGGGAGAGGAGCATCTCCCTTATGAGGAAAGGCTGAGGGAGCTGAGTCCCTTTAGCTTGGAGAAGAGGAGACTGAGGGATGACCTTATTAATGTTTACAAATATATAAAGGCTGAGTGTCACGAGGATGGAGCCAGGCTCTTCTCGGTGACAACCAATGATAGGCCAAGGGGTAATGGGTTCAAATGGGAACACAAGAGGTTCCACTCTAAATTTTAGAAGAAACTTCTTCTCAGTGAGGGTGACAGAGCACTGGAACAGGCTGCCAAGGGGAGCTGTGGAGTCTCCTACTCTGGAAACATTCAAAACCCACCTGAACACATCCCTGTGTAGCCTCATCTAAGTGTTCCTGCTCCGGCAGGGGGATTGGACTAGATGATCTTTTGAGGTTCCTTCCAATTCCTAACATTCTGTGATTCTTTGATTCTGTGATATGTACATATATACAGAGGAGTAATTCATCTTTCTCTTAGTCCATAGACCATCTTTTGAAAAGTTCATTAAGTTCATTTATCACAACAGTCTCCCAGGGCAGAAAAAAATGGTACATCTAGTGCATCTCATGACCACTCTTTGTGGGTTAAAGACATCAAAGAAGTTGTCAGGCGCCACTCGAAGAAGCTAGCTCTGGTTTCATCAACACTGTCTTGATCTTAAAGACACTTATTAAACACTGTTAGTACGACAATCCACATCATGCAGTTCAGTATTGAATATTTTCACCTGAAATTAAATTCCCTTGAGGTACACACCGAACTTCTCCATCCTTAAGCATCACCCACCAGTTGCTGCTGGGTCCTTGGGCAAAAAAAATCCCACAAATGGGCTTACCTTTGCCTGAGGCAGGAGTAACCGAGACTGCCTTTCCTAACATATTTTTCATGTGTGCTACAGGGACTTTATATCCTTCTACAGTACGCAGAATTTCTGATTGGGCAGGCCCAGCTTGATTGGTTGATCCTCTAGTGTTGGCCAACCAAGTGGCTTTTGCTAAATGTGAATCCCAGTTTTTAAAGGTTCCACCACCAAGTGCCTTTAGCGTAGTTTTTAACAAACCGTTGTACCTTTCAATTTTCCCAGAGGCTGGTGCATGATATGGAATATGATATACCCACTCAATATCATGTTTTTGGCCCAATTGTCTATAGGACTGTTTTTGAAATTAGTGCCATTGTCTGATTCATTTCTTTCTGGCATACCATGTCGCCAAAAGACTTGCTTTTCAAGGCCCAAGATAGTATTCCAGGATGTAGCGTGAAGTACGGCATATGTTACCAACCATCTAGTGGTTGCTTCCACCATTTTACGTACATAGCGCTTACCTTGACATGTTTGTAAAAGTATAATATAGTCAATCTGCTAAGACTCTCCATACTTATACTTTAACCATCGCCCCCCATACCATACAGGTTTTAATCATTTAGCTTGTTTGATTTTGGCGCAAGTTTCACATTCATGAATAACCTGTGAAATAATGTCCATAGTTAAGTCTACCCCTCGATCGCAAGCCCATTTATACGTTGTATCTCTACCTTGATGCCCTGAATCATCATGTGCCCACTGAGCTAAGAAAAGTTCGCCTTTATGTTGCTTAATTTGTTCAGGGCCCCACTCAAAATGGTTCTTTTGACGAGTCACTCGATGCAGAGGGCTCACAATCTGGCTGTAGTTAGGAATATGCATTCTCCAAAAACTTACAACGCACAAGAAAGTCTGTGTCTCCTTTTTATTAGTAGGTGGAGACATAGTTGCAATCTTGTTGATGACATCCATTGGGATCTGACGACACCCATCTTGCCATTTTATTCCTAAAAAATGGATTTCTCGTGCAGGTCCTTTGACCTTGCTTTGTTTTATGGCAAAACCAGCATCCAAAAGAATCTGAATTATTCTCTCACCTTTCTCGAAGACTTCTTTCGCTGTGTCGCCCCATACGATGATGTCATCAATATATTGCAAGTGTTCTGGAGCTTTACCTTGCTCCAGCGTGGTCTGGATCAGTCCATGGCAGATGGTAGGACTGTGTTTCCACCCCTGGGGCAAGCGATTCCACGTGTACTGGATGCCCCTCCAGGTGAAAGCAAACTGCGGCCTGCACTCTGCTGCTACAGGAATAGAGAAAAACGCATTAGCAATGTCAGTTGTAGCATACCACTTAGCTGCCTTTGACTCCAGTTCAAATTGCAGTTCTAGCATGTCAGGCACAGCAGCACTCAGTGGTGGCGTAACTTCAGTCCGGCCACGATAGTCTACAGTTAGTCTCCACTCGTCACTAGACTTACGCACTGGCCAGATTGGGCTGTTAAAAGGTGAGCGAGTCTTAATGACCACACCCTGGTTTTCCAGTTGATGGATCAACTTCTGGATAGGAATCAAAGAGTCTCGATTGGTGCGATATTGCCAGTGATGCACTGTCGTGGTAGCAATTGGCACCTGCTGATCATCAACCATCAGCAGTCCTACAACAGAAGGGTCATCTGAAAGACCAGGCAAATCAGACAGCTGTTCAATTTTCTCAGTGTCCACAGCTGCTATACCAAATGCCCACCTATACCCTTTTGGGTCCTTAAAATGCCCTCTCCTGAGGTAGTCTATGCCAAGGATGCACGGAGCATCTGGACCGGTCACAATGGGATGCTTTTGCCAGTTTTTCGCAGTTAGGCTCATTTCAGCCTCTACTACAGTCAGCTCCTGGGATGCCCCAGTCACTCCAACAATATTGATGGATTGTGTTCCTTTGTAGTTTGAAGGAATTATCATGTACTGTCCACCAGTGTCCACCTAAGCTTTGTACTCCTGGGGGTGTGTTGTATGGGGCCGTCGTATCTGTACAGTCCAATAAACTCTGTTTTCTCTTTCTTCAGTCTGGCTGGAGGCAGGGCACCTCTAATTTCTGTTTTGCACAGTCTCTGGGTGTGAATTACAGGTTCCTTCAAGAGCATCAGAATCTCTTCTTCCCCTTCTGTAAACTGGAACAGCCATTTTCCTAGGAGTTTTTCCTTTTATCTCACGTACTCGTTCTTGAAGTTCTGAGGTAGGTCTTCCATGCCACTTATTCATGTTTTCTCCCTGCTCATGTAGGAAGTACCACAGTGAACCTCTTTTTGTGGGCTGCCTGTCCTCTCTCTCGAGATTGGAAACACCTTCTCATAATAGCTGAAACATAGGTTCATATAGGTTGTGAATGGTACGTGTCTTCTCTGAGTTCTTTGATTTCTTGCAACAGCTTTTCAAACCATTCATCAGATTTTTCACACAGTTTGTCCACAGCAGAGACACAAGCCCATAGAGAACCAGCAAGGCTGTCCTCAAAGTCCCAGAGCTGCTCAATCACGTGAGAAATCCTTTGTCTACCTCCACTTGATCAGACCATTCCTTCCAATGACTTAGCATATGCAGGTGGTGCACTTTGTACAAATCTGTGCCACAGAAGTCGTGTACAATTGATTCTGTCTGGGTCTGTCCCCTCTTGGTTGTTTGGCCCAAAGTAGATGGTCTCTCGTACAGCTAATTCTCTCAGAAACTGGATACCTCTCTCCATAGTATTCCATTTCCCTAATATGCATATACAATCTTCCTTGTACGGAAATCTTACTCTCATAGCTTTCAGGAGTCAGGTCCAGAGGGTAGCGGCATTAGGCTCTCTTGAAATTGCCCTATCAATGGTGGAATCTTTTGACAGAGATCCCAGCTGCCTGGCTTCACCAGCTTCCAATTCAATTGTTTCTGCCTTGTTATCCCAGCATCGGAGCAGCCAGGTTACAATATTCTTGCCTTCATGATGACTAAATTATTTTCGCAGATCTCTCAGCTCATCTCATCTCGAGAAAAGGACCTAGTGGTGGTCACTTCATCTCCTCCCTACGCTGGTGATGCCCTTTGGGTTGATGTTGGCCCTGTGGCCCCTATGCCATCACCTGATGCACGAGTAGTCTTTCTTGTGACTTTCTTACAACCAGCAACTGATGCTGATATGGGCTCACCATCATTTGATTCATTTCCAGAGTCTGAATGACTGTCACTGGCATTGGCATAATCACAGTGGCTGTTATGGTTACAACAGCAACAGTGCCCAGTGTGTGAGGAAGGAGGGGCTGCTTGTCAGCCTTTGAGGCTGGAGAAGTAACGTTATCTGCAGTGACCTTGGCAGCCAGGCTTTGCGGAGAAGCTGGAGTTTGAGCCTGTGAAGCTGCAGTGTCTGTGGTCGGGGGGACAGTGTCTGCAGTGGCAGCTTTCACTGCTTTACGTTTCGAGCGGCTTGTGCCTTTAGCTTCAGCAACGCGAGTCTCAGGACTAAAAAGAGACGCATACCTCCTATTTAACCTCATTTCTCTTAACAGTAACACAAACTGATACACATTCAGAAAACCTAAAAACACTAATAAGGTTCTATCAAAGCTCCAAGGATACTCAAAGCTTTCAAAAACATTTGTAATCTCTCCTAGCGAGAAAGTGAAAGTATTGTTAGTCAGCCTTTCTAAAGACTCTCTTAACCAATTAGCTAGTGCATAGCTGTATTGCTCTTTCATGGATGGAATGGCTGCAAGGCCCACAGCAGGGGTTGCAGTAGCTGTTGTAGCCATCATCGGAGATGGAGTGACTGCATTTCTCATTGTCGGGATTGCAGTGTCTATTGTGGAGGGTGGGGGTGACTGCAGTGCTTGTTGTGCAGCTGCAGTAGCTGGAGTCAAAGGTGGAGTGACTGCAGGTGGCTGCAGGATCTGTCACAGGAGTTTGAGCAACTGCATCACTACTTGTCTGGATTGTAGTATCTGTCACAGGGCTTGCATTGTTTACAAGATCTGTCACAGGGCTTGCAGTGGCTTCAGGACCTATCACGGGGAGTTTGAGTGGCTGTAGTGCATGTCGCTGAGGTTTCAGTAGCTGCAATATCAGTTGCAGAAGTTATAATAGCTGCAGTCCATCTAAATAGTTTTAACATCAGCAAGGACTGACACACATTCCAGACGCCCAGTAATACCAACAAGCTTCCCAGGGATTTCCCAGGGATATTCAAAATTGTCAAAAGCACCTGTAATTTGCCCTAATGAAAAAGGCAAAGAGTAGTTGAACAGCTCTTCTAAAAGATCACTCCTCCAACTGAAAAAACAAAAGGTACAATTTTCTATAATTTCTTTTACTTCTACTGGAGGGCTCCAAAAATACGTGCTCCCAAAGTATGACAACAATGATTACAAATATACCATTGGCTTAACTATGACTATATAGAGTAATACTACACAACCCAGCAACAAAGTAATTATACCAACTTTATACCAATTTCCAGAGATGATGTGTTGTACATAAACACTAACAAGAAGTATCCACCCCAAAAAAAGGCATAATTGAATACAACCAAGTGAGCAAATAATACAAATAACGCAAAAATTTCAAGAGCATCCTTCAAATCAAGATAATAACTGCAATCTGCTTTAACATCACCAAATGACCCATGAAGGACACAGATCTATTGTTTTCTCACCCCTCTAAAATTTTCAAAGAAAAAACTTATACTCTCTGAGGTGAGTTTTCCAAGGTCTCCTCCCACCAGAGGCAGGATTAGAACTTGGACTGCTTAAACCCGGAGTCAAATGTTCTCCCATTTGCACTACCAAGGAAGCTGTTTAGGCAAACTCTCAGAGACCCCTCTTAGCCCTTCTTCAGCCCCACACTATTTGGGCGCCAATCAATCTGTCACTGTTTACTACAGGGTGACAATAAAATGTGGCAGATGCTCTCTGTTAATCCCCCACTCTCCCCATAAAGGAAAGGTAATAGGAGGAAAAGGGAGAGAGGCTTACAAGTTGGAAAGATAAAAATGCTTTACTAATACTACTAATAAATAGAGAAAATAATGCAAAATAGATAAAACCATTATTGAATTTTCCAGAGTAGTGCAGAGGTGGAGCTGGCATTGCTCCTGTGGCTGCATGGCAGGCACCTGGAAGTCCTGGGCTAGATTCAGCAGTAAACTGGAACTGGATTCAGGGATGCACAGCCTGGAACTAGGCCTCAAATTGCGAGCAGAACAGGTAGGGTCCTCTTCAGATGCCGGCCATGGTTGAAGAGAGCGAAAACCTTGTGATCTACCACTTTTATAGGGTGGATGACGTGTATGGGATGGAATACTTAGTTGGTCAATTTTGATCACCTGTTCTGTCTGTCCCTCCTTGCAAATATGCCCCTCTCACTTACGGGACGTGCAAAAATCATCAGGCAACCTTGGTTGCCATAGCAATAAGGATAAACCTACGCCTCTCCTGGATGCCATTGCTATTATTATCAGCTCTGGAGTGAACAGTGTCCGAAAAACATGCAGCCAAATTCAGAAAAGTGCAGTTACTTAGAAGAACTTAGCTGAAAAGAAAGTTCACTGAAAGAGAACTGGTCTTGCTTTAAACAAAACCAGGGCAGTCACAGAGCCTATGGTGTCCTGGGAGTCAGGAACTGAACTGGCACTGCCAGGGTCCCTGGGAGCACTTTTTGCTTCAGAAATATAATACATTAGCTTTTTTCCAAAATTAATTTATTTCACAGTTCCCACTTTTGAACCAGAAATGGTTAATTGCACCTAGTTATGGCTTCTATTGCCTCTGTGCAGACTCTGCATAATGAATACTCCCATCAGCAAGGGACCTGAAGGGAGGTTGAAACCATCCATTTATACACTTTGCTCTCTAACTGATACGGGACAAGTGGAATAGGCATGACTGCTGTCTAATCTTCTGTGCGTGAGAGCACACATCTTGGAGAACCACAGCTACTACTGAATAAACATCTTTCCTTTTGTGTTCATACTGGCTTGGAATGGTTTCACCAGTGTAGATGTGGGGAACCAACCACAAAGCACTTAGAAATCCTGTTCTTTGTCGTTCATACAAGAATACATGTCCATACAGTGGACAAGATGAAACAGAAGCCTTGGATGGGTCCCAGGGATATGATATAATTGGCATTAGTGAAATCTGGTGGGATGAATCCTGTGATTGGTGTGCCATGATGGATGGCTTCAGGCTATTCAGAAGGGACAGGCAGGGTAGGAGAGGTGGGTTGTGTGGCACTGTATGTAGTGGAGCGTCTGGAATGTATGGAGCTGGCACTTGGAGATGGCAAACTTGAGAGCCTCTGGGTAAGGATTAAGGGACAGACAAATAAAACAGAAGTCGTCGTGGGTGTCTACTATAGGCAACCCAGCCAGGATGACAACAATGATGAGTTATTCTTCTAAGGAAGTCAGCGAAGTCGCCAAGTCATCTGCCATTGTCCTCATGGGGGACTTCAACTTGCCAGATGTCAACTGGGAATATCACACAGCTGGCACCAACAGGTCCACAAGATTCTTAAAGGATCTGGATGATAACTTCTTGGTATAAGTACTAAGGGAACTGACCAGGAAAGGTGCCTTCCTAGATTTGATACTCACTAACAGACAGGGTCTCGTGGGAGATGTGGCAACTGGTGTCTCCCTTGGCCACAGTGACCACGAAGCAGTCAGGTTCAAAATCTATGCTAATAGGAGGAAAACTGCAAGACCTTAACACTAGATATGAGGAGATGTTGAGGGTTTTGATTGCGGGGTGACAATAAAACCCTGGCAGATGTATTGTTAACCTCCTCTCCTCCCCCCACTTCCCCCTTTTGCCCCTCCCTCTCCCCCCTTCCCACTGAGGACAGGCAATCAGGAGGAAAAGAAGGACAGAGAGAAGAGAGTTGGAAAAATCTGAAATGTTTTACTAATGCTACTAATAAGAATAGAGAAAATAATACAAATATACAAAACCAGTCTTGAAAGTCTCAGCAACTGCAGAGCCGGCACCCAGAGTCCTGGGTTGGACTCTGCAGCCAACCAGAGCTGGATTCAGTCTCTCACTAGGCCTCAGTTCGCAGGGACGACTAGCAAGGTCTTCTCCTAATGTTGGCCATAAGGAAAAGGAAAAAGATCCTCATGATCTCCCACTTTAATACAAAGTATGACGTGAATGGGATGGTATACTCAGTTGGTCAGTTTTTGGTCACCTGTTTCTCGTTGCCCCTCTCGCGAGATGTGCATCCGTCCTTATCAGTGACCTCGCATTCCATTGCTATGTCTACCAAAACATGTATCCAGCTTTTCAGGAAAATGCAGCTAATAAGAAGGCCTTAGCTGACAGGCAAATTCACTAAAAAAGAAACTTGTTTTTAACAAAACCAGGACAGGAGAGCAGACTTCAGGCTGCTCAGAGAACTACTTAGTAAGATTCCCTGGAAATAAACTTTTGAAGGCATTGGGGTCCATCGGTGTTGGTCATTTTTTAAGTACCACCTACTAAAAGCACACCACCAGGAAATTCCAAAATGCCAAAAATCTAGCAGGAGAGGCAAAAAGCCAGCTTGGTGAGCAGTGATCTTCTTGAAATACGGCAAAAAAAGAAATTACATGTTCAGTGGAAGCAAGGGTCAGGCAACATGGGAGGACTACAGAGATGCTGCTTTCCACTGTAGGGAGGAAATTTGCGCTGCCGAAGCTCAAGTAGATTTGAAGCTCGCCAGTACTATGAAAGACAATAAAAAAGGCTTTTAAAATATGTTAATGGCAAAAGGCAAACTAGAAATAACATTGGCCCATTACTTGATGAGCATGGTCACCTTATTAACAGGGACAATAGACAAAGCTGAGACGTTTAATGCTTTCTTCATCTCAGTCTTCAACACCGGTGATGGACTTGGGGACCCCCATAACCCTCGGTTCGAAAACCATGGCTGTGTGAACAATAAACTCCCAATAAATCCGGAACTTGTATCGATTTGCTACTCCAGCTAGATATCTAGAAGTCTGTGGATGGGTTTCTGTTAGATGGAGATTTGTTATTGAACTAGCCAGGCCCAAAGGAATTTCAAGGCCACCTTGGAAAGCTGAAAACAGGACCTGCTGTGGGGGTGAGGCAGTTCTACAATAACAAGGCCTCAACATGATGTAAATCAACGGACCTATCAGCAGTGAGACTCCAGCGCGTGGACAGCTTGTGAACATAGATGATATCCAATTAGTGAATGCATGATTGGAGCGTGGACACGTGATCAAAGAATAGTTGCATATATAAGGAGGCTTGTTTCTGTAATAAATGGCTCTAGTGTGATTCACATTGAATCGGAGTGCAGGGTCCTTTATTCGCTCCAACACAAGTTGATGGGGCCTGATGCATTCATCCAAGTGTGCTTCAAGAGCTGGCTGATGTCATAGTGAGACCTCTTTCTATGATTTTTCAGCGCTCCTGGGAATTTGGAATGGTCCCAGATCACTGGAAGCTGGCATATGTTGTCCCAATCTACAGGAAGGGCAGCAGGGATGACCCTGGCAAGTACAGGCCTGTCAGCCTCACTTCTTTGCCTGGTAAAACCATGGAGAAGATAGTTCTGGGAGTTATTGCAAACATCTGAATGACAACACAGTCATTGATCCCAGCCATCACAGGTTCATGAGGGGAAAGTGCTGCTTAACAAACTTAATTTCCTTCTATGACTAGGTTACCAACTGTGCTAGTTTGACTGAAAATGGGTTAATTTTCTTCATGCAGCTACAAACCTTTCTTTTTCATAGCTAGCATGCTCATTATTTGGGCTTAGTTTGAGAACAAGTAGATAACATTTCACCACAGAGCTAATGTTTTTAATTGCTGTGGTCCGAGAGCGAAGGACATTCTGAGTGCTCTGCCACAGGTGTGAGGTATTGAGGAAGGGGGGAAGAGATGGGGCAGAGCTTGACTGACATCCAGACTGAACAATAAGAGTGTTCCATCCCATTAGCGTCATGCTCCAGATTTAAGAGCGGGCCTTCTGGTTTCTTGTTCCTTTTTCCCTTTTGCTCTTCTGTTCTTCTCTTCACTCTTTTTGTTGGAGCCAGGGGAGTTTGGGTTGGGACGTTTAGTCCGGCCTTTTGCCATTTTGAAGAGGCCTCAAGGTTCTTCTGCCTTTTTCCCTCTTTCTCTCTCTGGGATTGGCTTTAGGACCAGGTGTTGCTTGCTGGGACTGGCTGCTCAGTTGTGGACAGAGCTCGTGAGGAATTGCCTGGAGGATCTTTTATTCCTATTTTATATATATATATATATATATATATATGTATATAATTACTAGTGGTGTATTAGTATTTTGTTATTTTATTAAACTGTGTTTATCCCAGTCCAAGTTTCTCCTTCCCTTTTGATTTCTTCCCTGTTGGGAGGGGTGGGGGAGTGGGTGATGTGAGCAGCTATCATTTTTGTATTGCTAGCTTGGGTTAAACCACGACACCCACCTAGTTAACCAAGGGAAGCCTCTTGATGTGATCTTTTGAATTTCAGTAAATCCTTTGATACTGTCTCTCACAGTATCCTCCTGAACAAGATGTCCAGCCTACAACTGGATAAACACATAATGCAGTGGGTGAACAGTTGGCTGACGGGCCAGGCTCAAAGGGTTCTAGCAAATGGGGTTATGTCGGACTGGCGACCAGTCACTAGCAGGGTTCTGCAGGGATCCATCTTAAAGCCAGCACTCTTCAATGTCTTTATAAATGACTTAGACTCAGGACTTCAGGGAATACTTATTGAGTTTGCTGATGACACGAAACTGAGAGGAGCTCTTGACACTCTCAAGGGCAGAGAGGGCCTGCAGAGGGATCTGGACAAATTGGAGAACTGGGCAATCACCAACCGCACGAAGTTCAACAAGGGGAAGTGCTGGATTTTGCACCTGAGACACAGCAGCTCTGGCTGTACATAAAGACTGGGGAAAGAGAAACTGGAGAGCAGCTCTGAGGAGAGGGATCTAGGGGTTCTGTCCTGCTCTACTCTGACCTGGTACGGCCTCACCTGGAGTACTGTGTGCAGTTCTGGGTGCCGCAGTGTAAAAAAGATATTAAGCTACTGGAGAGTGTCTAGAAGAGTATGGGAAAACAAGATGTGCGGTTCCGGCCACCTGGACGATAAAGGAAGATCAATACTAACATGACCATCCGGATGGTCGAAGACATAATACTAACATAATAATATATAAAAGGCCTTGGACAGATTACTTTGAAGTACCTTTCTCATAATTGTAAAAAGTTATACCCCAGACTCGTGAGAATGGTATCTCAGGCAGATAACCGCCCCCAAGTGTCTGG
>NC_137553.1:2872882-2970804 GCF_963082525.1 Nesoenas mayeri | reverse complement strand
CCTTAAAGGTAAGGAGTTTCATGTTAATGCAAAGGTTAGTTTGAAATATTACTAAATGAAAAGACATTTGACATGTTAGTTGATCCCTCCTCTAAAGTCAGTGCATAACCTTGTCAAAGGCAGAACCGTTACTTTGCTGGAATTTTCTTGAAAGGGAAATTATCACACAGATATGTGTGGGTAAGAGTATTTGTGAAGAATAGGTGACATAGCAGGTGGTCTAAGTAACAATATTTTTAGAAAATACACGAAAATTGGATAAAATAATAATTTTCATTGAAAGTAGTTTTCCATAAGAGAAAAAAGCAAATATCTCTTAATTCAGCTGTGGAGGCTTTATTACTAGTTAGAAGTGTGACTAATATTAAATGAGGATTGCCTCCTGTATCAGTCACAGGGTACTGCTGTTATTGTAACAGCGCCAAGTGTTTGTATTGTAAGATTCTATTTTCAAGGGATTATAACTTCACAGTATCACAGTATCACAGTATGTTTGGGATTGGAAGGGACCTCAAAAGATCATCTAGTCCAATCCCCCTGCTGGAGCAGGAACGCCTAGGTGAGGTCGCACAGGAACATGTCCAGGTGGGTCTTGAATGCCTCCAGAGAAGGAGACTCCACAACCTCCCTGGGCAGCCTGTTCCAGTGCTCTGTCACCCTTACTGAGAAGTTTTTTCTCAAATTTAAGTGAAACCTCTTCTGTTCCAGCTTGATCCCATTATCCCTTGTCCTATCATTCTTTGCCACCGAGAAGAGCCTGGCTCCATCCTCGTGGCACTCACCCTTTATATATTTATAAACATTAATAAGGTCACCCCTCACTTGTTCTTTCTAACTTCCTTTGGGCTAAATGTTGCAAAGACAAAAATGTATTCACTGGAAACATTTGTAGTACATTTGGGAAAATCCCATTTGGTTCCAGTAACACAGTGCATATTTCCTCTATTTCCTCTTTCCAAGTTTTCTGCACTGTAGCTTTGCAGTTTTTTAGCTGACTTCTGTTGATTTTTTTAAAACCTAATCAACCAATTTTATCTATTAAAGAAACATGCCAGGTCACTGGTTCAATGTTAAGTCAGTCACAGCAGGATATGTACAGATCAGTCACTGGAGTGGTATTCACCTTGAATGTTGTGCCTTGTGCATTTAGCTACACTCGTGCATGAGTGTCTGCAAACACAAACTGTAGTGATGTGTCAGTGCTTCCTCATCGATTCTGCTTGTGTTTTGAAACTTGTAACTCCTTATTCAGGGCTTTAAGCAACATATCTTTCCACTCTGAGCATTTATTTTTTAAGTTTAAAGTTTATTGTAGTTTCTCACTAGTTTATTTGGGAATAAGAAAATAGAAAGGATCAACTTCTAAAGGCTTATAAAAGCCATTTCTCTATTACTTGCAATTGTATTCTTTGTTAAACAAAATGCTTTTATAAGGTAGTCATGGAGGCACTCTGAGGCTAGTTTAAGGGACAACAGGGTCCAAAACAATTCCGTGGGCGCCCAGCGGCTCCCTGGCACCTTGGCACTCCCTTCTCCTAACGGCCCTGGCCAGGGTGCTCTGGGGCCAAACAAAAGAAGCTGTTAGCCTCAAGTAGCAGAGAGAGAGAGAGAGATGTGTCTACTCCTTCCATGATGAAGGAGGGAGGGGGAGAGAAGGAGGGTTTGCATCCTGCCACAATCCACCCCATGACTATAGTCATGATCTGACACTTTGGAGTAGTAATGCAGTCACCTCTTGCCTCCAAAGGAAAAAAGGGACACTTCTGCCGGTGAGCCTTAACGTCCACTGTGGATCACCGTATCTCATGTATTGACTTATCCCTGCAAAACAATTATTAATAACAATCAACAATAGAATTGAAGTAATTACAACAATCAACAATAGCCCGAGGTAATTATTGAGTCCAAACATCAGTCACAGTTCATTAGTGTTTCCATTCCTGCGCCTGCCTTCCTTCTGAATGGCTTGCTGGTGTTAGCTGGATCCTTTTCTACCCCGTCATTGTTGGTGTCGCTTCGTTTCCAAGGCATCTGGATCCTCTTCCACCCCATCATCTTCCTTCACCCTGCAAGGAAACACAAAAACAGACCATGGTCCCTTCGTAACCGGGCTTTTATAGTTAACTAGCTCAGAAGGTTCTGAGCAGAAAATCATTTGGACCTTTTGTTTTGGGGGCAGGTCTTTATCGAGTTGTTGCCTCTTATTGACTCTTTATCAAAATCATTAATGACCTCCATAATGCCCCATTTAGCTGCAGTGGAGTGCCAGTTAATTTTTTTGATAGCAAGTAACATTAGCAGCTACTTTTAGTAAGCAGCAGTGCTGAGGCATATTGCCGGGTCCTAATGCGAGCTGCCTCTGAAACTCAGAGAGAGCACTGAGCAGGGGCGGGGTTGCTGGTCCCAAGCCACGGCTTTTTTTTTTCTTCAGTTTGAAAGGGTGGGGCGCAGCGAGGTGGGGGAGGCGGCCAACCCGGGGAACGTGGTTGCCTGCCAGCGCTTGCGAGGCCGGGCTGCCCCGCCCCACACCACCGTGACTTAGGTGCCTGGAACGGTAGCGGGGGGGGGGCAGCCGGTAGAAGCTTTATGGGGGGAAGTTTGCCTCCATTTTTTGGGTCATGCCCGTACGGGAGATGTGTCTACTCCTTCCATGATGAAGGAGGGAGCGGGAGAAAGGGGGGTTTGCATCCTGACACAAAGGTTTTTTGTTTACTTTTCACGGACTGCAAAACAGGTAAACTCCTTGTTTAATTTTGTGATAGAATAGGCAGAAAGCCTGAAGGGAATCTCTTCTTGCTTTGTTTTTCTTCTCTTTCTTGCCAGGTCAATTGCCTCACTCCTCATACTCTTGGAAATACCAAAGACTTTGAACTGTTCATTTTAAAATACAGAGAGGAGCCCTGTGTTGGTTCCAGTTCTCTGTGCACAGCTTAGATGAGACCCAGCTGCCCATCAGTTTCTCTTGTATGCATTAAGGAGGCTTCTTTCCCTGGATTTAAAAAGGAACTGGATCTGATTTACAGTTCCAAACTCTCTCTCTTAGCTGATAGGAGCTTAAAGATTAGAGACTCCCCAGATTTCCACAAGGTCCCTGGATTTCTGTCCTGTTTAGGGCAATGACAAATAAGAAGTGATGGGGAGGAGTGAGAGAATTCTTTCCCAGATAAGGTAGGCAGTTTGGGGAGTTAAAAAGGGATTTGGAGCTTTTACTGCTTTTTCCTTGGACATTAATTGAGAAATGTTTTTCCCCTTCTTTCCCATATGTTAGGAACCAAAAGGTACAAGTGAAAATAAGCCCAGCTGAATTGCATTCTAGAACTGTACTTACTTGTACCATCAGTGAGTCTAATCCAAAGACTTCTGAGTTATATTTAGGTCATGATTTCCCAACTATGTACTGTTGGAAGGTGCTAAATGTGTAACATACAAAAAGCCCAACTAGTCAATGAGAATATGGATTTGGCATACACCAATGTCCACTTATACCAGGACCTTTTGAAGCTTAATAGCTTTTCTTTAGGAAAATGCCAACTGTACAGGAGTAGCAATTTTTTTTTTTTCCCCAAAATGATTTTGAATATACTTTTTCTTACTAATATAGTGATCATTCCTCACCACAAGTTGAAACAGTACCTCATAGCTGCTTAAGGCTAAGACCAACACTTTACTTCAAATGTGGTTATGTAGTTTTGTGTTGTGGATAGACTTAATGGATGCGTACCTTTTAAATGTCTATAAACACTTTCACTTTTCTATGGAGGGATTAAAAATGTTCACAGCAGCTCATGTCGCACTTCCTTGTCTGAATGTTCTTGAATGTTCTGGCTATGGTAGAATATGTAAGCAACATGCATTTTTTATTCAGATGACCAATCTTAATTGCTTTTTTTTTTTTTTTTTAATTTTTCACATGTATTCATCATTTAAATGAAATAAACTTGGGCATTAGGCTCTACTTTACATGCAAGTTTATTAAGGAGTGAACACTGTATTTTTAAAAAAGATATTGTGCTTTAATGTTCTTTAGACGTTTGTTAAATTACTTTGTGTGTGTATGTGCATGTGCCCACATTGGGCTTCTCAGACCTGTGGCTGTCTGCAGTGTCTCAGCTGTCAGAATGAAAACATTATCAATCAGTATTCAACAGCAGCTCATTTTGACACACTTCTGTATGCTGCCTAATGCATTACAACTTGTCAGTAAGACTTCTTTTTCTACCCACTCTGAGCTGGTAACCTTACTGCTTCCATGTTGTGTCGGGTACTTGTACTTCTAGCATTTGAATGGAAAAAAAAGTTAAATCTTAGTGGATTTTTTTATCATCTTCTCTTTCTTGCTGCATAATGTTCCATTTGTATCTCAGCTTGCATCTTCAAATGTGCCATACAAAAATCTGAGAGTTATTATTTCAGTTAATTCTTGCCCATATTATCTTGTGATTTATACATGATTTCTACTATCAAAAAAACCCCAAAACAACGACTGTGTAGACTTCAGTTGCTAAGTTTGGATTTCTTCAAAATAAATTATTTAACTCCTAGATGAAAACAAATATTACTGTATAAGCATTGCTAAATTATACACAGCTACATGTTTACATATATACATATAATAGAATCTTCCAAAAATTGGCTGATTTATTTCCACAGAAATATGTTGCTATTCCAGAAATATATCTGAAAGATATCACAGGTTTATTGCTGGAACGGAGGTTGGAATAATGTTTGTATGATTATTCCATAATGTTAAACTGAAGGACATATTTATATGACTGGAAATTATTTTTAAATGAAGTTACACAGCAAAGTATATCTACCAGTAAAATGCTACAGAAGTTGAGCAAAGGAAAACACTATGAGAAAAATAAAAGCTTGCTGAGACAACTTAATGTTATCCTATCAAACACTGTTTGACTAGAAGAGATGCTCACAATGCAAGTTGTAACAGCTGATGGAAGTACAGCACCGCTGAAACAGACTGGAGTTGCTAATTCAGCTCCTAAGGTATGCTTTTTCTATTTTCTTATTTTTAAAGCTGCCTCTTATTGAGACTGAGATGGAAATGAAAGATTTTTAAACTCAGAATATTTTCTTCATTCTTTTGTTTCATATAAATAGGAAATGAAAATCTGCTAATCATGCCTCATTTGATAGCTCTTGAAAGAATTTTCATTAGCTCATTAGCCCTTTGACCTAATAGTTCAAGCAATTAAAAACATCTGTTTGTGTCAGCTGTAGGGTTAGTTATCCAGAGCCTAGGTTAACAGAAGGAGGAGGGAGAGTCTCATGTCCTATGTGAAAACAAAAACCATATACTTTTCAGTATTTGCAGTTGAAAAGGACCCCTGAAATCAAGTATGGCTGCTGAATTCTGTCAGGTGAAGCGATGGGAAAAGATCATTACCCTTCTTGAGATCAGGTCTAATTAAATTAATTATGAGACATTTATGCTTAATACTAGCTGCTTATAATATATTTTAGCTTTTATCACATCTCTATTTAGAGAAGCCAAAGTATGCTGTATATACTGTTTGTTCATTCACCAGATTTCATAGGAAAATGTAATATATGGTATTCTGGTGGGTTTTGATGGAATATATTCAGGACAGCGTCATTTGTGGAGTGTATGTTTGTGCATCAAGCATGTTAAGCACTTCTGTTTATGATGACTTAAATATGCCTTCATTTTTGAATCACTGAAACTGTTCAAAAAAGGCAGATATTTGAATGTGAATGTTGGTGCTAACAGTAGTCTGTGCAGCTCCAGTTTTCTATGGCAACAATGTGGAGAGAACAGAGGGGACAGATTTTAATTATCTGGTTGTCAGGTTTACAGTAAACCCAACAAAGGTGTTTAGCAAAAGGTCCTGTGCTGGTTTGGGATAATAACAGAAAATTAAGAATTGAGGGTGTGAAGAGGAGGGATAACAATCCATGCCCAGCCATACTGCTTTTATGGGAATGGAGGGACTCATTGCCTGAAAATAGCCTGGCTTTGGTAAGGAGCATATTTGTAATAAAAAGCTATTATATAGTTAGTTTCTAAGCAAAGAAACATTTAGTCTCATATGAAAAATCTATATCTATATTTGAGAACCTGCCCACATCCTAATAAGTAAGAGGCATGAATTGTAGTTTCCTATTATGCTTGTGTGCAATATAAGGAAAGTGATTCACAATTAATTTTCTCAATTCTCACTATTAGACTGTGAGCTAAAACTGACAAAAAAAAAACCCCAAAAACAAACAAACAGCACTTGTTTTTACTTCTCACCTTGAAATAGTGAAATGCTGTTTTTCTTTTTTATCACTATGCAATGTAAATGTAATTTATTGCATTTCAGTGTGCATTGGAAAGTATTTGCATGTTTTAAGTAAAACAAGACAAAAATAAATCCTTTTGTAATCCTATTTTGTAAATCCTATTTATAAGGATACATTTACTGTTGGAGTACAGAAGTCTCATATTACAGCTTTTTTTATAAATTACCACTAGCTGAAATGTTAAATCATGGAAATCCCAAACAAAAGATCTGGTACTGTCTAAATACTATGAATATCTTGCATAGTCCCAAAGAGAGTGTGGAGGAGAGAGCAAAATCATGACTTGCATATACGTTTCAAAACCAAACCAAGTTTAATGGCCAATCACCCAGCAAAGTACTTGGTATTTTAACAATGCGATAGTCTTGGATTTAGAAGGTTGATATGTTTTTCAGCATCAAAAGTCCTGTCACTGTTTACTGCAGGGCGACAGTAAACTGTGACAGATGCTCTCTGTTAACTCCCCACCCTCTCCACTAAGGAAAGATAAAGGAGGAAAAGGGAGAGAGACTTACAAGTTGGACAAGTTAAAAATGTTTTACTAATGCTACTAATAAATAGAGAAAATAATACAAAATATACAAAACCAATCTTGAATTTCCCAGGGTAGTGCAGCGTTTCCTGTGGCAGAGCTGGCATTGCTCCAGTGGCTGCAGGGCAGATACCTGGAAGTCCTGGGCTGGACTCCACAGTAAACCAGAACTGGATTCAGGGATGCAGGGCCTGGAACTAGGCCTAGGATCACAGACACAATAGGCAGGGTCCTCTTCAGATGCTGGCCATGGTCGAAGAAAGTGAGACCCTCGTGATCTCCTACTTTTAAAAGGTGTATGACGTGTATGGCATGGGATACGTAGTTGGTCAATTTTAGTCACCTGTTCTGTCTGCCTCTCCTTGCAAATATGCCCCTCTCAATTATGGGACATGCAAAATTTATCAGTAACCTTGGCTGCCATAGTAATAAGTCTAAACCTGGGCCTATTCTGCATACCATTGCTACCATTATCAGCTCCAGAGCAAACAGTGTCTGAAAAACATGCAGCCAAATTCAGAAAAGTGCAGTTACTTAGAAGAACTTAGCTGAAAGGAAAATTCTCTGAAAGAGAACTGGTCTTGTTTTTAACAAAACCAGGACATTCCACCCTTTATTCCATACCATTTATGTCATGCCCAAATCATTACTGCTTTTTGCCTGTCTTCAAAGGTATATGCACATACATATCACTAGTTCATGATTCATCTTTCCACAGAAAGTTTTTTAAGTTCATTTAGTTCATGGCTGCAGGTCTCTGTCTGCCACAGCAGTCTCTCTAGTCAGGAGAGAGAGTGTGTAATCTGGTGCAGTTCATGCCCACGAATTGCAGGTCAGAGATGTCAGTCTCAAAGAAGTTACTGGACGCCACTAGATGAAGTTACCTCGCGTTCATCATCACCACTGCATCAACCTGAAAGACACTCACTAAACACTGTTAGTATCATACAGCAATTAACATCGTACAGTTTGAAATTGAATATTCTCACCCAGAATCAAATCCCCTTGAGGTACACATCAGACTCCACCATCCTTCAGCATCACCCACCAAGTACATCCAGGCCCATGAGCAAAAGCACTCCCACGAATGGTTTGCCTTTGCCCAAAGCAGGAATAACCCAGACAGCTTTTCCTAACATATTCCTTCCATGCACCACAGGGACTTTATCCCCTTCTACTGTATGTAAAAGGTCTGACTGAGAAGGGCCAGCTCGACTGATTGATCCCCTGGTATTGACCAACCAATGACATTCAAAAGAATCTGAATTATTCTCTCACCATTCTTGAAGACTTCTTTCTCTGCATCACCCCATATGATGATGTCATCAATATATTGCAAGCATTCAGGAGCTTCACATTGTTCCAATGTGGTTTGGACCAGTCCATGGCAGATGGTAGGGCTATTCCACATGCACTGGATGCCCCTCCAGGTGAAAGCAAGCTGCAGTCTGCACTCTGCTGCTACAGGAATACAGAAAAATGCATTAGCAATGTCAATTGTAGCATACCACTTGGCTGCCTTTGACTCCAGTGCAAATTGCAGTTCTAACATGTCAGGTACAGCAGCACTCAATGGTGGCATAACTTCGTTCAAGCCACGATACTCTACTGTCATTCTCTACTCTTCACTAGACTTACGCACTGGCCAAATTGGGCTGTTAAAAGGTGAGCGAGTCTTACTTATTACACCCTGGCTTTCCAGTTGACGAATCAACTTCTGGATAGGAATCAGAGAGTCTTGATTTTTTTTTTTTTTTTTTCTGTAGGGTAAAGAGTACCAAACACTCAAGCATCAGTGTCTTTAGCAGAACAAGGAACATTCCTGGTAGCCCCAGCTCTGATATTTGAGACAGAACTTTAGCTTTTTTTTCATTTGTTTTCTTTTTTTGGTCTGATGTGCGGACTCAAGGTTTTGTTTCAGACTTGTTGTCACTGAGAGGTGTCGGTAATATAGGTGTCTGCTATTATGGACTATATAAATGTCTTGCCTGTTTTTAGTGGTTGCTTCTGATCTCTGAAGAATTCTAATATCAAGGTCAAATGTTGTGTGATGTTTTCATATGTTGACATATTGGTGACTTGAACATTAAAGAAAATGCATACAGTGTTTGTAGAGAAAAAATCCCTTATTTGATTTTCCCATTCTCAATGCTGAGAAATCTTCCATAAAGCTGCTTTGGGATGGTGAATCTTGTTGTTCTGATTGTTTGTGAGAGATTGAGCAGGCAGATTTGCCTTTAGGTTTGGGTCAAATCAAATGGAATATAAACTGTTTCTTCTTTTAAGTTTGGCATTTTATAATAACGATACCTGGATACTGGTGATTTGCATGTTCTCAAGCAGTTCATCTATGAGAACCTCTTTACATCTAACCCAATTAAGACCTAAAGGAGGTGGTCTCTACTAATCAGTGTTTTCAGTTACTGATTTGATCCTTTAATTCCTGCCTGCATGCAAGATTAAAAAAAAAAAAAAAATTAAAAAAATAAAAGAAAACAAAAAAACCCCAAAACAAACAAACAACAACACAACAAAAAACAAAAAAACCAAAACCAACAAAAAACAAAAAAACCCCAAAACAAACAAACAACAACACAACAAAAAACAAAAAAAACCAAAACCAACAAAAAACAAAAAAACCCAAAACAAACAAACAACAACAACAACAAAACAACAAAAAAAACCCACTTTGATGTTCACATCTGTTTATACCATTCCTTCCTGCATCATGCAAGTGTGCCCTCAGTGTGGTTGTTGGGGCGGGCATGGAGTTCACCTTGCACTCAAAAGGGTTAGTTCATTCCCAGTTGTCTTCAGATGAGCCATAGTATTGTGGCCTCTCTCTACTTGAGTGTGCATGAAGACCTATTTCTCACTGTCCTTCTGCATTTCTATATTTGCGTATTTCATTTTGGAACTCTGATTCATGCGATAGCTGATCTTTGATGATGGGTTTACCTCTTAGTAAAGCAGGAGCTATTACAGGAGGACTAGCTCTGAGGTGCAGTTTTATGATTAAAATTACAGGTTACAATGTAAATAATAACTAGAAAATGTAACTGTTAGTCAGTGGGTTAGAGTATAACTAAAAGCCAAGATCAGGCATGCCTAGGTCCAGTTGACTGATGCTGAAAATGGATTCTTATTTGATAATCTTGGAATTAAACCAGAAAAGTTGCAAAAAATAGGCAATAGCCCCTTCAGCAAAAGGGCACAGAAGGTTAGTCCAGTGTAATTGGAGATACAGGCCACTGTTTTGAATGATACTGAGACCTCCAGCTCTCTGATGGGAAGCAGAGATTACCATCTGCCTGAATCTATGACCTGTAGACCATAAGATATTTCATATGTGCACCAAAGAGCCTGAGGGGAGATGCCAATTTGAGGAGATATTGATAGTGGCTCTACCTTGCCAGGTCATACAGATCCACTTCTTCCTCCAGAGAGGAGTTCAAATGCTCATCAGCAGCATGGCTCTAGCATGGGAGCCCCGCTGCTTGGGGTTCAAGAACCAGAAGTCATCCATGCCTGGCTTACTGAGATAAGCATTTTTAAAGACAATGAAAGAAATAGCGAAATGTGAAAACTGGTAATGGTGACATGTCTCCACGCCTGTCATGCTGTGTTACAATTTCAGTCTTTGATTGTTGGTTCCCATAAAGGTGTCATTTTTTTCATGTTATTAAAGCAATTACAGTTATTATACTAAATTTGTTCTTTCTGAAGGGAGCAAGAACAAATGAGGGAGGATTTGCATACAAATTGGGCCTGGATTTGGGGGGAAAATCACAGCAGACCTGTTAGGCAGACAGATGAGGCAGTGAGGAGACATAAAGGAGCATGGGCAGGATCCACCCTCCATTGCAGCCATTTGCTGGTGAACCTTTAAGGAATGTCTCCTGTCTGGCAGATTAATTTGAATGAGAGACAGTTTGGTGCACTGTCATCCCAGGCAGATCAAAGCCCACTCTTTGCTCAGCCAGAGGAGAAATGTGAAAGGCCTCCGCTTCCCCAGCGCAAGGCCTTTCCCCCAGTGTGCCACTCAGACCTCCCTACTGCTTCTTTCAGAGAAGTACCTCCATGTAACAGTGACTGTCCCCCCTGTGCTTTTGGGTGTACCATCTTGCCTCAGTAATAGGAGCGCCTGTGTCTGAGGATGTGGTGTTCCCCTTAGAGCTGGCAAGCTGGGCCCTGGGCAGCTGAGGCAGGACTGTACTATGCGTCATGTCTCAGGAAGGGCATCAGATTGCCAGTGCAGATATCTGTAGTTCAGAAGCACAAAGTAATATGGACAACAGGTTTCAAAGCTTTTTTAAGTGACAAGAGTTGGCTTTTGGGGATGGGAAGCCATTTGCAATGTATTGGTTTCCCGCTGTGTTTACCCTTGTGTTTCTGGCACATCTTCCTGCCATTCCCTCGGGTTCTGTCATTGGTCACTAAAGAAAAGAGTTTGACACCTATCCTTCCTCTTCCCCTTGTGAGGAAGCTGTAGACCGCAATGAGATCTCCTCTTAGTTTTAGCCCAGAAAGCCTGGTAGTGAATAATTGATGTGTAAACTAATTTTCTGATATCACTAGTAGCTGAATAGTGTATCTGCAAAATACATTACTTGCAAATGAATCTTTGGGTCATTAGGTTGTCCTCACTGATACTGCCCTGGACCATGCTGTTTAAATAAGGAATGATGCTGTTGTACTTTATTCAAAGTAATGTCATTTAATGCTAAATTAGATGCTTTGAGTTCCTATAGACGTAAAAAAATGTCATCTTTTTTGTTTCTCTTTTTTAGGAAAAAATATGTTTTTACAGTTGTTTTTATAAGTGGAAGAATGTTCTGAAGTGATGTATCTTCATGGGTCAGTATTTTCATCTATATTATAGGGCGAGAACCAAGTTGCTTTCCTGACTTAAGATTTGCAACCTTAGGATATCCAACTCAATGAAGGTATGTTGCATTGTTGATTAAAATTAAACTGGCAAAATTCTGTCTGCTTGAAGGTACATATTACCTTTTTAAAAGTCTTTAACTGTAACAAGTGTATCAGACATCCTAAATTAGAACATGTAGGTGATGTTGGATCATCTCCTTAACTACTTTGAAGAGTTCTCTGTGTTTCAGTGTCAGATCTGTTTCAAATATAAGAGTAACTGGTTAGAGTATGAGCTACCCTACCAGAGTCTGTTGCTGAGTATCTCCTGCTTAACCATGACAGCTGCTCTGCCTTGCAGTCGTGGTTCAAGATATCGATCCAGAAATAATAATTTATTTCCATAGCTAAGGTAAACCAATGATACAGAAGTTATTGGTTGGGCATTCAAATACAGGACTTTTGTTAAGTGGTTACCAGCTTTTTACTGGGGTATCTTCTGCCATAGATGCAGGAAAAAATAATTTCATGTTTTGCGCTATGCTATTTAAATGTGAGAAAACAACTGAAAGGATAATGCGGTAGGAAAGTTAACTTTCCTCTCCAGGCAATGAAGAAAAACCACTTGTCAGGTAAAACATCCTGCTCTAGAAATCCTGGCAGACTCATTGATTTACAAAGATCTATTCAGTTCTCACAGTTATTAAACTAGAGGTATTAAGATTTGGAGGCCATCACCAACTGGTCTTAGTCACAGTGCAAGTAATCAAATTTCTCTGTTTTTGCTGACTTTTTAAAACAAATAATCAAACTTCTACTTCTGGCCACTCCATGGGTAAGTAACCCAATAATAAAGAAAATATCTCAGGCTTCTAAAACTCAGTGATGTTTGTGAATATATTTTTCCTTAAACAGTATTTGATCTTTAAAGGATACAGAAATATTTTTCACTTTTTAAATCAATATTTTAAAATTAGAAAAGATGCTAATTTTTGGATTGCAACAGTATGGACTTGTTCAGAAAGCATTTTCTGTTCCATCAGAAACCTGTTTTGTTTCTTTTCATCTATATCCGTTGCCCAGTAGTAACCCTTATATTATGCCCTCTCAAGAACTCCCATTGCATACAAGGTTTTCCAAAGCAAACTTTTTCAAATGTTTCTGTGTTCCTAGTGAAAAAAACTCACAAAAAACAAACAAGCAAAAACCACAAACAAACAAAAAAACCCCCCAAACACACAAAAAACCCCAACCAACCAAAAAACCAAAACCAAAATCAAACCACCAGATCTTGGGATGTTCAAATAGCACACAATATGTTTTTATTTTATACAAAGAGATGCAAAATAAAAAGACACATGTTCACTTCTCTCCAGTAAGGTTTCTCACGAACATTGCTAAACATGTGAACTCCCTTGGCTTATTCAACCGTTTCAGATGCATCATTCTTCTGAGTAGCTAGACAGATGTAGAGTCAAGTGGGAGTACAGATAAAGATGTTGAATACCACTGCTGTACTGAGATATGTAGGCCTCCATATGGTAAGGTAAATGCCATCATTTTTTCCCTATTTTAAAGTTTCCTATGAGGAAAGTTTGTCATTCAGCCCTGTCTGTGGTTACAGAACAAAGGAAAGATCTTTTTCTATATTCATTTTATAAAATAGCTTTTTCATTTAATCATTTATGGGACATTATAGCTAGAATATATAAAATGTTGCAATATTTATTTCGTCTTCAGAATTTTTTTTCTTCATCTGCGGAAATTACCTGCTCTTACTGAGCAGTGTCTTTATTCTGTGGTTACTTTAACACTACGGTATATAAGATTCAGTTTCTTGAAATAAAAATATAGGAAATTCAGAGACAAAAATATTAATACCAAAGTAACTTGATTAGAGTGCTGTAGGGAAGATCAGTGTGATACTGTAAAATTGGCAAATTAATAATCTCTTAAAACCACATTTTTGGGTTTTAAAAGGAGTATTTCTTTATTCAGTACCGAGGCCGGACCGGGGTCTCCCTCCATAGGTCTGCCACCGACTATTTTGTTATACATGGCTTATATTGACAGAAAAATTGCATATTCATTACAGTTCTTGACAACCATTAACATATTCCATGCCTATTCCAACATAAGCTATCTTGTAAGCAATGCTAAGCAACATTCACATGTTTCTCAGTTACTTCTCAGTTACTTATTTTAAAAGAATATGTCGTAAATTGCCGTGATGGAGAGACGGGACACAGCTTGATGCAAGCAAGATATCAACTTTATTGTAATTTCTAACATATTTTATACCTATCTTAAACAGCACATCACACGCTGATTGGTTTGTTATTCTTGCTAGAGGTCCTCCTTCCCCTCTACTCCGCCCTGGTGAGACCCTATCTGGAATATTGTGTCCAGTTCTGGGCCCCTCAGTTCAAGAAGGACAGGGAACTGCTGGAGAGGGTCCAGCATAGGGCAACGAAGATGATTAAGGGAGTAGAGCATCTCCCTTATGAAGAAAGGCTGAGGGAGCTGGGTCTCTTTAGTTTGGAGGAGAGGAGACTGAGGGGTGACCTTATTAATGTTTACAAATATATAAAGAGTGAGTGCCACGAGGATGGAGCCAGGCTCTTCTTGGTGGCAAAGAATGATAGGACAAGGGGTAATGGGATCAAGCTGGAACAGAAGAGGTTCCACTTAAATTTGAGAAAAAACTTCTCAGTAAGGGTGACAGAGCACTGGAACAGGCTGCCCAGGGAGGTTGTGGAGTCTCCTCTGGAGACATTCAAAACCCACCTGGACATGTTCCTGTGCGACCTCACCTAGGCGTTCCTGCTCCAGCAGGGGGATTGGACTAGATGATCTTTTGAGGTCCCTTCCTATCCCAAACATACTGTGATACTGTGATACCTACTGATTGGCTAATGTTTGTTTAGGCAGTTGCTATCTTGATTAATGCAACCTCCTTAGTGTAGCAGCAGCAGCAATTCCTTCTTGATAACCTTAGTAACTCGTAATTCTTATCTACACAAAGGGTTTAGCACATCCTGTCTTTAAGTACTGTTCCTGTTTTTCGTCACCAGGGTCTGTGACCAACAAGCTCCAGCACATTTCATTTTATCAATTGATAAGTGCTGGGGGTTTTGCTGAGGCCAGCCAAATCCTGTCCCACAGTAAATCTATGTCAATTTTAAGAATAAGGTAGGACTACCAAGTAAAAAGATTCTATAGTTACAAGGTCTATTTATACAAAGATCCTAAGATTACAAAGTTGCTTATACAAATATTCTATGGTTACAAGGTTGGTTGATCTTTAAAGGTTGCTACTTTAATGATCTCCTAGACTATGAGTTCTATAATTCCTTAAAATTCAGTCTAATAATTAGAAATACAGGTATCAATGTGTATGCTCAAAATGGTACTCAGAGAAACTGTTGTGTTGAAAAACAATAAACAAATATTATATTGACATTTCAGAGTATGCAAATGTGAGATTTTTATCATAATTATTTTTGTGTCAGATACACTTACCTGCAATTGAATTTATTTTGAAACTTTGTCATCTATCCTTATTTCCCTTCGTAACACATCTTTCTCAAACAGCACATGATCTGGATTTCCTTCCCAGTAAAATTTCCTGTCCTCCTGCAGTTATCCCGAGTGTCAAAATTAGGACATAACTGGCCCACCTTCATGCTAAAGCAGTTGATCAACCCTCTTACAGTTACTTACAGGTCTTGTTTTTCAGAGCTACAAGGACCATGGTGCTGATGATCTCACAAAACATTGGAATTATACCTTTTCCCCTCTGTGGTAGTTGCACACACCCCAATGAGGTTCAGAGCTCTCAGTACAACAGTTGATGGTTCTTTAAAACATTTTCAGCTTCACTGTGGCTGTCCCCACCTATGCACCTTGGTCGATGCCGACCATCACAGTCTCCCCCCTTGGGGCATGGTGACTCCAGTCACATACACTTCCCCCACAGCTGGGGGAGCAGGAGCTCCCTACAAGGTGCCCAGGCCCATAGAAGTTTCTGGACCATGCTCATAATGACCACAGCCAGATCTGACCATACTATAAAATGGGGCCCTCACTGAAGACCCCCTTGGAGTGGTCTTCTCAGGGCAGCAGGACTATGAATAGAGCCTTCTCCTTAGATCATGGATGCTGTCTAAGAAGACTTCCCGAGACTGAGAGCCCTCACCTTCTCCTTGGTGAGTGATTATTTCTTCTGGATATATCCTTGAGTGAGCCCTTGACCCCCATCCCCTGGGTAAGCAACTATTTCTTCTGCACACCCTTGTGTGAGAGAAGCTTCTCTTTTGAATGAATGAGTGCACACTGTGGAACATTATTCTTGTGTGGTCATATGGTAATAATAACCCCAACTGGTATATTGAACCTGCAGTTTATTAAATGTTGCCGGAGTGCTGTTTGATTTTGGATTACCTCCCTGATTGCATTGGTTTCTGTTGTTTGGTTTCGGTCTGTCATTTGGCTTCAGTTTCGGTTCTGAATTAAAGTTGATTTAAGCTTATTATTTGCTTGGAGGTGTTTTGGGGTGCCTCCATGGCACCCTTCATCTGTGAATTCTCTTCATGTCTGCAGCATTTACACAGAGTGTAATGAGTCTCCACTGACCTTCAGTGGATGAAAAGACAGAGGAGAAACATTTGGAGCAAAGGAGCATTTCCACAGCAGAGTGACTGAGTGCAGGGTAAACTTGGCAAAACCATGCAAATTGACTAGAGGGGCTGATGGGTATCACCTTCTGTGCTTGTTTTGGCTGGGGTAGAGTTAATTTTCTTCATAGTACCTATCATGGGGTTGTGTTTTGGATTTGTGTTAAAAAAACAGTGTTGATAACACAGGGATGTTTTAGTTATTGCTGAGCAATGCTTGCACAGAGTCAAGATCTTTTCTGCTTCTCACACTGCCCCACCAGTGAGTAGGCTGGAGGCACACAAAAAGTTGGGAGGAGACACAGCTGGGACAGCTGACCCCAACTGACCAAAAGGGATATTCCATACCATATGACATCATGCTCAGCAATAAAACTAGGGGGAAGGTTGGCTGAGGGGCTACTGCTTGGGGACTGGCTAGACATTGATCAGTTGGTGGTGAACAGAGGTTTTCATTTGAATTTCTTTTCTCACTTTGGCCAGCCAGATCTCTCTGCTTGTCTCCTTAACCCAGGGCAAATGGTTTTACTTTTTTTTCATCTCAAGGCCACGGTGCAGTTCTCTGAGCAGGTAGGTCTAGTGTCCACTCAGAAACTTTGACTGGTTCAGAGCATTTATCCTCATCTATTCAGCTAAGAATGTAGAAACACAGTAAACTTTCATTAATTTCCTGCTTTGCTTCTTGATCTTCAAGACCCTAAAAAAGGCCCTAAATCCCAAAGGACCATACCCTGTGATTATACAGCCCTAGTATCTATGAGGTCCAGGAATGCCTTGAGCAGTGACCTGTGGGTGGCTGCAGGCAGCATCTTCTCAATTAAAGGTGGTGTCTGTGGCATACACTTCAGCACAAAGGCTGATTAATGTCACAGTTTAGCTCCTTTAACAGCATGTCACAATGCCAGTAGCTCTGATCAGACCGTTGCCTGAGAACATCTCAAAATAATTCTGGGAAATCTTTTCTTAACAGGCTACTTATCTCAGATTCTTTCTCCCCCTTTCAAGCATTTGACATCTCACTGGGAAAAAGGGCAGTTTTGAGAATTTGGCATACAACTTAGTTTTGGGAGTATTAAGGACGTTGTGTTGTCTTTTAAGGCTGCCAGTTATGTCTGGAGCTTCCACAGAAGCTCCATTGGTATGTCTGATAGGAGACAAGACCCATTGTGCTGCTGACATTCAGGCCATCATCTCATGAACAATTGCTTACAGATGTATGTAACAGTTTGAAGTATGCATGTTTTTAGAGTGTGACTGCTACATGACCTGAAGCTAAAATATCCTGCCATCCAGACAGAACAACAGTTAAAATAGATGAAGCCATTTCAATATTTCCCCATTTTTGTTTAGATTTTTATGGAGTGCCCTTGAATGTGCTGTCTAGGCAGTACTAGCTGTTAGCTCTCTAGGGAAGATGTTTTGTCTGATATAATGGTAGTTAATCTATTTCTGTCACTTCTCCTCACATCAGTATTTAATCAATGCCACAGTTCTGTGTGGTTGGAACATCCTGACTTACCATCATTGTTCTCCTATGGCTCTTTCTCCTTTGTTATCCAAATAGCTTTACAAGCCCACAGAATTAAGCCTCACAACATCCTCTGCAAAAGTGAGGACATATTTTCCTTCTATTTTGCAGAAAGGGAGATCAAATACAGAGTGATTTTGTCTTGAAGATCATCCAGACTCTGAAGAAAAGCTGGTATTTGAATATAGGCTCTCACTGTAGTGCTTTCCCTATGCAACTAGGGCCTTCCAAAGATGAGACCATCAAAGGAAGGTTGTAATCCTTTCATGTTAAGCTTCCCAAAGCATTTTCACTTTGGTAAGCCAACCAAATTTGTCTGGTAACAAGAGGCTTGATTTCGCTAATCTCAACTAGCATGTAGTCCTGTTGTACCTTGTGAATGCTTATGACTCTCTTCTGCAGATGTTTCAGAGGAGACAAGGTGGTGTCTCAGAATGACTTGGATTGTAGTTTTGTCAAAGTCCTTTGGGATAAAAGCTAATTTTGCATCGCAGTAAAAATTGAGAAAATGTATATACAATAGTGTAATTTCACCTGATATAGGAATTTTATACTTACATTTTAGCTCATATTCAGAAGATGATTGAACAATGGATTTCAAGACAGACTAATTTTAAAGTCATTTGTCTAAGCAGTTCATAGATTTTGGTATTGTCTTTTTGATGTGTTCTATATAAGAAAGGACCTATTGAATGAAGTTCATTTCTTTCAGCTATAGCTAAACATTCACATGTATCTTTTGGAGAATGTGAACTCAAACCCAGTCAGCCACAAAGAAAGGATATCTGTTTGCAATTTAAAATCTTATTGCATATTTCAAACCCTCGCTATTGGATTGATTTATGCTACTAACTACCTCAGATTTATGGACAGTTTGTGTTGTTATTTAAATGTATTATTCCTGTCTTTAATATAATTCAAGTCAATTAGTTTATAATTTTCAGGCAATATGAAGTTCAGATTTGCATATAAACTGAGTTATGGAATGGTGTACTGTAGTTCTCAAAGTTCATATTTATTCTATTTCAAACCAAATGGGTTCATGCCACTATATCAGACTTAAATATTCTGTAATATGTTAAATTTATTTACAGCTTTAGTGGAAAAATAGTGGCAGGGATTTAAAGTTTCTTAAACAATAAATTATTTAAGATTAAAGAACTTATATTTAAATGAAAATATACTTGCAAATAAGCTGTGTCACAATTTTATATTTCTTCTGAACATGATATATCCACCTGCATCATTATCCCTGACTCACTAGAGCTAAATAACAATTGAGCAGTGGTAGTACCACACAGTGAATCACCAGTGCCACTTCTTGCAAACCATACTAGGTTTTTTATTAGGTCTATATCTACCTATTGATCTTCATGATCTGAAAGGACTGCATACAGATGTATTGCACCAGATGCTTGATTTAGGAATACATGGGGAGAGTATATGCCTAGTTTCTTTCTGGTTTCCTTCTGGAGTTTTCTCCATACTACCCATTTTGGTTTCTGCTCTGTTTCAGTGGAGTTCTGTTTGGAATTTATTTTAGTTCAGCCTTTTGGCATCTTGCCATTTTGCAGTGGCCCTCTGGGCCTTTCTGCCTTCTCTTCTCTTCTTCTCCTCTTCTCTTCTCTCTCCTCTATCTTCTTCTCTCTCTTCTCTCCTCTTCTCTTCTTTCTCTTCTCTCTCTCCAGGACTGGCTATTGAGGACCAGGGTGCCCTCTTCCCAGGACTGGCTGCTCAGTGCAGACACAGTTTCTGAGGAATTGCTCTGAGGATCTTTTATATTCTCTTTTCATTTTATATATATTTAGTTATTTTATTAAACTTTATCTCAGTCCATTAATTTCTCCCTTCCCTTTCGATTCTCTCCTGTATTGGGTAGGGGGGGAAGTGAGCAAGCAACTGTTGTGGTTTTAAATTGCTAGCTCGGGTTAAACCACAACAGTCTTTTGTGGTGCCCAACATAGGGTCTGAGACCCTAAAATTCAGCACTAGAAAGGGGCTAAAATTTGGAGATGTTGGTGTTTTTACTATATAACACAACTTCAGTTTTATTGGCAAGCTGCCAATTCATAGGATTGAGATAACCACAGCTCTGTGTGCTTTGGACATCATCCAGAAGTGTTAAAGCAAATAACATTTATTATATTGGTTTAGAAATGCTGTGGCATTTAAAAATACTGCTTTCTACAGTGTGGGTGACTACAGTGGGTCCATGGATTCCCTGACGGAGGGTATGGGAACAGAGATCAGCCTTAAAGATATTAAGGCCTGATTGTGAGAAAGATGGGAGTAAAGGAGTATCCGGAGATATTAAGGTGTACCTGTGAGAAAGAAGTGATGTATCCATGAGAAAGAAGGGAGTAGAAGAGTAATACTGATGATAGCAAAATTAGCCAATGAGATGTTACTACTGTAACATGGAAACAATAGTGAAAAGACACATGAATTGGTAAAACTGTATAAAAATGCACTTGTGGCAATAAATTACATCTATTTGCATCTCGGAAGAACTTGGCCTATATCGTTCATCCATCTCAACCATGACATCTGGTGACCCCGATGTGATCCTGCATGAAGAAGAGACAGCAGCGAAGCTGTGACAGCCGATGATGAGCTGGGGAGACAGAGCCCGGTGCAGCTGATAGATCAGTGGGGGGGGCTGCCAAAGATCCAGATCCTTGAAAAGACAGCAACACCAGGAGTGGAAGGGGAGCTACTGGGAACATGGGAGGGAACCTCTCTACAGAAGAGGGTATTATATTATCTACATGGAAGTTGCTTCACAGTATCACAGTATGTTTGGGATTGGAAGGGACCTCAAAAGATCATCTAGTCCAATCCCCCTGCTGGAGCAGGAACGCCTAGATGAGGTCGCACAGGAACATGTCCAGGCGGGTTTTGAACGTCTCCAGAGAAGGAGACTCCACAACCCCCCTGGGCAGCCTGTTCCAGTGCTCTGTCACCCTCACTGAGAAGAAGTTTTTTCTCAAATTTAAGTGGAACCTCTTGTGTTTCAGCTTGATCCCATTACCCCTTGTCCTATTATTGTTTGCCACCGAGAAGAGCCTGGCTCCATCCTCATGGCACTCACCCTTTATATATTTATAAACATTAATGAGATCACCCCTCAGTCTCCTCTTCTCCAAACTAAAGAGACCCAGCTCCCTCAGCCTTTCCTCATAAGAGAGGTGCTCCACTCCCTTAATCATCTTTGTTGCCCTGCGCTGGACTCTCTCCAGCAGTTCCCTGTCCTTCTTCAACTGAGGGGCCCAGAACTGGACACATTATTCCAGATGTGGTCTCACCAGGGCAGAGTAGAGGGGAAGGAGGACCTCTCTCGATCTACTAACCACCCCCCTTCTAATACACCCCAGGATGCCATTGGCCTTCCTGGCCACAAGGGCACAGTGCTGGCTCATGGTCATCCTGTTGTCCACCAGGACCCCCAGGTCCCTTTCCCCTACACTGCTCTCTAATATGTAATTTCCCAACTGTCGAGGGTTAAGATTGCAGGGTGACAATAAAACCCTGGCAGATGTATTGTTAACCCACTCTTCCCTCCACTTCCCCCCTTTTTCCCCTCCCTCTCCCCCCTTCCACTCAGGACAGGCAATCGGGAGGGAAAGAAGGACAGAGAGAAGAGAGTTGGAAAAATTAAAGATGTTTTACTAATGCTACTAACAAGAATAGAGAGAAATAATAAAAAATATACAAAACCAATCTTGAAAGTCTCAGCAACTGCAGAGCCGGCACCCAAAGTCCTGGATTAGACTCTGCAGCCAACCAGAGCTGGATTCAGTCTCTCACTAGGCCTCAGTTCGCAGGGATTACTAGCAAGGTCCTCTCCTAATGTCGGCCATAGGGAAAAGGGACGAGATAGTCGTGATCTCCCACTTTTATATGAAGTATTCACGTGAATGGAATGTTATACACAGTTGGTCAGTTTCTTGGTCACTTGTTTCTCGTCACCCCTCTAGCGAGATGTCCATCCGTGCTTATCAATAAGTTTGCATTCCATTGCTAGGTTTACCAAAACAGGTGTCTGGTTCTCCAGGAAAATGCAGTTAATACGAAGGCTTTAGCTGACAGGCAAAATTCACTGAAAGAGAAACTTGTTTTTAACAAAACCAGGACACCAATCTATACGGGAACCTGGGGTTGTTCCTGCCCAGATGCAGGACTCTACACTTTCCCTTGTTAAATTTCATTAGGTTATTCCCCGCCCAACTCTCCAGTTTGTCCAGGTCTCGCTGGATGGCAACACAGCCTTCTGGCGTGTCAGCCACTCCTCCCAGCTTAGTGTCATCAGCAAACTTGCTGACAGTACACTCTATTCCCTCGTCTAAATCGTTAATGAATATATTGAATAATACTGGTCCCAGTACTGACCCCTGAGGCACTCCACTAGATACTGGCCTCCAACTAGACTCCGCACCATTGACTACCACTCTCTGGCTTCTCTCCTTAAGCCAGTTTGCAACCCACCTCACTACTCTATTGTCTAGACCACACCTCCTCAACTTAGCTGTGAGGATGCTGTGGGAGACTGTGTCAAAGGCTTTACTGAAGTCAAGGCAGACCACATCCACTGCTCTGCCATCATCCATCCACCTTGTTACATTCTCATAAAAGGCTATGAGGTTGGTCAAGCATGACTTACCCTTGGTAAAGCCATGCTGACTGCCCCTAATAACCCTCTTATCCTTGATGTGCCTTGAGATGGCACCAAGGATAAGCTGTTCCATTACGTTCCCAGGGACAGAGGTGAGGCTGACCGGTCTATAATTACCTGGGTCCTCCTTGCCCTTTTTGAAGACTAGAGTGACATTTGCTTTCCTCCAATCCTCGGGCACCTCTCCCGTTTCCCAAGACTTGGCAAAGATGATGGAGAGCGGTCCAGCAATGACTTCAGCCAGCTCCCTCAGCACCTGCGGATGCATCCCATCTGGACCCATGGATTTATGGATGTCCAGTCTATTTAATTGCTCCCTAACCCAGTCCTCATCGACTAAAGCAAACTCCTCCATTGACCTGGCTTCATCCGGGGTCTCAGGGGTACAGGGCTCCCCAGGACAGCCTCCGGCAGAGTAGACAGAGACAAAGAAGGCACTCAGTAATTCTGCCTTCTCTGTATCTTCCGCCACCAGGGCACCCACCCCATTCATCAGTGGGCCTACATTGCCTCTGGTATTAGTGTTATCCGCTATGTATTTGAAAAAGTTCTTTTTGCTGTCCTTGACCCCTCTCGCCAGCTGTAATTCTAAGGAGGCCTTGGCTATCCTAGCTGCCTTCCTACATCCTCGAACAGCAGCCTTATATTCTTCCCAAGTGGCCAGCCCCTGCTTCCATGACCTGTAAACTCTCCTCTTCTGCTTGAGCATACCCAACAGATCCCTATTCAACCACGCAGGCCTCCTGGCTCCCTTCCTTGACTTCCTACGTGTGGGGATGCTCTGATCCTGAGCGTGGAAGAAGCAATCTCTGAATGCAATCCAGCTATCTTGGGCCCCTTTTCCTTCAAGCAGTCTTGCCCATGGGATTTCCCCCAGCAATTGCTTGAAAAGGCCAAAGTTAGCCCTGCTAAAGTCCAGGGTTGCAATTCTACTCGCTATTCTGTTCCTGCCACACAAGATGCCAAACTCCACCATCTCGTGGTCACTGCAACCCAGGCAGCCCTCAACCTTTACTGCTTCAACCAGACCCTCCTTGTTAGTGAGGATGAGATCCAGCAGTGCACCTCTCCTAGTTGACTCCTCCACCATCTGCGTGAGGAAGTTATCATCAATGCACTGGAGGAACCTCCTGGACTGTGGCTGGCTGGCTGAATGGTCCTTCCAGCAAACATCAGGGAAGTTAAAATCACCCACAACAACCAGGGCCTGTGACTGTGAGGCCACTCTCAGCTGCCCATAGAAGGCCTCATCAACTTCCTCAGCCTGATCTGGTGGCCTGTAACAGACACCCACAACAGTGTCACCCCTGCCAGCCTGCCCCTTGATCCTGACCCATACACTCTCAACTCGCTCATCATCCACTCCTGGGCAGAATTTAGTACATTGTAGTTGCTCTCTCACATAGAGAGCAACTCCACCACCACGCCTGGCCGGCCTGTCTTTTCTGAAAAGGGCATGGCCATCCATGACCGCATTCCAGTCATGTGAACTGTCCCACCATGTTTCTGTAATCGCCACCAGATCATAATCTCCCAACCAAACGTAGGATTCTAACTCCTCCTGCTTATTCCCCATGCTGCGCGCATTGGTGTAGAGGCATTTCAGGGAGCGAGCAGAGCACACCCATTTCTCCCTAGGGGTATAGGAGGCCACCCGGTCCTCATCAGTTTTAGAATGCTGCCCCACTGGGACAAGCCCAGCTACAACCCCATCCCCCTTCGAGCCTAGTTTAAAGCTCTCCAAATGAGCCCAGCTAATTCCTGCCCCAGCATCCTTTTGCCCCTGCGAGATAAACCTTTCCCGCGTGCGCGTGACACTGTCCGGACTGGTGTCTTATAAAACCAACCATTATCAAAAAATCCAAAGCCCTGCCTGTAGCACCACCCTTGGACCCAACCATTTAGAGACTGAATTTTCCTATTCCATCCCACATTGTCACTTGAAGATGGAAGGAGTGAAGAGAAGATCACTTGAGCCCCTGAGTCTTTCACCATCCTTCCCAAGACCTTGAAATCATTCTTCATTGCCCTCAGACTACGGGAAGCAGCTTCCTCCCCATCTGTCTGGAAGACCAGCAGCGGGTAGTAGTCTGTCGGGTGCACCAGGTTGGGGAGCTCTCTAGTGATATCCTTGATCCAGGCTCCAGGTAGACTACAAACTTCCCTAAGATGAGGGTCAATTCTGCATATTGGGCCCTCTGTTCCTTTCAGAAGGGAATTTCCTATTACTATCACCCTTCTTTCTTTCTTATCAGAGGCATTCTTAAGTTGTGAAGTCAACCGCCTCTTCCTATGTGATCTTGTAGGCAGGCTTGGCACCACCTCCTCACCTACCTCTTCTTCAAGATCCAGGGCCTCAAACCTGTTACGGAGGGGCACCTGGGGACACAAAGCAGGCAAGGAGGGGGGCTGCCCATGACGCCGAACCGGAATATGCTTCCAACCCTCGTCTTCTTTTAGGTCCCCTACCTCTGCCCGACAGCAACAAGGGTGGGGCCGTCTCAGGACTTCCATCTCTGTCTGAGAGGGCAGGAGGTCCATCTCCTTTTGGGGGGTACCTCCCTGGGACCTTTCCGACTGGCACATCAGGGTGTTACTCCACCAGTCGATCTCCCTTTTACACTCCCTGATGGTCCTCAGTGTCTCAGCCTCCTCCTTAAGCTTCACAACCACGTGGAGCAGATCTTGCACCTGCTCACACCTCACACAGGTGGAGTGCTGGCCTCCCTCCCCTGGCAGCAGCAGGCTCTGGCACTCCCTGCAGCTGGAGACCTGAACAGCCACCATTCGGGACAGAACCTCAGTCTGCATTGCCACAGTCTGTTTGAGACAAGCTCTTCTCCTGAAGGTGACCATGGTCGTCAGCAGTCTGGGATGCTGGCAATAAGTTAGAGGGGCTGACAAGCAACAAGTGCTTTCTGCACCCTGCTGTACAAGCTACCACACCCACTGCTGCAGCACAGTGTGGGTGGGACTCACCTGCTACACAAGCTGGTTGCTCGCCGTTGCCCTCCCAAAGGCTTTTTCAAGGCAAGGGGAGGGGGTGTGGTCACCGTCACCGTGGGAACGCCCCCCGCCACGTCAGCCGCTCTCTCGCAATGGCTGCCGGGGCTGCGGGGATCCGGACCCGCTGGGAATCACGCTGTCCCTGTACGTTTCCCTCTGAGCTTCCTAATCTCGGCTGAACCTCGTGGTTGGCTGAACCCCGCCGGCTCTGGCTCTCGCTGGGCTGGCTCCGATCAGCTGACTGAATGCTTCTGAAAAAGCGGGGTATTAGCCTTTTGGAATTATCTTTATGAAAGATGTTACTATGGGGCATCTCGCAAGGTTTGGAGGCTAATACGGTGACAGCATTTAGTGTGTCACAATGGATGGACTCAGGAAATAAACTGTTTGATAGCACTACCCAAGGGTCCAAAGAAGCAACTGAACTGTTAACAACGTAGTGCTTGTTGTTAGAGAGTTTGAAAGGGTTAAAAGAGCAACGGGATCAGGCAGAGGCAGCGGAGGGGGATGGTCTTCCTGGTTCTCCTGGGCTAGATTCGGAGGAAAAGGCAAGATTATGTATTATTCCGAGCTCCCCTGTTACTAAAGATTCGTCAACACCACTCAAGTCCGTGTTATCTGATGATTTGGATAAGAATAAGGGTCTGCAGCACTGTCCTGAAAAGCTAAAGGGAACAGATGAGGAGCGTACGTATGTGTTGCTCTGAGATCAGGTAAAAGCTATGAAAGACTCACATGAAAAAGCAGTGTTTAGTTATATATGGTCTCGGGAGGGGCCCCCTAAGCACCACTCAGGGCAGTGCATTCAACCGTGTGCTCCACCACCATCAATCACAGTTCAACCTTCTGCTCTGCCGCCATCAATCACAGAAGAAAAAAGCGGCCATTTATTTTCATATTCCTCCTTGCCTAGGGATTCAGATGATGAAGATTATCCTATGGTGAGCCAGAGCGAGTCCAAGAACGTAATTCCTAAATATCCGAGTCCCGCGGATCTGCCCGCCCCCCCCATGCTGTGGCAGAGCAAATTCCTGAGGGTGGGGGTGGAGCTTCAGGGCATAAACCGAACTTTCCTAGAACCTGGGATTTACCTCCAGCTTCGGTTACAGTTAGACTACGGGACTCTGCGTTTTTGGAAAAAGGTGAAGGCTAAAGCTATGGAAATAGAGAACTGGGATCTATTGGAAAATATATCGGTTCCTTCCACCGTTTCCAAGCCGTCAGTTGTTGAATCTGCTGAACCTGTGGTGTTTCCTGTAATATATCATAATCCTGCAGGGAGGGAGCCCCACGAGCATGTTCCCTATTCCTGGAAAGTAATTCAAGATTTGCAAAAAGCCGCTGCCCAATACGGCACTAATTCCCCTGTGGTTATGCAGCAGATATGTTTGTGGAAGCTATGACTCCCTATGATATTGCTCATTTAGCTCAGATTATTTTTCAACCTGTACAGCTTGTGGTTTTTCGAAGTATTTGGCAACAAAGAGCTGAGGCACAAGCAGTTGTAAATATGCAATACCCAAGAACTGATCCCTGTTCCAGTAGAGATGTGGATGTCTTGCTGGGCTTGGGACAGTTTAATAATCTGCAACATAAAGCACAATGGCCCCCTCTGGTGCTTGAACAAGTGAAAGCCATAGGGCTTGAGGCTATAATTGGAACAGTGGAGTTGGCGGAACCGAAACAAAGATACATCACCATCAAGCAGTGTTAGCAATCAGGACACATAACAGCAGGGTCCCAGAGTGCCCTTTCTTTCCTTTGTTGAAAAATTACAAGCTGCTATTGAACATCAGGTGTTTGATATGCACCTTCAGGGAATGTTGGTAAAACAGCTAGCTCGTGATAATGCTAATGCAGGTTGTCAGAAACTGATTGAAACTTTGCCAGGGGATCCAACTTTAGAAGCAATGATTACTGCTTGTGCCAAGGTTGGTTCAGTGGAGCACAAAATGACTGCACTCGCTACCGCTATGGCAGTAGCAAGAGTACAAGATCAAAAGTGCTATGAATGTGGTTGGAATGGTCATGTAAAACTCACCTGTCCACGTAAAAACAAACAGGTTTCAAGAGGTGAAAGCAGAACTGGTAATGATACAGACTCAGTAACTTGCTTCAGATGTGGAAAAAATGGACGTTTTTCTAGGAAGTGTCATTCTAAGTATCACTCTAACGGATAGCTGTGGGAGATTTGAGGGATTTTCTTGAGGTTGTTGTGTGGATGGGTTTCTATTGGATGGAGATTTATTTCTAAACCAGCCAAAGGAATCTCAAGGCCAGCTCGAAGGCTGAAAAGCAACACCCGCTGTGGGAGTGAGGCCTCAGGGCCTCAACAAGGTGTATATATAAGGAGGCTTGTTTCTGTAATAAATGGCTTCACTTGAATTCATATTGGATTGTGTGGAGTCCATGATTTTTCGCCCTCGCAGATAGCCACTTCAGCAGGGAAACGACAAGAAGAGCACGAAGGGGCGTGTGCAGACACAAATGCCTCCTTCAGCAATGCCTTGCAACTCTGGCAGCCCATTTCTAGGGTCAGTGCACAGGCAGCCCTCTGTGACAGGCTATCAGGAAAAATCAGCAGAGCAGCCGGGATGAATGTAGTCACTGCCCACACAGTGACTATAACGACTCAAGAGGTGCATAAAGTGCTCCTGGGTGCTTGGGGACCAATTGGCAGGGGACTGAGTGCTTTGTTAATAGGACGATCAAGTAGTACCCTGCAAGGATTAATGGTACACATAGGAGTTATTGATGTGGACTATAAAGGACAAATTTGTGCCTTGGTTTCCACGGCGACCTCACCTGTGACAATACAGAAAGGAACACATTTAGCTCAACTTGTGCCTTTTTTGAGTTATGTTCCTAGGACTGAGCAAGTTGTTCATGGGGACAGTGGATTTGGTTCAACTGGAAAGCCACTTGTTTTTTGGTCTCAGTGTCAGAAAAACGGCTACAAATGGTTTGTACACTCATAATGGATGCTTTTGTCCCCAGCCAGGTGAAACTTACTGGACTGCTCGATACAGGAGCAGATGTCACCATCATTTCGCAACAAGAATGGCCTCCTTCTTGGCCCTTGGTTTCAAATGCTGTGGGGTTGGTGGGACTAGGCAGAGTTGCAAATAATTTGATGTCAGCCAGGCCGACAGTGATTGCTAATCCTGAAAATCAAAGGGCTACAGTGAGACCTTATGTGACCCCGGCCCCATTGAACTTGTGGGAGAGGGATTGCTTAGGGCACTGGGGAGTACGGATAACTATGGATTTTTAGCAGGGGTCACTGTGATGCAGAGCGTTTGTCGGCCCACTTTAGCACTAAGATGGCTAACTGAAAGACGAGTATGGGTCGATCAGTGGCCTCTTGCTCAGGAAAAACTTGCAGCCCTGCAATCTCTTGTGATGGAACACCCGCTATCTGCGGGACACACAGAGGTCTCACATAGCCCTTGGAATATTCCTGTGTTTGTTATCAAAAAGAAATCTGGAAAATGGAGATTATTACATGACTTATGAAAGGTTAATGAGGTTATGGCAACTATGGGAGCTTTGCAGCCAGGTTTACCGTCTCTGACAATGATTCCAATGCAATGGGAAATTGTCATAATAGATTTGAAAGACTGTTTCTTTACTATTCCTTTAGCAGAATAAGACATGGAAAAGTTTGCCTTTACTGTTCCATCTGTAAATAATGGAGAACGAGCAAAAAGATATCATTGGAAAGTGTTGCCACAAGGGATGAAAAATTCACCTACCATATGTCAGTGGTATGCGGCAAAAGCTCTGAGTCCGGTACGTGCTTTGTTTCCATCAGGGTATTGCTATCATTATATGGATGACATCTTGTTGGCCGCAGCAACACCACAAGAATTGGGTGAGATGGAAAATAAGGCACGTGAGTCATTAAATCAGTATGGGCTGGTTGTTGCACCTGAGAAGGTGCAATGACAACAGCCATGGCTTTATTTGGGCATGAAAGTTTTGGATCAGACAGTGACACCACAACCTATAAAGTTGCAAGTGAAAATAAAGGCACTGAATGATGTGCAAAAACTGGCAGGAATGATCAATTGGGTGACACCTTATGTCGGAATCCCCTCTTCTCAATTGCAGCCATTGTTTGACCTATTGCGAGGAGACACTAATATTTCTGCCCCACGCACTTTGACAACAGAAGCATAGCAGGTAATTGCAGAAATTGAACAAGGAATCAGTAGTAAACATGTATGGAGAATTGATTTGACAGTGCCTGTACACGCAATTGTTTTGATTGATCAATGCATTCCTTTTGCCATGATCGCACAATGGCATGAGAAGTGGGGAGATCCTTTACATATTTTAGAGGGGGTCTTTTTGCCAGCCAAGTCAAAAAGACAACCCCAGGCCTTTTTGACTGGTGGCTCAGGTGATTATTAATATCAGATCATGTTGCATGGAATTAATGGCAAGAGACCCGGAAACGATCGTGCTCCCTGTGCAAAGTCATTATTTTGAATGGTGTATGGCTAATAGTTCTGCACTACATGCAGCTATGATGAATTATACGGGTCAAATCAGTTACCATTTGCCCTCACATCCAGTGATTAAATTAGGCAGTCAGGTGAGATTTGGTCAGAAACAACTGAATCAATTGAGCCCAGTAAATGGACCTACAGTATTTACAGATGGATCAGGAAGAACAGGCAAGGCAGCCATTGTTTGGAAGGATGGGCCACAATGGCAACATCAAGTAGAATATCAGGAAGGATCACCACAAGTGGTCGAACTTAGAGCAATGACCATGGTGTTTCAGGCCTTTCCTGGCCCTGTGAATATTGTGACAGACTCTGCTTATGTGGCCAGGCTTGTACATCAGTTGGATAAAGCTGTATTGGGACGTGTCTAATGAAAAGCTATTTGGTATTTTAAAACTGTTATGGCTTGAAATTCAGAAGCGTCATCATGAATATTATGTCATGCATGTTAAAAGTCATACTACATGGCCAGGTTTCAAAGTAGAAGGGAATGCAAAAACAGATTCTCTAGTTTCAGTGGTGACTTTAGAACCTGTTTCTGATGTTAAGCAACAGGCAATAGCCTCACATAATTTCTATAATTTCTGTTATTTCTCACATCATTTCTATCACCAAGGCTACCGTGCTTTGAGACAATTTGACATCTCAAATTCTGAGGCACGTACCATTGTTGCCGTATGACCTGACTGGCAAGGTCAGCATATTCCTACTTATTATGGCACCAATCCTCGTGGCCTTTGAGCTTTGTAAATTCGGCAGACTGATGTTACACATGTACCTGAATTTGGGCGGTTGAAGTATGTTAATGTCTCTATAGACACCTTCTCTTCTGTTATTGTTGCCACTACTCATACTGCAGAATCTGCACGAGATGTAGTACGCCATTGGCAGCGTGCGTTTTCCTTTTTGGACGTTCCGCAGCAGGTAAAAACAGACAATAGCTCAGCATATGTATCCCAGGAAGTTGCTTCGTTTCTACAGCTTTGGGGGGTATCTCATGTTACAGGTATTCCTCACTCTCCTACACGACAAGGCATTGTGGAGCTTGCCCACGGAACACTCAAACGTTATCTCCAAAAACAAAAAGGGGGAATGTTGGGTGAGCCACCTGATGCACGCTTGACCAAAGCCATGTATGTTTTAAATTTCTTGCAGGTTTCTGATGATGCCCAGTTGCCACCCATTCTATGTCATTTTTCCTCTTTAGTGGCTCAAGAAAGGGTGGGTCCAGGGTCGAAAGTGTTGGTCTGGAATTTGCGCAAGGGACAATGGATGGGTCCACATGAATTATTAACCTGGGGGAGAGGCTATGCTTGTGTCTCTACAGATCAAGGACCGCAATGGTTGCCTGCTGCCTGATCTACTATCATGGATAAATTGGGCAAACTACATGGTCCTCCAACAGCACTGTCACTCCAGTCTTCAAAAAGGTCAAGAAGGAGGACCCGGGTAACTATAGACTGGTCAGCCTCACCTCCATCCCTGGGAAAGTGATGGAACGACTTATCCTTGGTGCCATCTCAAGGCATATCAGGGATAAGAGGGTCATTAGGGGCAGTCAACATGGCTTCACCAAGGGGAAGTCATGCTTGACCAACCTCATTGACTTTTATGAGGACATAACAAGGTGGCTGGATGATGGCAGGGCGGCGGATGTGGTCTGCCTTGATTTCAGTAAAGCATTTGACACTGTCTCCCACAGCATCCTCACAGCTAAACTGAGGGAGTGCGGTCTGGACGATCGGGTAGTGAGGTGGACTACAAACTGGCTTAAGGAAAGAAGCCAGAGAGTCGTGGTCAATAGGACAGACTCCAGTTGGAGGCCTGTATCTAGTGGAGTGACTCAAGGGTCAGTACCGGGGCCGGTATTATTCAATATATTCATCAACGATTTGGATGAGGGAATAGAGTGTACTATCAGCAAGTTTGCTGATGACACCAAGCTAGGAGGAGCGGCTGACACAGCAGAAGGCTGTGCTGCCATCCAGCAAGACCTGGACAGGCTGGAGAGTTGGCCGGGGAAAAATTTAATGAAATATAACAAGGGCAAGTGTAGAGTCTTGCATCTGGGTAGGAATAACCCCAGTATAAGTTGGGAAATGACATATTAGAGAACAATGTAGGGGAAAGGGACCTGGGGGTCCTGGTGGACAACAGGATGACCATGAGCCAGCACTGTGCCCTTGTGGCCAGGAAGGACAATGGCATCCTGGGGTGGATTAGAAAGGAGGGTGGTTAGTAGATCGAGAAAGGTTCTCCTTCCCCTCTACTCTGCCCTGGTGAGACCACATCTGGAATAATGTGTCCAGTTCTGGGCCCCTCAGTTCAAGAAGGACAGGGAACTGCTGGAGAGAGTCCAGCGCAGGGCAACAAAGATGATTAAGGGAGTGGAGCATCTCCCTTATGAGGAAAGGCTGAGGGAGCTGGGTCTCTTTAGTTTGGAGAAGAGGACACTGAGGGGTGACCTTATTAGTGTTTATAAATATATAAAGGGTGAGTGTCACAAGGATGGAGAAAGGCTCTTCTCAATGACAACCAGTGGTAGGACAAGGGGTAATGGGTTCAAACTGGAACACAAGAGGTTCCACTTAAATGTGAGAAGCAACTTCTTCTCAGTAAGTGTATCACAACACTGGAACAGGCTGCCTGGCAGGGTTGTGGAGTCTCCTGCTCTGGAGACATTCAAAACCCACCCGGACGCCTTCCTGTGTAACCTCATCTAGGTGTTCCTGCTCCAGCAGGGGGATTGGACTAGATGATCTTTCGAGATCCCTTCCAGTCCCTAACATTCTGTGATTCTGTGATTCTGTGATCTTTGTTGAGGAATACGGCCATTGACAGGGCAAATTTAAGAGGAAAAGAATGTCCTGAGTTGGAAGGGACCCACAAGGATCATCCAGTCCAACTCCTGTCCCTGCATATGACAACTCCACAGTTCACACCATGTGGTATGAATACTGCCAGGCTTGGGGCTGTGACTACCTGCGGCAATTAGGAACGACGCATACCAGGACGCAGACAGAAATTCACGCAGAGGCAGAGATCTTGTTCAGGAAGGAGCGCAGAGCCTGGCCAAGCAGAGAGCTGACCTAGGCCTAGGCTGCTTTCTTTATTCACCATTGACAATTTATAGGATTTACAGGTACAGGCCTGGACTAAGATGTTTGCAAAAAGGTGCTTTTCCACTAATTGTTATTAAGAACACACTAACTTTTTACAATTACGAGAAGCGTATTTCAAAGTAATCTGTCCAAGGCCCTTTATATGTTATTATGTTAGTATTATGTCTTTGACTGTCCAGATGGTCATGTTAGTATTGATCTTCCTTTATCATCCAGATGGCTGGAACCGCACATCTTGCTTTCCCACATTTTACTTTCCAACATTTCCCTCTTTTTTGTTTTAAACATCAGGTTCTCAATGAACGCAGTAAGGACCCTGGCTTTGTTCTTCTTTGCATTCTGTATCATTCTCCCAATGATTCGGAGGACTACAAGAAAAAACATCAGACAAGCATATCCAATTCCCACAAAAACCCATATATGCAGATTGAGAGCTGAAAATGAAGTTTTACGGTCTAATCACTTTATGCTATTAGATAATGTTAGCCATTTTGTCTCACAGTCCTAATTCTTACAAACTACGTAATTATTTTACAGGGTAATGGCAAAATCTTAAATCAGGCCTTGCACATCAGCTAAGATTGTTATTTTACTTCATATCACTCATAAACACTATAATTCAATTTCAACGGTATTACACATATTTAGCACTCTGATAACAGAAAATACAGGTTCAGATATCAGCTAAGGAGATTATTTAAATCCAATATCATGAGAATAATGAGGATCCACAACGTGCATGTAGTCACTCACAAGAAACAAAACTAGAGGCCTTTTACTTCAGGGTACTCACAAGAAATAGTCACTCACTCAAATAAGGAATTGAGGTGTCATTAATCTCAGGAAGTTCCCTTTGATGGTGTTCCTGTCTAAGGAAAGTACTCCAGTTTACAGACCCGCAGCTCTGAGAAGACCACTCAAAGGGTGTTTTCGGCGGGAACCCCGTTTCATTGTTTGGCCAGATGTGGCTGTGGGCATTACAACATAGTCCAGAAGCTTCTCAGCTAGTCTGGGCACCTCCTTTGTTAAGGACTCTGTCAATTGACCGAGGGTCCCACCCCTCCTTACCCATCAGTTGGTAGAGGTGAAGTTTATTGACAACACCTTGGTACCATTCTAGGTGTATATATGTGGGGACAGGCACAGTGGGGAACAGAAGGTACTAAAGAGCCATCAACCTCCTCATTGAAAGTTCCAGATTTCAGGGGAATGTGTAACTGCCTCACAATCCAGCCTGTGACCACAGTCATCTGACAAACTACTTTGGAGTGGTAATACAGTCACCTCTTGCCTCCAAAGTCAAAAGGGGGCATTCTGTTGGTGAGTTTGAATGCCCACTGTGGATCATCATACCTTATGTGTCATTTTCTTGTTGCAAATCAACCTACAATAGAACAGAATAATACAGATTACAACAATTACAGTTATTAACAAATATTGGAGAAAGCTGGTTAGCCATACTAATAAGGAAAACAAATGCATTGAAAGTTTTTTCGCCAGTTAGTCCCCAGTCCAAATAATGTAAATCTGTATCATTCTGATATGCTAGTGCGTCTTCCTTTGGTCTCTTCTGTTTCTTTGTTGCCCTCTGCTGCAGGGACAGATGCTGTATCTCTGGCATTAGGTCCTGCATCATGTTTGTCCAGCTCGTAGAAAGGTTTAACATATTTCGCAGGAAGCCACTTTGGTCCTGTTGGAAGAAGAACACAAGCATACCCCCTTCCCCAGGTGATTAGTTCTACAGGCCCTTTCCGCTGACCGTTGTGCAGGGGATCCAGATATAAAACCTTTGGTCTCTGAGATAGTGAATCTGGAACACGGAAGTGTTTTTCCACTGCTGCGATAGAGGAGGGAGGCATAGTACGATTCAAAAAATTTAAAGTATATGTTAATTGCTGGTTCTAAGTGGGAGCTGCCAGGGAGCTAAGTTTATCTTGCAGCTTGATACAGTCCTGAAATTTATGTTCAAACAGTACAGCACAGGCCTGGGATATTTTGCTTGTTTAATTTATCCATTTAATTCCAGCCATAATACACTCTATATGCAGTTCTAATTAGCTGAGCAATAGTTACATTCCTCAGCCCCATTTACCATTTGCAATGTCTTACAGATGTCAAGAAACAGCATATTAACTATCAATCGATTTTCCTAGATCCAAATCAGGTCATTTTCTAGCAACTTTTAAATACAACCTCCTCCGAGTTCACATTCATCATAGCATTTAGTTTTCTTTCCCATACCTCCAACAAACACATAAATTCAATGCGAATCAGAGTTTAACAACTTCAATTCTTTTCTGGTCTCAAAATTAATAAATAACAATATGAGCAATTACTCTAATATATAAGGATGCATCCTAAGGGGGAGCAAGGTGATATTTTATTAGCGGAACCAGTTCCCATTTTGTAATTATCTCCCCAAACAAAATTCTTTTGGTACCAAATACATATATATGCAAATTAAAATACTGAGCTCAGATATGAAAACCAAACACCAAGTTCAAATATGCAGATAGATCAGAGTTACATTAGTTCAAGACAATATCTCAGTTTTAGCATTGTACCTTTGAACTGCTTACTGCTCAGCCAGGTAGAGGTGCCACTGGGTCTCCCTGACAAAACAGGTCAGTGCACGCTGGAGCCCAAACGGCACCCGCCCCCCCGCCGCCGCAGCGAGCTGCACTGGGCAAGGCTGTTATTAGTGTCTCATCTGGTGTGCTACAAATGTTATTCCAAAACCAGGATTCTTTACTTGGTGTGCATACAAAAGAGTCAAATCCAGCACATCGAGATGAGACACAGCCTATCACAGAGTTGCACAAGTCTGGATGTCGGAATAAAGCTAGCATGATAGAAAGAAAAGTAACAGCTGTCACACACAAAATCTTATCACATTCATGCAGTAAAGAAGTGAATTACTCATGATCTTCTGTATTATCAGAAAACGCACATTTTGAGTCCATGGATTCTCATTATTTAAAAGTCTATGAACTTTCTGTACCATATAACAGACAAAGACCTATTAAACTGTAATATACTTAAACAGATACCTACAAAGGAAACAGGTTAATAAGGAAAAGTATCTTGCAGAGTTCAGCAAGTTTTCTATGACTTGTGCGTTATCATTTAATTCTCTCCCAGCTTGTTGAAGTTCAAACCATTCCGCCTGTAAAATTGTGTGAAATGATTCAATGATCTCTTGTAGAGTTTTAGTTTTGTCCTGCTCTTCTCGCTTCAGAAACAACAAAGTGTTATACTTCAAGGTTCTATTCTCCGGACACTTTTCCCAATCATCAAACTTATGCAGCAGCCACCATTAATTACAATATTTCACAAGATCTTCCTTCCTCATATTTCCAAGTGCTTCCCTATGTTTTAAAACACCTCCCAGTACTAATTTCTTAGGAACATGACTGAAAACAGTCATTCCCGACCCCATCTTGTAAGTAAAAACCATGAGAAGAGGGAGGGAGGAGGGGGAAGCACAGAGCGGCTTGCGGCGCGAGTGGGAAAAGTGGGGAGAAGGCTTACAGTGCACTTATACAAACAATATCACAAAGAAACAACTGTAACAACAACCAATAAAACAATTAACTCACATTCCTGACAAGCTGCTTGATTTTCAGAAAGGCAATACACAGAAGCAGGTATTCCGTCATGTTCTGGTGGTTGTTATGGTTTGTAACTAACTGGAAAGGTGAAAGAAAAATCGCCATGCTCCATAGCCTTTTCACGGCATTTTGCATCACCCCTTTGTGTTCTGCTGTCTTAGTCATGAAGGGGTTACTGGGTGCTGTAAAAACATCATTAAAATCAGGCAAAGGAGGTACTGAGGGCAGAGTTTTAGACTACTGACCCAGCTCCACACAAATTCCGGCCTTATCTTTACACAGCTGTGATGGCATTAATGATGGATATAAAACTGACTTTTGAAATCTACAGAGCCTGCCTCAAAAGGATGAGTGCTGTCAAGACTCAAATCATTAGCAACCTACTCATTTGTGTTTTTCTGTCCATCCTCCCCTGTTTGCCTTTGCACTATGCGCTCTGCTGACTGCAACTGCGATAGTGCAGAGTACACAAATCTCCAAGTAATATGTAAACTATTGGGAAATGAATTCTTTTGTGTGTGTAGCTGTTTCCTGACCTGTTTCCAAATTTTACTGTCAAACGTCCCCTCACTCGGAAACCAGACACAATTCTCTCTCACCCATACCAGGAGCAAAGCTACCTGCTTCTCAGAAGTACGTAATAGCTGCAGTAGCTTAATATCTTTTTTATACTGTTCCGCCCAGAACTTCACACAGTACTCCAGGTGAGGCTTCACCAGTGCAGAGTAGAGCGGGACAATCACCTCCCATGACCGACTGGCAATGCTGTGCTTGATGCACCCCAGGACACGATTGGCCCTCTTGGCTGCCAGGGCACACTGTTGGCTCGTGTTCAACTTGCTGTTGACCAGAACCCCCAGATCCCTCTCCACAGAGCTGCTTTCCAGCATCTCGTTTCCAGTCTGTATGTACAGCCAGGGTTGCTATGTCCCAGGTGCAAAATCTGGCACTTGCCCTTGTTGAAGGCAAGGTTTCCCTTCAAGGAAGATGTGGTATGTCATCCAGGGAAGTGGAACACTATGGAGAGAGGTAACCAATACCTGAGAGAATTATCTGTGTGAGACATAATTTACTTTGGCCCAAACAGTCAGGAGGGGACAGATCCAGATAGAATCAGTTGTACACAACCCATGTGGTGGAAGTTCACAAAAAGCGCACCACCGGCATATGCTAGATCATTTGCAGGAATGAGTTGGACAAATGCAGTTGTACAAAACATGAATGAGGTTGCTGGCCAACTTCAGGACTGTGAGGACAATCTTGCTACCTCTCTACAGTCCTGTGTCTCGACTGTGGAGAAACTGTCCAAAAAAACTGATGACCGGTTCGAAAAGCTGTTACTGGAAATCAAAGAACTCAAAGAGCACAGGTTCCATTCACAACCTGTACAAACCAATATTTCAGCTATTAAGAGTAGGTGTTACCAAGCTCAAGAGAGAGGACATAAAAAGTACACAAAAAAGGGCACAGTATGGTTTTTCCTGCATGATAATGGAGAACATATGAGGAGATGGGATGGAAAAACTACCTCAATGCTTCAGGAACAGGTACATGAGTTAAAAGGAAAAACTCCTAGGAAAATTGCTGCTCCAGTTTTCAGAAGGGGTAGGAGAGATTCTGATCCTCTTGAAGGAACTTCGAATTCATACCCACAGAAGGTGCATAACACAAATCCATTAATTGATGCCTATTAGAGGGGCCCTGCCTCCAGCCAGGTGGAGGAAAGGGACAACTGAGTTTATTGGACTGTGCAGATTCAGTGGCCTAGTATAACAGACCCCCAGAAGTAAAGAGCTTTGGTAGGCACTGGTGCTCAGTGCACAATAATCCCATCCAACTACTAAGGAACAAAATCTATCGGTAGTTAGGGAGTGACTGGGGGATCCCAGGAGCTGACTGTAGTAGAGGCTGAAATGAGTCTAACTGAGAAGGACTGGCAAAAGCATCCCATTGTGACTGGCCCAGATGCTCCATACATTCTTGCCATAGACTACCTCAGGAGAGGGTGTTTTAAGGACCAAAAAGGGTATTGGTAGGCTTTTGGCATAGCAGCTGTGGACTCTGAGAAAATTGATCAGCTGTCTGCAGAAAGACCTTGATCTCCCAGACTACAGCTAAGATTGTTAGCATTCAAGGACACATAACCACGGGCGTAGTTATATGCGGTGCTTTATTTCAGCGCTGGGAAACCAGGGGTTCGCACCCAAAGCTGGCTTCGCTGGTCAGTTTAAGTTACACAGTATTTATACAGTCCATTCACATACATATTCATATATTCATTAAAATACGTAACGGTTACTCAACATTGATTGCAACATCGATTGCAACATCTTGGAACTATTTTGATCATGTGCAGTGTCCTCTGCTGACTTGCTCAACCTCCGGAAATACTGCATGTACTTCTCCTCACTCTATGCATATTTAGGCTAAGATAAAAGCTAGGTTGTTAAGATAAGAGTATACTTGAACACGATATGCTTGAACATCCTCTCAGGGACAGTTTACAAAACTGATTCATCCTTTCAGGAACACTTTGTAAAACTGGTTCGGTTACTAACATTTCCCCCCTTTGAAAATGCTTTTCTATTCTTCGACAATGCATTTTCACCTCAATCAATTTCTTTGATTATTCATTGGTAATTCCCTTCAGGTGTGATAGTTCCAGTTGTGCCTCTTCATAAGCTGGAGGGTTATCAAATGTAGGATTAGCATAATTCCTACTCAGGATACTGAAAATGCGATTATTCCTAGCATTTGTTTGACTAATTATGCACTTAATACCTACATACAACAAAGAAGAACAATCACAACTGCAAGTACAACTACACTTTCTAGTAGTGAATGTACCCATCCTCCCAAATTTAAATCGAATTTATTCAACAGAGCTCCTATCCAGCTCTGTTCTGCATCTTGTCTTTCCTTTTGCAGCTCCACTTCTGTTTGGGTCAGCTCGGAAATGTCTTTCTCAACCTCTGAAGTTACGTCTGGAATATGGATGCAGCAGTGATCGATTCTGTCATTCAAATATCCACAGACGCCATTTTCTTTTAATAACATTATGTCGGGTGCCATTCTATTCTGCAAGGTCATTTTAGTCGTAGCTTGTAATTGTATATTGAGATCCCGAAAACCTTTTTAGTTATTCTAGCCAATCGATCCATTTGCCCGATCAATTTATCAATCATTTCTCTATTCCTATAGGCTGCAATTGGTGCAAAGAAAGATTCTAGTGCCCAGCTAAATTTAACACTGCTTGATGGTTCATGCCACACATCATCCTCGTTTATTTCTCGTTTATGTCTGACCTGTAATAGTTCTTGCCTATTTTTCAAAGGTGACCTTTTCCAAATGGGACATAGTGTTGGCAACCCCAAAGTAATTTCTCTAATTGGTCCTCCCATTGGCAAATGTGTAGTCCAGGTCCCATCACTTAAGGCCCAAACTAAATGTCCCATACTGCCTATAACTCCTTTACAGTCAATTTTGTCTTTATCAACGCCAATTTTAAAGGCTGCCTGTGAGTCTAATTGTTTCCGACAAATGCAGCCTGTAATCACTGCTACTTTGACAATGGACAAAGGTATCTCTTTAATGTCTGTTTGACAAGTTATCACCCGTGAGCAATTCCACCATGGTACTGTCATTCCTTCTGTTACATCGGACCATCGTATGCACCATGGAATTGCTTCACTGTATTGGTATTGTTGTACAATGTTTAATGTCCACATATTGTTCCATAATTCAGTTATGTTTTTGTTATCCTGATCTTTGCATTCCCAGTAGGTTTGCTCAACCTTTTGATTCACTATTTTAGTGGTCCACTTGTCATAGAAGCACCATCCTACACTGTGGAGTCGTCCTATTGTAATATACCTTGCTTTAGGTAATTTTAAGCAATCTGCCCTGTGTCCTGGCGTTTTCCATTTTTGTCATTCCCTTATTCTTTGTTCAGTTGGAACTTCTATTCTAGTGTGGGATTCACATGCTATCTTACCAGTTCTGTTTATTTCTGGTAAGGTAGTAGCGATTATTCCCCACTGTACTGGGTCCTCAGCTGATTTTGGTATGGGAAGGCAGGCAGTGATGCTACTGATATTTTGTGTTCGCGCAAAGTCTCGGATTAATCCTATCATTAGGTTCTCTGCCTGATTTTGTACACTTTGTACTACCTGTGGTACCTGGGTACTTTCATTACTATCTACTGCTCTTCGTGGCCTAATTTGCAATTCCATTCGAATAGTCTCATTTTTGCATTTATAAATTTTCCATGCATCGGGCGAGCTTTCCCACTGTCTATCAGGGGCCTTGTGGAATAGAGTGGCACTTCCCTCTCCAATTTTCAAAAGCACAAAAACTCAGGGTATAACCAAAACCAAAGCTTGGTAATGCAAACCAGGCATTATTGCGATGTAATCTTGAGTGTGGTTGGACCTAGGATATGTGATGATCATGCTCTTGGAACTTTCTTCACACGGGTGTAATGTATCCAGGAGTCTACTCCGGCAACTTTAACTGCTCTAAACATGGTCAAGAATACTTGGTAGGATCCGTCCCAATGTTCTCTCAAAGGCTCTTCGTTCCAGTTTTTCGCATATACAGTGTCCCCAGGTTCTATATTATGTACTGGATTTTCAAGTGCCAGTGGTCGACTCCACACTAATGCAGATTGGAGTCGATTCAGTGTCCTTCTGGGAGACAAGACATAATTGTACAAGTCCTGATTACCCTTTATGTGGACCTCTGGATTTGGGTTTGGTGCTTCATAGGGTTTGCCATACAGAATTTCGTACGAACTTACTGACATTCCGCTCTTAAGTTTTATCCTGATACACAACAATGCTATTGGTAAGGCCTGTGGCCATTGAATCTTTGCCTCCTGACAGACCTTACTAAGTTGTCTTTTTAAATTTTGGTTCATTTTCTCTACCTGTCCACTGGACTGGGGCCTCCAGGGAGTATGCAGATCCCACTGAATCCCTAAACATCTGCTAACCTCCTTTACCAGTTGTGCTACAAAATGGGGCCCCCTATCGGATGATATTCCTATTGGTACCCCAAATCTAGGGATTATTTCTTTTAATAACCATTTCACAGTTTCTTTTGCTTGGTTGGTGTGACAAGGGAAGGCTTCTGGCCATCCAGAAAAGGTATCCACCACAACGAGTAGATATCTATATCCACGAGTTCTGGGGAGTTCCGCGTAATCTATTTGCCAACAATCCCCAGGTTGCATGCCTGTCTTAATTTACCCCGTTTCTGTTTTTCTTTTTACTAGAGTATTATTTTTCAAGCAAAATTCACACTTAGCTGTAATAGACTTTGCCATTGTTAACATCTGGACCGAGATAATTTGTTTTCTTTAGATAAGTTACCAATGCTTCTGCACCCCAGTGACACATCTGGTGTTCCGTCTGAAGTATTCCTCTCATAATAGTGGTTGGCACCACAACTTGTCCATTGGTGGTTACATACCACCCAGAATTATTCTTGCTGGCTCTTACTAGACTTGCCAGTTTTTAATCTTCTATGGAATATTTAGGTGGCTATGAAGGTAACAAATCAATTGCTCTTACCTTCTGGGAGACAAGACCCACTATTGTTCTCACTTGCCGTGCCACCGACTGAGCTGTTTGATCAGCAAGCCGATTTCCCCCAATAATTTTCGATGTTCCACTTTGATGAGCTTTACAGTGCATTATAGCAACTTGCGATGGTTTCTGAATGGCATTAATCAAGTTCAGTATTTCCTTCCGGTATTTAATGTTTGTTCCTTGTGAGGAGAGCAGTCTCCGCTCTTTCCAAAGGGCTCCATGCACATATTCGATGACTTCCACACAATCATGTTCCAGATCTCCTTCTTCAGTACCTGCACCCAAAAACTCAGCAGGATTCATTAGGTTAGTAGTTTTTAGAACAACATCATCTTGTTCTGTCAGAATTACCTGGTATTTCATCATTCTGCTTGGGGAAAGCCAATGCCCCCCCTCTTTTGTTCCAATACTGTTGTCACCATATGGGATACAAACACTTCTATCCTTTTTCCATGGTTAATTTTCGGACCTCCTGGATCAGCATTACTGTAGCAGCTACCGCCCGTAAGCATGCCGGCCACCCAGCACTTACCGGATCTAGCTGTTTGGAAAAATAGCCAACAGGTCTTTTCCAGGATCCTAGTCGTTGGGTTAATACTCCCAAGGCAAGTCTTTGCCGCTCGTGTACAAACAACTGGAAGTCTTTGCTCAAGTCCGGCAGGCCCAAAGCAGGTGCCTGCATCAAAGCCTGTTTTAGCTTTTGGAAGGCCTCACGTTGTGGCTTTCCCCACTTGAACGTTTTACTCCCTTGTGCTTCATACAAAGGTTTGGCGATCAACCCATAGTCCATAATCCACAGTCTGCACCATCCTGTCATTCCTAAAAAAAGATCTCAACTCATGTAAGTTTTGTGGTTCTGGAATAGCACAAATAGCATGTATCCTGTTCAGGCTTAGCCTTCGCTGTCCTTGAGAGAGCTCGCATCCTAAATAGGTCACAGTCTCGGATGCAATCTGAGCTTTATTTTTCGATACTTTGTACCCGTTCATTCCCAATTGGTTCAATATTTCAATTGTTACCTGGATGCAGAGTTCTCGTGTCTCAGTCGCAATCAGAATATCATCTACATATTGTAGCAACAAATACCATTGTCGAGGGATCATGATATGACCTTTTGTAGTCCATTCCTCGAGTTCCTTGGCTAGTTGATTTCCAAAGGTGGTTGGGCTATTCTTGAACTCTTGTGGAAGGCGTGTCCAGGTTAATTGAGTTTTCCTCCCATTGTGTGGATTTTCCCATTCAAAGGCAAATAGCTTTTTGCTTTCATGGTCAAGGGGTATGCAGAAGAAGGCATCTTTTAGATCAAGTACAGTAAACCATTTATATTTCTCTTTCACAGATGTTAACAAGGTATATGGATTTGCAACTACCGGATAAATGTCCTTAGTGATCTGGTTTACAGCCCACAAATCTTGGACTAATCGATAACTACCATCAGGTTTCTTTACTGGAAAAATTGGAGTATTATATTCTGATTCACCTTCCTCTAGAATACCATATTTCAAGAATTTTTCAATTAGAGGTACTATTCCTAACCTAGCTTCTAGTTTCAGTGGGTACTGCCTCAACTGTACTGGCTTGGCATCTTCCTTCAGTTCCACTTTTACGGGCTGGGCTGTTTTTGATTTCCCAGGTATGTCAGTCTCCCATACCATAGGAATCACAGCCTCCTCCACTGACTACCAGGCTTTCTTTTAATAACAGAATTTGTCCTACCTTAGATTCTGGATTTTTCATTACCAGGTTTCCATCCTCAAATGTTATTATGGCATCCAATTTGGTCAATAAATCCCGTCCTAAAAGGGAAACTGGACAGTCTGGAACATATAAGAACTTGTGGGTTAGTTCCTTTTCTCCAAAACACAAATCCAAGGGTTGTAGGAATGGCCGTACTTCCTCCTTCCCTGTGGCACCAACAGTTGTTGTAGCTCTGTGACCTACCATCCCCTGTAAGGAATTCAGTACAGACTAAGTAGCCCCTGTGTCTACTAAAAATTTTACATCCGGTTTTGGCAGCTTCTTTTAATCTTTCTAAAAGGCCGAGGGAGACTCATTCTTTTCCTGCATCACATTATACAATTTTGACCAATTCATTTGCTTCGGCATAGCAGTTTGAACACCAATCAATAACCAATCCTGATACCTCCGGAGACGGCATAACCCGCCTCCTGTATTATAATTCCATTGGGGATCTTCTTTTGGAAAATTTTCATCAGCATTATCGCTCACTGTCCCATTCCGAATATCCTCCCTTACTTTATCTCTTGCTACCCGTATAATCATATCTTTTTCTGTAGAGTCCATTAATGCATCAAGAATCACTTGCAAATCGTCCCAGCCAGGATTCTGCGTTTTAATTATCATTTTAATTACCCTTGCAACCTTGTCTGGGTTTTCTTGGTAAGGACCAGCTGATTGTTTCCAGATTACTAAATCCTCTGGCGAAAACAGAACTTTTACATAGACTGGTTCCACCCCACACCTACTGCCTGCCGCAGGGGTGCTATTACGTTTGATGATCCCCCCCCTGCTTCATCCCCCGCGGGCGGCGAGCCCGGAGGAGAGGAACTGCAGCCTTAGCTCTAGCAGTCTAGCAGCCGCCGCTCCCCCCCAACCGCTTTAGCAGACATTCAGGTTTCTTTTTTGTTTGTTTGTTTTTTTTTCTTTTCCACAATTTATCAAGGAGAAGCTGCCGGGCACAGGTTTAGGCTCCTTTTGCCCTTTTCTCTCTTCATTTAATTCCTGCGATTATAAACTTTATATGTAATTCCAATTACCTGAACAATAGTTACATCTCTCAGCTCCTACCTTTTGTAACTTCTTACAGATGTCAATAAACAGCATATTAAGCATCAATCCCTGATATTAATTTTAGATCCAAATCAGTCTATCCACAGAACAACACTAACTGCAATACAGCTAACTCAATTTACTTTCATGTGTACAGATGCATCTGAAGGGGGAGCAAGGTGGCACTTTAGTAATGGAACCAGTTCTTATTTTGTAATTATTTCCCCAAACAAATTCTTTTGGTACCAAATATAAACATACAAACTAAAACACTGAGCTCAGACACGCAAACGAATACCGAGTTCAAATATGCAAACAGGTCACAATTACACTTCTTTTTATGCATAAACTGTCCAAACCCAGCCTCCTTCTAATGTTTCAGAAAGCAATTTGACGGCGATACGTTTGAATTGGACATATCAACACAGAAGGATACAGATAACTAACACAGAAAGATAACACAGGTAACTTTACCAGAACAACAGTAAACAGGATCAAATCACGGGTTTCAACAGTAAATACAGATTAAATCACCAGAACTACAGACCAGGTGCTGAGCAGCACAAATAACCAGACCAGGTGCGCACAAATGACCAGACCAGGTGCCGAGCCTGCGGCACAAATAACCAGACCAGATGCCGAGCCTGCAGAGGTTTCCCTCTGTCTGACGGACGGCTACCTAGGCAATACCCCGGGAGCTCCCTGCCCAACCGAGCGTGGCTTTCGCCGCGTCTGACCGGCAGGCTACCAGATGCCTGACCAGCAGGCTACCAGACCAGGTGGGTACCCAATAATCCAGATAAAGCACCTTCTTACCAGTCAGAGGTCCGTTGTGAGCAGCAGAGGGTCGGTCGCATCCGATGCACTCCCCAAGAATACCTCGGTGCTAGCCAGAGCAGGATCGAGACGCGACCCGCCTCAGCAGCCCACGAGGTCCCATCTGGGTCGCCAAAATGTTAGTATTCAAGGACACATAACCACGGGCGTAGTTATATGCGGTGCTTTATTTCAGCGCTGGGAAACCAGGAGTTCACACCCAAAGCTGGCTTCGCTGGTCAGTTTAAATTACACAGTATTTATACAGTCCATTCACGTACATATTCATATATTCATTAAGATACATAACAGTTGCTCAGTATTGATTACAACATCGATTGCAACATCTTGGAACTATTTTGATCATGTGCAGTGTCCTCACTCTATGCGTATTTAGGCTAAGATAAAAGCTAGGTTGTTAAGAGTATACTCGAACAGGATATGCTTGAACATCCTCTCAGGGACAGTTTACAAAACTGATTCATCCTTTCAGGAACACTTTGTAAAACTGGTTCGGTTACTAACAAGATAAGAGTAAGTTCTTACATTCCAACTCAAAACCACTGGAAAGTTACTTGAAGAAAAACATTAACTCTGTCCCAGGGTGTTATCTTCTTGTTCTCAAACTAAATCCAAACAATGACTGTCCTAGCTATGAAAGAGTTTCTAACTGAATGAAAAAGATTAACTCTGTTTCAGTCAAACCAGCACACAGTGGAAGCACTATTCTTCTTTCACTTCAAAACTCCTTAAATGGATGGGGAAATCTGCCCCATCTGCATGGGCTGGCACTGTGGAACATTTCTTGCAGGAGGAGGGCAGCCGGCTGTCAGGTGGCTTCAAGGAGAGGTTAGCATGTGTTCATCCCTGTATGATGCTGTGTCACTGTTTATTGCAGGGTGACAATAAACCATAGCAGATGCTCTCTGTTAATCCCCTGCCCTCCTCACTAAGGAAAGATAATAGGAGGAAAAGGGAGAGAGGCTTACAAATTGGAAAGTTAAAAATGCTTTACTAATGCTACTAAGAAATAATAATAAAAAATATATAAAATCAATCTTGAATTTCCTAGTGTAGCGCAGCGGTGGCCCATGGCAGAGCTGGCATTGCTCCAATGCCTGCAGGGCAGGTACCTGGAAGTGCTGGGCTAGACACCGCAGTAAATCAGAACTGGGTTCAGGGATGCATGGCCTGGAACTAGGCCTAGGACCACAAGCAGAACAGGCAGGGTCCTCTTCAGATGCTGGGCATGGTCGAAGAGAGTGAGATCCTCGTGATTTCCTACTTTTATACAGTGTATGACATATTTATTAGGAACCTTGGCTGCCGTAGCAATAAGTCTAAACCTGGGCCTCTTCTGCATACTACTGCTACCATTATCAGCTCCAGAGCAAACAGCATCTGAAAAAAACATGCAGCCAAATTCAGGAAAGCACAGTTACTTTGTTGGAGCAAATAAAGGACTCAGCATTCCAATTCAGTGTGAATCACGCAAAGCCATTTATTACAGAAACAAGCCTCCTTATATATGAAACTATTCTCTGATCATGCGTCCACGTTCCAAGCATGCATCCACTAATTGGATATCATCAATGTTCACGAGCTGTCCACGCGCTAGAGTCTCACTGCTGATAGGTCCGTTGATTTACGTCATGTCGAGGTCCAGTTATTGTAGAACTGCCTCACCCCCACAGCAGGTCCTGTTTTCAGCTTTCTGAGGTGGCCTTGAAATTCCTTTGGACTTGGCTAGTTCAATAACAAATCTCCATCTAACAGAAACCCATTCACAATTCCCCCTTTTTGTTCTTGAACCAGCCAGACCTTGTTTACAGCACATTGAATCATCTTTGAAATACACTGCAACATACAACACATGATTAACAACAATAATTACAGTTACATATAATGCAGTTAAGCCTTACTTAATAAGATCAAACAACTACCCACCTATTCCCAAACTTTTAAGCCATTTGTCAAACCCTAATTCTACTACGACAATCTTATTAATGTGCTGTTTTAGTTTGTCTAAAGCACTATGAATAGATTCAGAATGATCAGACAAGTTAATACAACACATTCTCTCGAATTCTTCACAACCATGACCTAGTGTTAAAAGATCTATAACTGTGCGATTTTGTAGAATAGCATGCCTAATACCATCAACATCTACTATTAATTGAGTTAGTACCTCAGAAGTTAGATTAACCTGTTTAAGAGACCAACAGCTTAACTTTGATATGTCTCCTAAATCTTCATCAGCTGCTAGATCAGGGAGAAAGAGTGCAATAGATACTATGGTATGAATGTCTCATAATTTTACCTCATTTTTGCATTGATTATATAAGTGTAATATCGCTCTTTTGGCTCTCCTGCTGTTTGTTCAAATTGCCATTCTCCACAGAAGGTACACCATCTGCTTGCTAATAGGCTTCTAGACCACCAGGTCTGTGAGCATCTATAACACTGAATTAGGATCCACGGTTTACATCTGAAACAGTCCTCACAACTTATCTCCCTCCTGTCCATCTGCATCAGTTGAATCTTCATTATCTTTATTCAGCCATGGCTTGACTCATTTCATGGGAATCCACTTCAGTCCTTGGCCTGTAATGACACAAGCATAACCTTTTTCCCCAAGTTATTAATTGATGTGGCCTTTTCCATTGACCATTAACTAGTGATTTGACCATAACTTATGTAGGTTCTTTCTGATTTAGCATGGTTTTGGGTCATACTTGCAAAGTGTTTAATCACATACAGTGCTTTTGACAATTGGTTTTGTGGTGTTTCCCCTACTTCTCCCTGTTAGAGCGAGACAAGGACTAAGCAAAACAAGTCGATTCAATGTGAATCACGCTAAGCCATTTATTACAGAAACAAGTCTCCTTATATACGTAACTATATTCTAATCACGCGTCCACGCTCCAAGCATGGATTCGTTAAATGAGTATCATGGGCTGTCCGTGCTCTGGAGTCTCACTGATGATACGTCCGATGATTCATGCCACGCCAGGACCTCGGTGATTGAGGAACGCCCCTCTTTCTCACAGCAGAGTCTGTTCTCAAAGCGGCCTTGAGATACCTTTGAGCCTGACTAATTCAGCAACAGATCTTAATCTATCAAAACCCGTCCATATCTCCTCCCTTTTTTTAAACAAACAAACAAACAAACACACAAAACAAAATCAGTTCAGATTCAGATACGTGCGTTGGACTTTGACTACATACTCAGAATCACAAATCAAATTTAGAGGTTCCTCCTTGAAAAGCTCTAAGTAATGGAAAGCTGAGCCAAGTTCTGCTAATTGGGTTGAACCTTCAATAATTTTTACAGAATGATGCCAATTGTTATCTTCATGCCAGACCACTACAGCTTTATGAGATTTCCCAGAACCATCAACAAAAACTGTGCAAGTATGTAGGATCAGACCAACTACAAGTATGGTCTGTGACCTGATGTTAAAGACTTGCAGGTTCTGCAGCAATTTACATTTACGCATGCCAAAAGCTGTGCTGTTAAGAAAACCAGCTAGTGCAATTTACAAGGACATCGATTACAAATAAAAAAAAAAAATCAAAATTATATTTCACAAATGGTACATATATGATAAAAGGATCATAGCCTATTAAGACTTAAATTCATTCCCTACATTTCTTGATCAGAGTAACAACTGGTATATAACAATCGGTATATGATACTGTCCCACAATAGCCACAGGTTGTTTCTATGTTGTAGCTATAAATAGACAAATCTGCTAGTCCAATCGAATGCAGTCAGCCTGTAAGGTTGTCATAAATTTATTCCTCAAATTTTATAACTCCGTTTTGGATGTCATATTTGTTGGATATTGTTTTCACTTACCAGATCTAAGTCCTGTTTCAGTTCTATCAGTATAGTGTTTGCTTTATCGAAACTGTTGGCTGTTAATACTAGTGGAAATATGTGGAGAGTTTTTGGAAGAAAGAAGACAGAAGCTGGTCTGCCCTCAATCCAGGCTGCAGGAGGGGCGCCGTTGTCGCTGCGCATGAACAGTTTGTGGACAGTGCCCTGCAGCTAATCATCATAGTGGAGGGAGGAAGAGTGACTGCAAGTGTAACCAATCGTAGCCTGTGCTTGCCGCATGGCCTTTGGATATAGAGTATATAAGGATTGGAAAAATGTGGTCTGGTGGACATTGATATTCAGTGTTGTTAAGAGTTCATTAAAGGGTATTGATGTTAAATTCATATTGAATTAGACTCATTACTCTCGCTGGCCCACCCGTCCATGCTCAAAGAGGTCCTGCCGGCAATTTTGCATTCTCCACATCATACGACATATGGTAGCAGAGTATGGTTAGCAAAGCAGGATCTCAGGAGCGCAATTTACTGCGGTAAGCAGCATTCATAAAGACGGAGCCAAGCCGGATGGTAGGACAATGTGCTTTGTCCGGTATCAAAAGACAAGCACCAGACGAGCTGGCCACTCGCCTTCTACCGAAAAGACCGTTTGCCTAAAAGCGTAAAAATTGGAGCTCGAGGCAACAGCGGTACTGTTGACGAGTATACTCTCGAAGAGAGGTATTGAATAGTCACAGGAAAACTTAATCACATTGATTTTTTTAGCTCAGAAGTGGGGACACTTTGGAGAAATTCCACTTTTGTTTTCCCCAATGGAATGGAGATCAGTGGGGGACACCATGTGGGATAAGTCTATCAGAGGGGAAGAAGAGAAAGAAATTAAATCTCTGAGAGAATTGTGGAGAAATGTGTTAGAATCATTAGAAGTAATGAAGTCCGAACAAAGCGCTACCCTGAGAGCCATGAGGGCGCTTGTCCCAGAACAAACCTGGACTGATAAAACTTGTCGGCCAAAAGAGAAGAGGGGCCTGTGGGCTACTCTGTGGGGTCTGCCTGCCGTTCGGGGTGGTCGAGGGGTCCTGGCTCAGCCAATACTCTCGCAATCCAATCTGCGTCGGGAGTTGGAAACTTTGCCGTCCGTAAACAAAGAACCAGAAGTTTTCCCCTCTGAGTCTCTGGGACAATGTGACAAGAAAGCCGAAGTGCAACTAGGAGACTGTCCGGATGCGGGAGGCCCTGAGTGCTGCCCTTCACCTACAGCTCCACCTCTGCCCTACCCAGAGCCAGATACGCCCCCCTCTAAGACCATCGCATCAGCCGGGCCGGGCTCGGCCGGGCCGTGGGGGTTGGGGCTGCCCCACAACTTGCCTCCGCAAACACCTGTGGAAGTTTCTTGTGAGCCTCCTTCTACATCATTGGGCTCACCCCAAGTAGTAGAGCAGTTACCGCAAGAGACTACCAGCAAGCTTGAACAACTTGACTTGCGAATGTCAGATGTAGAGAAAAATAAGAGACAAATAGAGTTTCAAAAACCAGCTTGCCTTCCACAAACAATGCAACCAAGGGTACCTATAGATTCTACTGACCAACCACAGCCCCGACCTGGCAGATGGTCAGGGGTCATCAAAGATGCCATCCTAGAAGGTGATTGGTCTCCAGCAAAATTAGCCCTACCGGTAATTCAGAATATGAACACCCAGACAGCGGTATGGGAACTACATGAATGGAAAATTTTACAGCAAGCAAAACAAACAATCACCAACTATGGTATACGTTCAGAAGCGACCAGACAAATACTGCATTGGATTTTTACCGCTGACTTATTGTGTCTCATGGACTGCCAAAATTTAATGCGCTTATTACTAACTCCGGCACAATTCCTCCTGTGGGAATCGGCCTGGTATCAACGAGCGCAGCAAGAAACAGCCAAACACACCAGTCCAAATGACCCATTAACCAATGTGGTACCCGACGCCTATACGGGTCGTGGACAGTATGCTACAATAGAAGTCCAACTGCGATTAGGTGCTGAAGTTCACCGGAAAGCTGCACAACTTGCCCTAGATGCTTTCTTAACCTTACCAGGACCCTTAGCTCCCTCATTCAGCGGAATACGCCAAGGCACTATAGAAAATTTCTCGCATTTTATTGACCGGCTACATGAAGGAGTAATGCAAAACCCGGACTTGTCAGAAGAAATGAAAAATCAAATGTTTCGGTTGCTAGCTTTCGATAATGCAAATTCAAAGACTAAACAAATATTAGCAACTCTGCCACCGGGATCTTCAGTAGAACAAATGCTAACGCGACTAGCCAGATCAGAAGAACACCAAAGTGCGGAGATGATGGCTGCCGCTTTTGAAGGGGTCATGCAGAGATCTCTTCAACAAGTTAGCCAGCAAGCCTCATCTACAATACAACCAGTTGTAGCAGCAGTTCAGGGATCTAAGACTTTCTGATGGACCAGTTTCCCTTCTTATTAGCAATTTAGAACATCCATGTGCAATCATCTGCCAGTGGCAAAACAAAGACGGGGAATTCCCTATAGATCTTGCTGCAGATTCTTCCTTTTGTGCCACTGTCAGATTGAAAACAGAAAATGATTTACGATTATTAGAATGGGTTTTTCTTAGTGTCCAACCAAAATTCAGCATTCAAACAAGACCAGAAGCAGTTGGAGAATTGATTCGAAAAGGAAGATCTCGAATATTAGAAATAGGCGGTCAGGAACCATATGACATCAGTATTCCAATAAATGGAGCTGATTTAGAATGGTGGCTGAGAAATTCGGTGCCTATTCAGAATGCATTATTAGGATTTATAGGCAAGATACATTCACGACAACCAAAAGGGAAGCTATGGCAATTCCTTAGAACAAATCAGTGGTTAGAGAGAAGCAAAGTAAAAGCAAAACCTGTTGAAGGGCTTACAGTATATACAAATGCAGGAAAACGAATACACCAGGTAGCATATGTCTGGCAAGAGAATAGTCAGTGGAAACAGCATTTAATTGAAGGTTCAAAAGAGGATTCATTGCAGACTTTAAAGCTCACGGCAGTAATATGGGCCTTAAATAATTGGCTGAAATCTGCTTTACATGTTGTCACAGATTCTTTGTATGTAGCAGGTGTAATACCCAGAATGGAAAATGCTCTGCTAAGACAATCGAATAATCCTCGATTAGGAAAATTGTTTGTTGTCGCGGTTGAGACGGACAAACGACATGGACCAAGTTCTTTCAAGATGAAAGTAACAGAGCGCCATTTATTGCTACAAGTGCATTTTTATACAATTCTACCAGTTCATGTGTCTTTTCACTATTGGTTACAAGTTACAGCACTAACATCTCATTGGTTAATTTTTCTATCATCCATATTATTCTTCTATCCCCTTCTCTCTCACGGGTACATCTCTCCTCTCTCCAGATACTCCTTTACTCCCATCCTTCTCAAGGGTAAATCTTAATACCTCAAGGCTGATCTCTACTCTTATATTTTCTGTCAAGGATTCCACAGACCCGCTGCAGTTTCCCACAGTTTGTACAGTTGAGAGATATTTTAAATCAAAGAAAAGGTGAAGGAAATCAAATTGCAGATAGTTTAGTAAGTTCAGTACAGCACATGCCTCCAACAGATAAATTCCAACAAGCCAGACAAAGTCATGAGAGCTTTCATCAAAATGCCAGAGGTCTGCAAAGACAATTCGATTTAACTTTAAATGAAGCAAGAAGTATTGTACAGGCATGTCTTCAGTGTGGAAGCCAGATGGTAGGTATAGGAATCGGTGTCAATCCTCAAGGTTTAAAAGCCTTAGAAGTATGGCAAATGGATGTGACACATGTGCCAGAATTCGGAAGACTTAAATATGTGCATGTCACAATTGATACTTTTTCAAAAATGATATGGGCTACTGCTTTACCAGGGGAAAAAGCACAACATGTATGTAAACACCTCACAGCTTGCTTTGCTGTGATGGGTGTCCCAGAAAAGATTAAGATAGACAATGGCCCTGCCTATGTTAGCCAGAAAGTTAGAACTTTTCTAATGAAATGGGGAGTGAAACACGTTACAGGTATACCTCATTCCCCAACGGGCCAAGGAATCATCGAGAGGGCACATCAAATGATTAAGGGGTATTTGAGCAAACAGAAGCAGGAAGAGTTAGATTGTCAACAGCGCTTAGCAAAGGTGATGTTTACCTTGAATTATTTATGTTTAACTGGAGACCATGAGGAGCCTCCTGTGATCATTCATCATTATCAGATCAGACTAGGAAGGAAGAATACTTTACCGGAATTCATGGTGAGATATCGTGATCCCACCACTGGAATGTGGAAGGGACCAGTACCTGTTATTTTTAATGGTAGAGAGTATATGTGTCTCTCCACAGATCAAGGTCCATTGTGGGTTCCAAGCCGAGCAGTAAAGTCAGAGTTGAAACAAATTCAACCGAATCAACTCCCTACAACAGAACCTTCGGAGGACACAGAGTGAGGCGTAACCTTTGCATTAATTTAGCTGTGACATGTATGTGTAATATAGTTATATAAGTAGGCCTTTAAACATCACTACCTTCTGAGTAAGTTTATCAACAGCCAGCACATCGTTTGTTACATGTTAAGTAGGAGTACCATTAAACCAAAGTTCTTGCAATTTGTTTAATCAATCCATTGCTATATTTAAACAGCAATGGAATACCTCAAGTTTACTAAGAAGAAAAATATTAGAGCATGGTTTGACAACCATGATAATTGCTATGATTGCCTTCCCATAGGGCCAGAGCCACAGGAAATCATACTGATTCATTCTTTGAACATCTCTTTTTGTATATTTATAAAAAGAAAAAAGAAAGACGTAGGAATTTTTGGTTTAGAAAGTTTAACAAATTGGCTTGGCCTAGGGGGGTGGATTAAAGGTTTATTGTAAAGCACATTGTTTATGTTGATTTTTGTTGTAATTGATATGTTATGTATAAGTTGTCCTTTATCACGTATCAAAGAGGGGTTAGAACGCATAGCTAATCAAGCCTGGCTTGTCCAAAAAAAAAAAAAAAAAAGGAGGAATTGTGGAGAGTTTTTGGAAGAAAGAAGACATGGGCTGTGTGTTGTGAACAAGCTAGAGCTTGAAGTGACTGAGGTGCACTAAGACCGCACGGAAGTAAACAGAAGCTGGTCTGCCCTCAACCCAGGCTGCAGGAGGGGCGCCGTCGTCGCTGCGCATGAACAGTTTGTGGACAGTGCCCTGCAGCTCATCACCGTAGTGGGGAGGGGGAAGAGTGACTGCAAGTGTAACCAATCGTAGCCTGTGCTTGCCGCATGGACTTTGGGTATAGAGTATATAAGGATTGGAAAAACGTGGTCTGGCGGACATTGATATTCAGTGTTGCATTCTCCACTTCATACGACAGAAATACAGCATTCGAAATTTCCTTGGAGATTTCTCACTTGCAGCAAGCAGATCTGCACCATCCAAGCAGCTTCTTGTAAGACATGCAACTAAACAGAATTCTCAGAAAATGTTATTTGAGCTTATAATTTACTTAACAAATCTTGACCCAAGAGAGGTATAGGGCTTTCTGGCAAATACAAGAATTCGTATGGTAAAACTTTGTTCCAAATTTGGCATTCCATTCGTCTCAAAAAATGGTCTCTCTTTCTTTCTTTCCCACAATCTCAAAAACTATCATGGTGAATTTACGAAGAAGTCTTTTACAACTAGTTACCACAGAATAAATCTATTAAAAAATTTTTAGTTTAATTTCCCAGTTTCATTAGAACTATAGATCTGCTAGGGATGTTTTAAATTTCACCCTCAGACTGCTCCATTCAGTATTACAACATGGCTGCAGTGGGGGGAGAGAAAACCCGCCCCTTTCGCCGCTTTAAAAGCGGGCAGCCGGGTTTTTCTTTTTTATTTTTTCTTTTTCTTCTTGATGCAGTTTGGATATAGCCAGGGCCACACAGCTGGCATAATCGCTGGTACAAAGTGGGAGGCTCTGGCAAACTCCTCGGTTGCAATGAGCTGAGTTTATCTTGCAGCTTGACACAGGCCTGAAATTTATGTTCAAGCACAGACCTGGGATATTTTGCTTTTTTTGTTTTCCCATTTCATTGCAACCATAAAACACTTTATATGCAACTCCAAGTAGCTCAGCAATAGTTACATTCCTTAGCTCCATTTACCTTTTTCAATTTACAGATGTCAAAAACCAGCATATTAAACATCAATCCATTATTCCATTTTCCTAAATCCAAATCAGTTCATATTCTAGCAACTTTTAAATACAGCCTCATTCTAATTCACATCCATCATAGCATTTAGTTTTCTTTCCCATACCTCCAACTAACACATAAATTCAATGCAAATCAAAGTTTAACAGCTGAAATTCTTTTCTGGTCTCAAAATTATTAGATAACAATATGAGCAATAACTCTAATGTGTAAGGATGCATCCTAGGCGGGAGCAAGGTGGTGTTTTAGCAGCAGAACTGGTTCCTATTTTGTAATTATCTCCCCAAACAGAATTCTTTTGGTACCAAATATATATATATGCAAATTAAAATACAGAGCTCAGATATGAAAACCAAATACCAAGTTCAAATACGCAGATGGATCACAGTTACACTAATTCAAGACAATATCTCGTTTTTTGCATTGCTCCTTTGAACTGCTTACTGCTCATCCAGGTGGAGGTACCGCTGGGTCTCCCTGACAAAATAGGTCAGTGCACGCTGGAGCCCAATCAGCACCTGCCCCCCTGCCACCGCAGCAAGCTGGACTGGGCAAGGCTTTTATTAGCGTCTCATCTGTTTTGCTACAATTGTTATCCCAAAATCAGGATTCTTTACTTGGTGTGCATACAAAAGAGCCAGATTTAGAACACCGAGATGAGAGACAGCATATCACAGAGTTGTGCAAGTCTGGATGATGGAATAAAGCCAGCATGCTAGAAAGAAAAGTAATAGCTACTACACACAAAATTTTACCATCAGATTGGGCCCAGGTGGCTGGATCATAGTATTCAATTATTCTTTGTGCATGCCATTCATCATCTTTCCAAGTTTGCGTTCCTCCTATGGGGGCATTTTTTAAACTCCTTTTCTCTCTGTTTAAAGCTTTGTACAGAGGTTTCCCTAGATGACTCCCTTTTTCCTTTGGTAAAAGGAAAAATGCTGATTGAATTATCCCTATAGTACAGGAGCCTCTCCATCTAGGTATTAACTCATTATAGGCTCTATTCCGACATATCCAAAATAATCCATCAGAGGCTTTCCATGGTTTGTTTATATCGGTAGAGCCAAGATTCTGCCAATATCTCCGTAAAACTCCAATTTCCTCAAAGGGGCTTGCTTTGCTTCGATTTTTCCAGCATATCGTTTCATTTTCCAGGCTACAATTTCGAGACCAATATCCATTAGGTGGACCTGGCCACCAAGTGAGAGGAATAGAGGTATTTGATGAATTTGCCCGCAACACTAACTTAGAAGGGGTTCGTCCAACGTATTCAGTAAAATCTAGTTTACCATTATCCCTTGATATGAATATCTGCCCTGTTATTAAGTGACTTAATACCCATCCTTCTGGCCTTTTTCCTCAAGTTACATGATGTGGAGGGGTTTTGATAGATAAAGATTTGTTGCTGAATTAGTCAGGCTCAAAGGAATCTCAAGGCTGCTTCGAGAAGCTGAGAACAGAATCTACTGTGAGAAAGAGGGGCGTTCCTCAATCAGCGGAGTCCTGGTATGGCGTGAATCATCAGACATATCATCAGTGAGACTCCAGTGCATGGACAGCCCATGATACTCATTTAGCGAATCCATGCTTGGAGCGTGGATGCGTGATTAGAATATAGTTGCATATATAAGGAGGCTTGTTTCTGTAAAAAATGGCTTTAGCGTGATTCACATTGAATCGAATTGTTTGCTGAGTCCTTTATCACTCCAATAGCTCTCTGCACACACGAGTTCAAGGGCCACTATTAAAGTGGGGTGCCTCCCTTGAACCTGAGGTAACACAGAGCTATCAAGGTTATCACGTCAGGGTCACCAACTGAAATAACTAACTTACGCTTTTTCTATGGATAAACAACGTTTAATCCAATTCCTTAATTGTATTCCTTAAACACGTATTCATTAGAGCATAAGCAAAACAGTGCCGGGTGCGCGGGGGATTCGCTCCGCCCAACACGCACACCTTTTAACAATAAGAAGTGTGCTTAAATGCGGTAAGGTATTACATATTCATAATAACCCCAGGAATGCCTATACATATTCATAACCTTTCCCGCTTCTTATTAAAATGGGTCTTAGATAACCATTTCCATAGTCTCCTCCTTGACCCCTCCCTGTTGCGCCTGCGTAGTGTCACTTGGTGAGTTTGAGGAGAGGTCTTTGAGGGTCTTTGGATGAAGGCTCCTTCAGCTTCATCACAGTGGACTTTTTACCTTTGGCTCATTATGATGAATTGGCTGGAACCCAAGCTGCCAAGTCGACCGAAATCAGACTGGTGCCCCCTTTTTGCTGTAAATCTTGGCTATCTTGTCTCCTCAATGTTACAGCTGGTGCTGTAAAACTTCTTATCTCAGCATTCGATGAGGTTCTGTTTTTTTCTTAACACAACTGGTTACATACAGCTCTAAACTAGATATTCATTATGTGGCTTAAAGTGTTAGTTTGTTAGTAGGCCCTTATTATGTGGTTGGTTAACCCTTAAAAATGTTAGTTCCCTCTATCAATATAACTTCATAAACAAGTTTCATAACTTTTTACATAGAACTTAACCACCTTTTCCTTTTTCCAGGTTCAGAGCCCATGCCTCATTTGGTTATATCTGTAAACATTAAACATCTCCTCAGCACGAATCACAACTACATTTCTCACAGTGAGGATTAATTGTACATGTGCTCGTATTGAGCACAGAAAGTACGCGTGCAAATGTGCACAGAAAGTATAAATACACGTGCAAATGTGCACGGAAAGTAGATACACAGGCAATCCTGTGAGGGCTAATTTTAATTTTACTCACACATGTGGCGGCAAGGCAAGCGGAGTCTCCATCCCGGGGGGGCTCTCAGTGGCAGCATCTAGCTCATGCTCCAAGAGATCTGTGACAAAGGGCAGAGTCTCGACGAGAATCCCGTTTTTTTTAATAGCCTGATCAGATCTGACTGTAGGCATTCCAGAAGCTTCTCTGCACCTCCACACTGGCTGTGGAGTGGCCCTGAAGCTTCCAAACATCCTCCACACCGGCCGCGGGCGCCCAGCAGCTCCCTGGTGCCTTGGCACTCCCTTCTCCTTTCTTTTAACGTCCCTGCCCAGGGGGATTCTGAGGCCAAACAAAAGAAGCTGTTAGCCTCAAAGAGCAGGGAGAGAGGGAGGGAGGGAGATATGTCTACTCCTTCCATATCGAAGGAGGGAGGGGGAGAGAGGGGGGTTTGCATTCTGCCACAGTTGGTTTCAGGCACCTCTATCATAGCTTGATATGCAAGGTCTGCTGACTGCCTCAGGATTTCAGAAACTAATAGCGCCTGTAATTGTGATGTACCAATTAGCGTCTCTTCCAAGAGTTGGGGGATACCTGCCACTTTCAATGAATCCCCATCATTCCGTCCTAAATGATCTATAGCTGTTACATTGCATAGGTCTAATTTTGCTTGAGGCTTTCATGGTTTTTGTCTGATCTCTGGGCAACTCGTACACATACTCTTTTTCCTTTTAACTTTTCAAGAAAATGCTCCAAACCCTCATCCTCATCCGAGTCATCAGATAACACAGACTTAAACGGTGCTGGAGAATCATTAGTAACAGGGGGGTTTGGAACAGTGCACATTCTCAGCAATACTTTCTAGCATCATATTTATTTGTATAACCTGAGTCCCCAGGCGCATCCCCTTTCCCATCACGATCAGCATGACCGCATTGCCGACTGCTGCATTCACTCACTATTAGCTGATCTAATCTTTCACACAGTTCTTTTGCCCAGTTCTTATCCGACGACTCCTGCTCTCTTGTGGAAGTTGGAGGGTTAAAAGATGGTAAAGGCAGATACAAATTGGTAAAAGGACTGATAGTATACTTGTTTACGACTTTAGCATTCTCAGCTTTCACAGGTTCTTTGGGCAAGTTGTCTGATTCCATTCCTTTGGACTTATTGTTCTCATCAGGGTTGGGTAATAGTGTAGGAGGACACCTGCTCAGCATTTTTCCTCCCCCCCACCCTGGACTGCTTAACCATCGGGGGTGCTGAAGGCACAGCAGGAGATGGAGTAGGGAGGGTATCAAAGACACGAACCGGGTAAGCTTCATAGTGATTTTCAGCATTCTTATCAGGCTGCAACGCTACAAAAATTCCAGGAGCAGCAGACCGTTCAGCCTTGAAATATTTTAAAGTAGTAATTATAAGCTTCCATGTAGCTGCTAATGATTTAGCTTCTTTATCTCCATTGCTGACCTTATCCCATAATTTCTGCCCTATATCATCCCAAAGTTCATGTTTAAAAGCCTCCGCGGTTTCTCCCAGGTAGCCATTAGTTCTACGCCAAACTAACAATCTGCGTATGTTACTTTCTTCCTATTTAAGTCCTCTCACAGAGAGAATATGCAGGAGGAGCTTAACTATGGCTTGTTCTTCAGAAAATACGTTTTGTTCCATAACTTCACTCTTCCCTCCTCCTGCCCCCAGCCGATCACCTTTTCCGGTGATCCACTGACGAATTTATCCCCGGGACATCCGTACGCCTCCATCTAGTCTTCAGTCCAGCTGAACTGCCTCCGACTGGGCCGCTCCAGGCTTTTCCCCGATCGTAGTGAGATGCTGTTCAGAGTATCACATCGGGGTCACCATTTGTTGGAGCGAATAAAGGACCCTGCACTCCGATTCCATGTAAATCACACAAAGCCATTTTTTACAGAAACAAGCCTCCTTATATATGCAACTATTCTCTGATCACACGTCCACACTCCAAGCATGCATTTGCTAATTGGATATCATCTATGTTCACGAGCTGTCCACGCGCTAGAGTCTCACTGCTGATAGGTCTGTTGATTTACGTTATGTTGAGGCCCTGTTATTGTAGAACTGCCTCACCCCCACAGCAGGTCCTGTTTTCAGCTTTCTGAGGTGGCCTTGAAATTTCTTTGGGCTTGGCTAGTTCAATAACAAATCTCCATCTAACAGAAACCCATCCACATTACTTAGAAGAACTTGGCTGAAAGGAAAATTCACTAATAGAGAACTGGTCTTGTTTTAAACAAAACTAGGACATGCTGTCAGGCACTTAGCCTTCCTCTCCCACCTTTGCAGCAGTGTCCTTTTTCCACATTAGTTTTCAGCCAGATGAGGTCTCTGACCCATCTCAGTATGCAATTGCATGAGTGCAGTCAGTGCAAGACAGTTGTAAAATTAGTTAGCTGTAAAATTGCTTTACTGGGAGCAGGAGGGAAGGTAGGAGCAGAGCAATCCAGACTGAGACCACTTGGGGCTGCTTTGGCAGAGTTTCTCATATCCTGAGCAACCTCTCAGAGCTGGCTGGTTTGCTGCCAGGTAATGCAAGGAGACAGCTGATAGTGTTGTGCGGAGATTGTTTCATCTATCAATCAGGCTGCCACTAGATACACAACATTCTCCACTGCTCCTCCCTGCCACAAAGATTGGGGGAGTTAGTCATGTGGAACTGGGCTACAAGACTTTCAAGAGAGATGATAACAATGCACAAACATTAGACTGGTGTAAATTTGAAGGAGAAAAAGGATGATTCGAGGATGCATATTAAAAATAGTGGATTGAAGAAAATGCATCTTTTTATATATGTGGCTGTTTCTATACAACCTCTGTCTGGAACTCAGTAAATAAAACTAAGGAGGAATACAGTCTCCCCAAATGATATTATGAACTGAGACCTTGCTCCTGAAAATAAAGACTTCAGCTCATTGTTTTTATTTGTCTGAATCTCAGGCTAATTAAGAATAAACAGTCTGAAGAGCAGACTTTGCTTTCTGATCAGCCTGTGAAATAGTCCTGTAGGGGGAAATTGAGAGATGTTTTGTATAGTTAAAAATCCTAGAAACCCTGCTGTGATTATCAGATAATTCATCTGTTTTCAGTAATAATCTTGATAACAGAAGTGATCTGAAAAACTGAGTATGTCTGACAAAAGAAGTGAAGAATATATGTAACGTTATTTTCCCTTCTGACCAGTTTTTCTACTAGACAGGGAAACAAACAAACAAAACAACAAAAAAACAGCAAAAAAAACCCCAAAACAAACAAACAACAAAACAAAAACCCCAGCAAAATAAAAAACAAACAACACCACCAACACAATAAAACTAAAACAAAAAACAAACAAACAAACAGCAGGAAAACATTGGCAACAATATCTGGACAAAATAGCTTTTATCAAATAATTAATCAAAGGTGCCCTGTAAGAGAAGATAAGCTGGCACGTCTCCCTGTCCCCAGGCTGGAATGTAAGAACCTGCCCTCTCCCTGTGATAGAAGTAATAAAGGGGAAAGGCATGGTGGCCTGGGGAGGGCAGAGTCCCAAGTGCTGCTGACAAGCCCAAATCAAACATCCAATAGCTCTTAACCCATGTAGTCTATTAGCACTCACCACTCCAAAGCCAGCCCAGCTCTTTAACCAGCCATTTGCTTTGGCTCTGTTTCCTGGCACCAGGATGGTGATGGCACCAGATGCTTGAGGTGAGGGGCTGCATGTGAAATCCAAACATTTGCTGCTCCCCACATGTGGTAACTCTAAGAGAAGTGGAAAAGAGACATAGGGTCTGAGACATCCTCTGAGGACGCAGGTCGGGGAATAGGATGTGGAACAGAGAGGAAAAGGGAATGGAGAGGAGGAAAGAGACAGTAAAGACAGAGAACAGTGAGAGTGGAAAAGCAGCCCTCCTGCTATTCTACTTCATTACATTTTTTTTTTTAATTTCTGCAAATTCTGTTGCCTGAAAGTTTGCTCCGTGAATGGTTATCAGGCCTTGCCTGAAAATTTGCCTCTGGAATTCTGGAATACAGATGCTGGAGTGAATGGTTATCAGGGAGAGAAGATGCCTGAAAGTTTGCTCTGTGAATGGTTATCAGGCTCCTGGAGAGAAGGTAAGCAGCATTTGGCTTGGCATGTTTCCTCCATGAAATAAATAATAGAATGAACCTGCCACCAAACTCTTTTAAGTCACACTTTTATTTGAGCAATCTAAACATTGTTCTGCATGAAGCAGAACCCTAAATCACTCCCCCATGACAAACTGGTGTCAGAAGTGGGATGGCAAGTGCCATCACTGATTATTTATGGAGGCATGGGGTGATTCTGAGTCCTAATTTCTCAGAGGAATGGGCTCATGTTAATTGGCATGGTTGGAAAGCTCTGGAAGACCAGCTAATGGTGGCCAGATGCCATAAAAAGGATGGAAAGGGAATTATTTGCAAAATGTTAGGTACTTGCCTAGAAGTCGCTTGTCAGGAGAGGAAAACCTTGAATAGAGAAAAACAAGATCGGAGGGAGGAAAAATTAGGTTGGTGCAAAAGTAATTGCAGTTTTTGACTGTGAATTTTAAATCATTATAACAATCAACACATTTTTACCAATGAGAAATAAGTTTGTTTGTTCCTGTAGCATAAAAATCCATGCTTTGGGATTTGACGAACTCTTGGAAAGCATTTTCTGCATCCTGCTGATTGTGGAAGCATTTTTCCTGCAAAAAGTTGTTGAGACACTTGAAGAAGTGGTAGTTGGTTGGCAAGAGGTCAGGTGAATTTGGCAGATAAGGCAAAACTTCGTAGCCCAATTCGTTCAACTTTGGAAGTGTTAGTTGTGCAATGTGCATTTGGGCGTTGTTGTGGAGAAGAATTTGGCCCTTTCTGTTGACCAATGCTGGCTGCGGGCATTGCAGTTTTCAGTGCATCTCATCAATTTGCTGAGCATACTTCTCAGATGGAATGGTTTGATCCTTCCTTAAAAAGCAGGGAGGGGATGGGAGCACAACCCCCCCTAGAAATTATGCAGCAGCAGGAACAAGCAGATGAGGGGCGGCAGATCGTGCGTACTTATGCTCCAATAGAGTTAAGGGAATTTTTAGACGTCTCTCAGCAGAAGAGTGGGAAAGGAATACTGGCATGGATTTTGTGAACTCAGGATAGTGGAGCTGCATCTATCCATTTTTTAGCAGACAAAAGTGATTCATTAAGCTCCATAGCTGACAATGATCAGATACAACGAGACTGTGCTCAGCTGCAAAATGTCAGAGGTCCTGATGGGTGAGACATTATTGCACCTATGCTATATCAATGGTTGTGTGCAGCAGTTTTAACAGCATATGCTGAACCTGTTGAATTGGTATTGTTCCTTGGAAATTAGTGTGCAATGGAGGAGGGTATTAATTTAGTGCAGCAGATGGGCATGGTTTATGCACTGATTATGGGACTGGATCCGGACAGGGCAGCAGTGATGAGAAGTTTTGAAATACAGCTTTTGAGAGGGTCACCTGCCTCACTAAAACCTGTGATTATACCAGTAGTGACAAATGCTATGGGTAATGTAGGCACTGTGGCAAATACCTCAAGGGAAATTTGGGCTATAAATTTGGAACCCTCCGTTTGGGTGGTGAATAAAGGAAAGCCGCCAACACTACTTACACCCCACCCTGCCTGCTGCCTCAATGCAAACCAGTTTGCAATATACTTTCCAAGCATTGCCTCAGAAATACAAACACAGTCCCTCCATTTGCTACCAAATGCTAGTAGCTAATATTGCACTGTGGTCGGAGACCGTTACTGTTTGCCATTATATTGATGATCTACTGATTATGGCAGTTTCACAACAAGAAACTGAAGAAGCTTTCGAATTTCTGGAAGTGCATTTACTGGACCCAGGTTGGACAGTTAATCTGGCTAAACTGCAGGGTCCTAGTGCTACTGTACTATTTTTAGGAATAGTTTGGCATGGAACAGATAATTCTGGATGTCATCTCCAAGAATGTGGAGGAAAAGAAGGTTATGAGGAGTAGTCAGCACAGGTTCACCAAAGGGAAATCATGTTTGACCAACCTGATAACCTTCTACGATAGTATGACTGGCTGGGTAGATGAGGGGAGAGCAGTGGATGTTGTCTACTTTGATTTTAGCAAGGATTTTTACACCGTCTCTTGCAACATCCTCATAGGCAAGGTCAAGAAGTGTGCGCTGGATGAATGGACATTGAGATGGATCATGAACTGCCTGGACGACAGAGCTCAGAGGGTTGTTATCAACAGTGCAAATTCTGGTTGGAGGCCTGTAGTTAGCGGGGTTCCCCTGGGGTCGGTATTAGGTCCAGTACTGTTCAACCTGTTCATCAATGACTTGGATGAAGAGACTGAGTGCACCTTAAGCAAGTTTGCTGATGATACCAAACTGGGAGGAAGGGCTGACACAGCAGAAGGCTGTGCTGCCATTCAGTGAGACCTGGACAGGCTGGAGGACTGGGCAAAGAAAAACCTGGTGAAGTTTAACTGTGGGAGATTTGAGGGATTTTCTTGAGGTTGTTGTGTGGATGGGTTTCTATTAGATGGACATTTATTTCTGAACTAGCCAAAGGAATCTCAAGGCCAGCTCGAAAGCTGAAAACAGGACCTGCTGTGGGAGTGAGGCAGTTCCACAATAACAGGGCCTCAACAAGATGTAAATCAACAAGACCTATTAGCAGTGAGACTAGGGCGCGTGGACAGCTCGTGAACATGGACAATATCCAATCAGCTAATGCATGCTTGGAGCGTGGATGCATGATCAAGAAATAACTGCATATATAAGGAGGCTTTTTTCTGTAATAAACGGCTTCACTTGAATTCATATTGGATTGTGTGGAGTCCATGAGTTTTCGCCCTCACAAGTGGTGACCCCGACGTGATCCATAAGGAGAATTTACAGAAGGCGGACGACTGCTGTGGGGAGCGAGCCCCAGCTGGAACGGCTCGGCTGGACCTTGACCGGGACGCAGTCTGTGGGCTGCGTGACTCCTGATTGATCGCTACAGAAGTGACAGAGGAGGGATAAAGGATCCGATATCGTTGCAACGGACACCCAAAGAGGTGAGCAGCTGGGGGTGAGAGGAGATGGGGCAGAATATATCTAAAGAAGAAGCGGCAATTCTGCGACTCCTCTCACATATTCTCTCTAAGAGAGGAGTGAAGTATAAGGAGAGCAACCTCAAAAGACTATTAATTTGGTGCAGAGACTATGGGTTTTCTGCTGATCTGTCAGGAGCTTTTCAGATAGAAACTTGGGGAAAAAGTGAGAACTCTGTTGTGGGAGGCAATTAGTCGTGGAGAAAAAGATATTCTTGGACTTGTAACTGTCTGGCAACTGATAACTGCTACTCTGAAGCAATTAAAAGCTGAAAAAACTGTTACACAAAACACGCTCGCAACATTAAGTCCAACAAAAGATGAAAAGACTGTTGTGAGCATTAGTGACTCAACACAGGCATTTCCAGCTCAAATGCCAATTAAGTTGCAAGTTTTTGCTCCTGATCCAACAAAGTATTCACTACCAGAAGAGGTGCTGATAGTGGAACCATCTGCACCTCCCCTGGAAGAAGAATCACTGAAAAAACAGAGCCAGTGCACTGAGGACATGGAGATTGATCAAAAAACACCGACCGACTCGAGGAAGAAGAAACTATTTTATCCTCCTTTGCCGCCGTCTACACCTCCTACTCCTGAACCTCTGACTTATCCTGGGTTTCCGGATAAGCCTAAATGGGCCCAAGAGCTTATTCGGAAACTGGAAGGTTTGGAGAAACAACAACAGATTCAACAAGCTTATTTAGAATATCAAATAAACAGAGAAGACATGATAATACAGAGACTGGAACAGAACATCTCTAATAAACATTTGGGGGGGAGGCGGTGGGAGGTTCTATGGGAGGTGCTGCGGGAGGTGCTATGGGTGGTACTGCGAGTGGCAATCCTACCATAAGGTGGCAGGGTGTTATAAAAAATGCATTGCTTGAGGGGGAAGTTTTACCGTCTTTGTATCCAGTAATGTTGGGAGGGTACAGGGAATGACGGAAAACAGAAACCTAATCACTGGGCTGCTTTTTCCTGGGAAATAATTAAGGAGGCAAGGAAATCGGTAAAAAAACATGGGTTACAGTCACCTTATACTCAAGCATTTATTGACAATATTTTTACTACTAATCTTATGACTCCTCCAGATTCGTGTACATTGATGCAAATGATACTAACACCAATTCAGCAGCTACTCTGGTGAACATGTTGGTATGATTTGATACAGCAAGCAGCAATACAAAATCTAGACAGGGAAAATGAAGATCCTTTAAGAACAGCAACAGTTGATATGCTCTTAGGTCAGGGAGAGTTTGCTGATGTACAAAAACAAGCTAGATTGCTTACGCTGATATTGCATCAGTCAATGCACTTAGCTAGGGAAGCATTGAAAACACTGCCTGAGGATGGAAAAATTGTACCGCCATATACTACTGTTAAACAAGGTCAAAATGAGTCTTACATGGCATTCCTAGAGCGTTTGCGTGATGTGTTGGAAAGGTCACAGTTAACTGATCCAGTTCATGAATCATTGCTCATGACTTCAGCTGTGGATAATGCTAATCCTGCTTGTAAGCATATTTTACAAGCGATGTCAAAGGACTTGACTTTAGTTGATATGCTGGAGGCATATTCAAGGGTAGGTACACCAGAAGAGCAAGTTGATTATATGGCTAGTGCTTTTGCAGCAGCTATAAAGCCATTGATTCAAAAAGGTAAACAGGAATCAGGACCTTTGTGTTATAATTGTGGAAGATCAGGTCACATAAGGGTGCAGTGTAAAGCAAAGCCGAGACAATTGGCAGGAAAATCAAGTAGTGCTAACACAGGTGTCTGTACTCATTGTCAAAAGTTTGGACACAGGGCTGTAGATTGCAGATCAAGGTTTACTAAGGATCGTAGGCCTTTGGGAAATGGATCACTGAGCGTGGGAAGGGGCGGCGTGATGACACAAAACAGCAACCCTCACAGGCAGGCTGTTTGGACAGCATCGCCACTGCCACCTCAGGGAGTGCAGGAGTGGATGTCTCAACAGCAGTAGAGACAACCCTGGTGGATTCACAGGTTTGCTGCATACCTATGGAAATGCACGGACCTTTGGGTCAGGGGTTGAGTGCGCTGCTGCTGGGGAGATATTCTACATCCAGAAAAGGAGTTTTTGTTTTACCGGGAATAATAGATGCTGATTTTACTGGTGTGATTTCTATTATGGTATGGACACTTTTTCCTCCAGTTCACATTCCAAAAGGGTCAAAAATTGGACAGTTAATTCCTTTCTATTCAGCAGTTCCAAAGGTTCAACACATGGAATGTGGTGATGGAGATTTTGGTTCTACCGGACCTCCTGAACTTTATTTGGCATTAGAAATTCAGAAGAAAAAACCTACACAACAAATAACATTGTCACATCCTGATGGAGGAAAAATTTTGTCTGTCAATGCTTATAGATACTGGTGCAGATGTTACTATCGTCAGCCTAGAACAGTGGCCTTCTAACTGGCAATTAGAAACTCCGAGCTTACCAGTCATGGGTGTGGGTGGTGTGCAAGCCACAAAAATGAGTGCAAGGCCTATTCAGGTGTTGTTAGAGGATGGCAGTCACTGCAATGTGCGAACCTATGTCATGCCACTTCCTATTTGTCTATTAGGAAGGGATGTTCTTAGTCAGTTAGGAGCAATAATTACAACTGGGACAAAAAATTTTTGACAGCGGCCATTGAAGGGCGACCAATCCTAAAGTTAAAATGGAAAACAGAGACTCCAGTGTGGGTTGATCAGTGGCCGCTATCAAGTGAAAAGATCGCCCGAATTAATGACTTAGTTTTGGAACAGTTACAGTTAGGACACATTCAACCTTGCATGAGTCCGTGGAACACTTCGATTTTTACAATTCAAAAAAAAGTGGAAAGTGGCATCTTTTGTATGACCTCAGAAAAGTTAATGAAGTAATGGAAAACATGGGAATGCTACAGCCTGGCTTACCATTCCCTAACATGATTCCATAGGAGTGGGATGTGTTAGTAATAGACCTGAAGGATTGTTTCTTTACAATTCCGTTACATGAGGATGATTAGGAAAAATTTGCTTTCTCAGTACCATCAGTCAATAAGCAAGAACCTATGAAAAGATATCATTGGGTTGTTTTACCCCAGGGCATGAAAAATTCGTCTACTATGTGTCAGTTATATGTCGCTTGGACATTGGCACTTCTCCGTGACAAATACAGAGAATTGATCATATATCATTATATGGATGATATTTTGATTGCTGGAAAATCGTTACAAAATGAATTGATAGTTGCAGAACTAGAAAAAGAGTTGGGGACCAGGGGTTTAAAAATTGCACCAGAAAAAATTCAACGGACACAGCCTTGGAAATACCTAGGCTGGGAAATTACTAAGGCTACAGTTCATCCACAAAAATTGACTATCAAGACTGACATTCAGACCTTAAATGATGTTCAAAAAATGATGGGTGATTTGAATTGGATTCGTACCTGTTGTGGTATTACAAATGATGATTTACTGCCAATTGCTAAATTATTGCAGGGAGGAGGTGGGGTTGATGCTCTACGCTCAACAAATGCTGAAGTACAGCAAGCATTAGTGAACATTATGCAAAAAATTTCCAGTCGCTATACATACAGATGGGATCCAGAACAAGAAATAGGGTTAATGATTATTAATAATTCTGCACATCCTTTTGCTTTGATAATGCAGTGGACAAAAGAATCTGTCCCACTTAGAATTTTTGAGTGGCTGTTTCTCTCAATTCACCCCAAATGATCAGTAGTTACCAGAATAGAAATATTTGCACAATAATAAAAGGTCGGTCCCACATAGTAGAAATAAGTGTAAAAGAACCAGATTATGTAGTCATACCTTTGTCAGCTGAATATTTGCAATGGGCACTACAGAATTCTATAGCTCTACAGTCTGCAATATTAGATTATTCAGGACCAATTAGAGTGCATTACCCTCCACATAAGCTTATGGGGTGGTTGCCAACATTTCAGATAGAACAGATGCCTCTTTTATCTTTGACTCCGGTAAAGGATATCACTGTTTTTACAGATGCAGGAGGTCGTTCACATAAAGCTGCAATCACATGGCAAGAAAAGGGAGAATGGAAGGATCTCGTACTAACTGATCTAGAGGGCTCAGTTCAACTTTTAGAACTGGAAGCAGTAATTCAAGTCTTTAAGATATGGGACAAACAACCTGTAAACATAGTATGCGATTCACTGTATGTTGTGGGGGTTGTATTACGGTTAGAAAGAGCAGCTTCAAAGAATGTTGACACTTTATTACAGTATAGACTATTTAAAATTTTATGGGATTTACTGAATCAATGAACACATCGCTACTTTATCACTCATATCAGAAGTCATACAGGAATTGCTAGTAGCTTAGCTGAAGTTAATCAGTGTGCAGATAAGTTAGTTGCACCTGCTTGGACAGGTCCTTCTATAGACAGGTTTGCTCAAGCTCGGCCCTCACATGATTTTTTCCATCAGTCAGCTAGTGTTTTACAGAAACAATTTAATATTCCTGAGATTGATGCACGAAACATTGTTTTGTCCTGTGCTGATTGTCAAAATTGCTCTGGTGGGCTTTCAGGAGGTGTTAACCCACGAGGTCTTGGGCCTTTAGAAGTATGGCAAATGAATGTCACACATTTTGCAGAATTCGGACATCTCAAGTATATTCATGTTTCGGTTGATGCTTTTTCTCATGTTGTCTGGGCTACTGCTCAGGCAAGAGAGTCTAGCAAATACATTCAAAAACATTTGAGGGCAGCTTTTGCGGCTCTTGGTATCCCAAAAGAAATCAAAACAGATAATGGTCCTGGCTATATTGCTCGGGCTACCAATCAATTTTTATCCTTATGGGGTGTTACCCATACAACAGGGATACCGCATCAACCAATAGGGCAAGCTATTGTGGGACGTACACATCACACCTTAAAACAATTGTTACAAAAACAAAAAAAAGGGGAGACTGGTCTATCACCTCAAGAGCGATTACAAAAAGCAATATATGTTATGAACTACCTTAGGTTACCCAAAGGAGAAAAGGTTCCTCCCACGGTGACTCACAGTGCAGGTTTAACAGGAGGTTTAGAACAAGTCAAAAAGGGACAAGCGAAAGTTTTGGTAAAAAATGGAGTTACAGGACAATGGGAAGGTCCATGGAACCTGGTAACATGGGGAAAGGGATATGCCTGTGTCGTTACAGGATCAGGATCACGCTGGGTTCCGGCAAAGTGGATCAAACCCTGGCTAGGAAACATTGCTCAAAGTTCAGAAATTGGAAATAGCAACGAGATGTGGGAAGCAGAAACAGCGTCATCTAGTGGTGAAATTGATTAGATACCTAACATATAGTTAGACAATAATATAGAGGAGAAAAATAAAGACTAACCAGTTCTAACCTGTTGGAATAATAAGAATTAAATAAGGTTTTGGAGTTTGCAATGTGTAGTAGGCATTAGTTTAATAGTGTTAAACATAAGCAATGGTTTTTGGCTTCCTTCTCAGCCAAAGACTAATATTTGGATAGTTTTAGCCAACATGATGACAGGTCAACACTCAATCTGTTTAGCTACTGCATCTCTAAGCTATTATTATTATTATTATTATTATTATTCAACATGTTTGGTTGGTGTTCCATTAGATACCTGGTCAATACTTGGTAAAAAAAAAAAAAAAAAAAAAGAGAGAGGAAGAAGAAAAACATCCATGCCTATAACAAAAACTGTAAGAATAATATGCAGTTTTGCAGAATTTTTTGCACCTGGAGTTGCAGCAGCACAGGCTTTAACTACGCTTAATAAATTAGGACGTTGGTTAGTAAAATAGACTAACGCTATTTTTTTTAGCATTGTTTGGGCTTTTAGTAGATACAAATTTAATTAGGCATGTTACACTTCAAAATTGTGTTGCTATAGATTTTTGTTGTTATTGTAAGGACATGGTTTTGATGAATTTAAGAGAAAGATGTTGTATTAACTTGTTTAATCATTCTGGATCTTTTCATAGTACTTTAGACAAACTAAATCAACACATTAATAAGATTGTCATAGTAGAATTAAGGTTTGACAAATGGTTTAAAAGCTTGGGAATAGGTGGGTAGTTGTTTGATCTTATTACGTAAGGCTTAGCTGCACTATATGTAACTGTAATCACTGTTACTAATCATATGTTGTATGCTGCAGTGTATTTCAAAGATGATTCAGCGCGTTGTAGACAAGGCCTGGCTGGTTCAAAAACAAAAAGGGGGAATTGTGGGAGATTTGAGGGATTTTCTTGAGGTTGTTGTGTGGATGGGTTTCTATTAGATGGACATTTATTTCTGAACTAGCCAAAGGAATTTCAAGGCCAGCTCGAAAGCTGAAAACAGGACCTGCTGTGGGAGTGAGGCAGTTCTACAATAACAGGGCCTCAACAAGATGTAAATCAACAAGACCTATTAGCAGTGAGACTGGGGCGCGTGGACAGCTCGTGAACATGGACAATATCCAATCAGCTAATGCATGCTTGGAGCGTGGACGCGTGATCAAGAAATAACTGCATATATAAGGAGGCTTTTTTCTGTAATAAACGGCTTCACTTGAATTCATATTGGATTGTGTGGAGTCCATGAGTTTTCACCCTCGCAAGGAACATGTCTGCACAAAGTTTTTTGAGGAAGGATGTGCATAGGACTTCAAGCAAAAGCTGATTATTTGGAAGGGATCTGGATTCTGGGCGAAAGAAAATGTGAACACCTATCTTGACATTTCCCAACCTAACATTCAAGTGAGAGGATAAAGACACTAACAGCCTCCTGTGGTCCTGGATGCGTGTATTATCTGATGTGGTTTCTCATACAACTGACTTTTCCCACTGAGCAAGTACTCAAATAAAGGCCTCCTTTACTCATCTAATTGTCCTGATTATAACAAAAAGAAGGACCTGCTTCTGTAAAACTGTACTTTTACAAAGTTTTCCCTCTTTCACATCTTAGATATCAGATTTAAGGACTTTTCTGAGCACCACTGCATTGTTCCATTTTATAAGCTTGCCTTTTTTTTTTTTTTTTTTTTTTTACCAGTATAGGGCGATTCAAGCCTTCAACAGCCTTTTCTTCTGTATAAGTTTCATGTGTAGGTTCTCAACATAGAGTAACATAACAATTTGGATTTAAAAGGTTCATTTCTTTATTTGGTCAAGACTTTTTAATGAAAAACAAGCAAATCAATTCCTGATAAAAATAAACTCAAAAATGTATTAGCTGAATTCTAATATTATGTTCCTTGGGTAGAGGATATGTGTGGGAATGGCAGGATGTGCGGTTTCAGCTAAATAGCCTTGGACAGGTTATACATAAGTATGTTTTTTATGAGTGTAAGGAGTCATAGCCCAGGCCAGTGAGAAGGATATCTTGGGCTGGAAAACTGCCCCCATAGGTATGATGTGTGAATGTTGAACCTGGGCGTGTGAATGAGTGGGTTGGAACGCTGCCCACAGGATATGCATGGGAACGTGACTGAAAACAGTCACAACATGAGTGTGGTGTGTTTGGGATAACATTTTTTGAAAAAATGTCCAGGCCCATATCTGTAAATTGAGAACTGTTAATAAAAGTGAGCTCAGCCTGGCTCAGCTGTGCCTGGCTCTGCTCTTGCTGCTAACAAGAACTCTGTGCCTGTGCGTCTCTGTCTGTGTCTGTATGAATCGTTCCTCATTGCTGCAGATATGTGTGCTATTGCACTGAAATTATTCCTACACATAAGTGAAACTGTTAAACATAGAACTTATACTGTATTCTACTGGTAAGTGTTGTGCTTACTAGTTGAATACAAGTACATTGAACAGTTATTTTTTTCTATAAGTTGACCTAAAAGTTGATGTTTGTTTTCAGGTGGTAGACAATGGATTGAATTAAAAGGTAGTAGGGATTTTACCTAATAAATATGACTGGAAAAAATTGCAAAGGGAATATAAGTTTGATCACCAGTAGATATTTGGCAAGTCACATCTGAAAACCTGTCATCACCTTTGACCAAGACAGCTGGAAACAGATATGCTATTTGAAACTTCTCCCTGTGGTTCAGTGGAAGGAAGGAATTGAGCGTGATCAAGTAGTCCTCTTGTAGCCAAACAATTTGCAGCTTTAATAATCTACATTATGATAAATGCTCAGACTGTCTGGAGAGGACCCTAAAGGTTTAGCCTGATTCATTGGGGTTCATTGGAAGAACAAGAAGACAGAAGGTTTCTGGTAGCTCATGGAGGTTTAGCAGCTCTGTGTCTTTGTGGCTTTTTCAGACCATAGAAAGGGCATGTAGACAGGTGGCCTTCACATTTTAGATCAGATAAAATTGACATATATGTGGTATGAGTCAAACTGACCTCTTTCCTAACTTTTATTGGTGATTCTGGAAGTAATAACAGAATTGTGAATTGCTCAGCAGTTTGGTGAATACTTTCACTGGCAAGCTGTCTTTGACACTCCGAAGACATTTTCTTCTCTTGTGCTGCCAATACCATGAACCAGCACAGAGGAAGTGCAGCAGGCTTTATTATTCAGTACCCATTACAAACAGGATGTGATGTGGTAAGACGAGGTTTAATGTGTGAGTGAAATAAAAACCGGTTGCTAAAAAAGTTATAAAAGCTTTGCAGGTTACTGAAAACCTGGACAAAAGCAAAAAAATCCCAGTGGAAAAAATCATAAGAAAAGTATTAAAGCCATTACCTGAGGAAGTTAAATGAAAAATGATTGCACTGGTTTGACTGAAAGCGAGTTAATTTTCTTCATGTTTTTTTTTTTTTTTTTTTTTTTTTTTTTTGTGTGTGTGTGTGTGTGTGTGTAGCTAGCATGATCACTGTTTGGATTTAGTTTGAGAACTAGAAGATAACACCCTGGGATAGAGTTGATGTTTTTCTTCAAGTAATTTTCCAGTGTCTTTGAGTTGGAACAAAGAAAATGTAAGAACTTACTGTTATCTTAGTTGTCGTCTGGGAGTGAAGGTCTTTCTGAGCTCCGTGCCTGCAGGTGTGAGGCAGCTAGGAAGGGGAGCATAGATAGGGCAGACCTTGACTAACATCCAGGGTGATCAACAAGAATATTCCATGCTATTAATGTCATGCTTCATATTTAATGAAAATCGAGTTTTCTGGCAAGGGAGACTGAGACCTGTTACAGTTCTGCACCATTTCAGTTGAGTTCCATTCAGGAGTTCCTTAGTTTGGCCTTTTACCATTTTGCTGTTTTGCAGTGGCCTCTGGGCCTTTCTGCCTTTTTCCTTCTTCTCCTGGGATTGGCTCTTTGGAACCAGGGTGCTCTCTTCCTGGGACTGGCTGCTCAGCATGGACAGAGTTTGTGAAGAATTGCATTGAGTATCTTTTATTTTATCTTCTATTGCCATTTTATACATAGTAGTAGTAGTAGTAGTGGTATATTAGTATTATTTTGTTATATTATTGAACTGTGTTTATCTCAATAATGAGTTTCACCCTTCCCTTTTGATTGTCTCCCCTATTTGGGGATCGTAGTGGGGGAGTGAGCGAGTATCTATTGTGGTTTTAATTGCTATCTCAGGTTAAACCATGACAATGATAAAGAAGTAAACTGTTCTATTGCTTTACTGATATGATCTATTGAAGACTCCAGACCCATTTCCTGAAGAGTCTTCCTAATTAGCATGAAGAGCGAGCAGAGGGAGGAGACAAACCACCCTCTCCTATGTCGCATGTAAATGAACTGGGTTATAAAACAACCTAATGTATGATACGGGTTGGTGGAGTGTAAATCTTCAATGCGTCCCCCCCTCCAGAGGTTGTCGCGGGACCGATGTACCTGTGTAATGGTGATATCTTTCTCTCTCTGTCTCTTCCTTTCTCTTTCTGATATCTTAGCTTTCCTCCTCTCTCTCTCTTGAACATATAAAAGTAATATCATTGTAAGTTCTGCTGCTAAAGTCTTGTTAAGTTTTGCATTACAGTTACTAATTGTTGCCAATCCACTGTTTTTAGAAGGGTTTTTGCTGTCAGTGTATTGATAAGTTTTGTGTTACTATAACATACTTTTGCCAAGTCACTGATTGTTGTAATTTGTATATCACCATGTGCTTTTAGAAAATTCATAATTGGATCTCCAGAGTGATTGTCTGTCATTCACTTCGCATTGCCGCGCAGAATTACCCAGAGTTAACTCACACCTGATCTCATCTGTTGAGTCAGGGCGCGTGTCATGTTCAGAGTTAACTCATCCCTCATCCCATCTGTTGGGATGGGACAAGCCCCTAGCAAAAATAATGATCTAAACCAGACTAATTGTGATAAAGAATTTTAGAGAAGTTAAGGTCATAGCTGTGATGGAAGCAAAGAAAAAGGTTTTTTTCAGTTTTGATGAGCTCCTTTATTTTTATGAGCAGAAAATGAGTATTTCATTATCCTGATTCTTTCAATTTTTTTCTTTCGTAATGAAACATATTTATAAAAAGCACTTATTTCTAAAATATTTTTTTCAAGATCTGCTACAGCATCATATGTGTATGACAACTCTTCATTGGTCATCAAAATTTTCAGTCCATTATAAAGCAAATTTCTGCTATCACATAAAGAACAGTCAATTTCAAAAATGAATTTTTAATACAAATTGAAAGTATTATGCCATATTAAGTAAATGGCACTGCAAGTAACTCTGAAGACTTCTCTTACTGCAGTGCAAAATAGTGGTATGTGTGGATCTCCTAAAGTCTTTTTTTGAAGTCAGGCTTTTATGGAATAGTATAATATGACTACAAATACTAGCTAATAATATCTGCAGAGCAACCACTGTCAAAAAAACATGCTGCCAGTTTCAGAAAAATGCAGTTACTTAGAAGAACCTAGCTGAAAGGAGAATTCACTGTCAGACAATTGGTCTTGTTTTAACCAAAACTAGGACAGCTACTTTTCCACGTAGGCACGAATCATAGAATTATAGGTGTGACAGAATGCAAACCCCCCTCTCTCCCCCTCCCTCCTTCGATATGGAAGGAGTAGACACATCTCCCTCTCTCTCTGCTGTTCGAGGCTAACAGCTTCTTTTGATTGGCCTCAGAGCACCCTGGCCAGGGCTGTTAGGAGAAGGGAGTGCCAAGGTGCCAGGGAGCTGCTGGGTGCCTGCGGCCAGTGTGGGGGATGTTTGGAGGCTTCAGGGGCACCCCACAGCCAGGGTGGGGGTGCAGAGAAGCTTCTAGAATGCCTACAGTCAGATCTGATGAGGCTATAAAACGAGACTCTCGTCGAGACTCCGCCCTTTGTCACAGATGTCTTGGAGGATGAGCTAAATGCTGTCGCCGAGAGCCCCCCTCCCCAGGATGGAGACTCCGCTTGCCTTGCCGCCACGTGTGTGAGTAAAATTTCTCCTCGCAGGATTGCGAGTGTATCTACTTTCCATGCACATTTGCATGCGTACTTTCCGTGCTCAATATGAGCACGTGTAAAATTAATCCTCGCATAATCGCGGGTGTATTTTTCTCCCGTGGTTCCACGTAAGCATGTGTAACTTTCCGTGCACATTTGCATGTGTATTTCTCCTCACAGGATTGTGAGTGTATTATAAATTTACCCTCGCATAATCACGAGTGTACACTTTCCATACTCAATATGAGTACGTGTATCCCTTTAAAATAATCCCACACCGTGTTCAGGCAAGTGTGTACTCTTCCTGGACTCAGAGATGGCTCCAGCATTGTTTTGGGTGAAGCCATGTGCATGCACACTGTGGACCTCCTGTTGTATTAGTTGCTGCCCCTTAATAATTTTCCTCAACTGATATCCGAAACTGTGTTCAAGTCACTTTTGGAGTGCTAAAACCCTCTTTTTCACTGGTTTAATAAAAGTTGTTTTGGACCCTGTTGTCCCTTAAACTAACCTCGGGGTGCCTCTGTGACAATAGGTTTTTGGCTTTTATGACAATGGGACATTCTACAATGATTATAGCCTGTTAAGGAGGGATGGGATTCACTTGTCAAGAAGAGGCAAGGCAATCTTTGGCAGCAGGCTGGCCACCTTGGTGAAGCGGGCTATAAACTGAAGGACTCAGGGGACGAGGTCCAAAGTGGTAATGCTCACACCATTGCAACCAGCTGGGGAATAAGCCAGACCAACCAGAGAAGCGACAAATGTTCCTTAGCTGTCTCCACCTTAAGTGTATGTATACCAATGCACACAGCCTGAGGAACAAACAGGAGGAACTGGAACTCTGTGCACAGTCAGAAAATTATATCATAGGAATGACTGAAACATGGTGGGATGACTCACCTCTGTGCACAGTCAGAAAATTATATCATAGGAATGACTGAAACATGGTGGAATGACTCACATGACTAGAGGATCGTAATAGATGGTTATAAGCTGTTTCATAAGGACAGGCAGGGAAGAAGAGGAGGAGGAGTCATAATCTATGCTAAGGAAAACCTGGAATGTACAGAAGCCGACTATGGCGATCGTGGAAGCCCTGTTGAATGCCACTGGGTCAAGATCACAGGGATCATCTCCAAGGGGGATCTTACAGTAGGCATCTGCTACTGACCCCCAAACCAAGACAATAAAGCTGACAAAGCAATATCTGAGTCACTTAAACAAACTCTGGAGCAACAGAACCTGGTTCTGATGAGTGACTTCAACTACGCAGACATTTGCTGGAAGAACAATACAGCAGCTCACATGTCATCCATTAAGTTCCTGGAATGCATAGAGGACTGACTGCATTCTCACACAAGTGAAATGTGCCAACCAGGAATGAAGCACTGCTGTACTTGCTACTCACAAACGAAGAAAACCTGCTTTGTAATATCTGTGACAGCCTTGGCTGCAGCAATCACGATATTGTGGAGTTTGGGATCCTGCTGAGCGCACTGAAGGTTAGTACTAAGACAAATGTTTTAGATTTTAGAAGAGCAAACTTCAGTTTGTTCAGAGCACAGTTAGGAGGGATTCCGTGGGAAGCTTACATGGAGGATAAAGGAACTAGTGAGTGCTGGGAGTTCTTCAAGAATGCTCTCCTGGAAGCACGAAAACAGTTCATCTCCTTTAAAGGTAAGGAAAATAGGCAGAACAAGAGACGTCCTTGGCTTAACTGTAAGCTTCTGAGTCTGCTCAAAACCAAAAGAGAAGCATACCAGAGGTGGAAAAGCAGATGAACAACTGTTGAGAACTACAAGGGCATTGCCAGGGTGTGCAGAGATGCAGTTAGAAAAGCAAAACCTCAGCTCAAACTGAAATTGGCCAGAGATGTCAAAAACCACAAGAAAGGATTCTTCAGGTATGTAAACAACAAGCAGAAACAGAAGGAAAATATCGGCCCACCATTAAACAGCAGAGGTGAAGTAGTCACCAACAATCCTGAGAAGGCAGAGGTTCTCAATGCTTTCTTCGCCTCTGTCTATTAGCACTGTTGGGCCTCAGGCCTTGGGAACAGAAATCCAGGTTGATGCAAACACTGACCCACCGTCAGTGAAGGAAGAGATGGTATGTGGACTATTGAAGGAACTTGACCCATACCAATTGATAGGCCCTGACAATATCTACCCAGGGGTGTTAAGAGAGCTGGCTGATGTCATTGCAAGGCAACTCTTCATAATCTTTGAGAACTCATGGAGATTTGAAAGGGAGAGCCACCTGGAAGACCTGGATAGGCTGGAAGAGTGGGCTAACAAGAACCTTATGAAGTTCAGCAAGAACAAGTGTAAGGTCTTGTGGTTGAGACGGACAAATGACATAGACCAAGTTCTTCCAGGATGAAAGTAGTAGATGCCATTTATTGCCACAAGTGCATTTTTATGCAGTTTTACCAATTCATGTGTCTCTTCACTACTGGTTACAAGTTACAACAGTAACATCTCATCCTACAAGGAAATTTTGAATGCTGTATTTCCAGTAGTATTAACAAACTAATTTGGAGATTATCTGATTCTCAGATGAGAGAAGATGAGGCAGAGGCAGGAAAAGGGCTTTAGCCATTTTCCCACACAACATGCCTATCCGATCATGACTCCAGCTGCTGCTCCAGAAGTGTATCTTGCACAGATGTGGCATCACATCTGCTAACCTTGTATGAATAACCTGGCTATACTAGATTGTTACAAATGTCATTAAATGTCTTCATTTAGGAACTGAATCAAGCACAAAGTGATGTGCTCAAAGGCATATGGATAAGCTGTGGAATAGCAAGGAGAAACCCCAAATCCCAACTAAATCTGTCTCCACTGGCCATCCTTTCATTGCTACTGGGTTACTTTATCTCATTTAAACATGCAAAAAGCCTTGAATTGACCCCATGCTTTAAAATGTGAAATGATAAAGAAAAGTTTATTATTAAAATAAAAATTGTTTCATGAATGCATCATAAAATCCTGACATTCAAAATTTGGTCTATATTAGATGGCTATCTTTTATCTATATCTATTACATTTACTATTGAATCACCTTTTTTCTAAAGTGCACATGCTTAAACAACCTTGTAGACCCAGAGGAATTATCTGAGGTTCACTCATCAAGTTTATGCTACTTTCTTCCATTAAGGGAAATAGAAGGTAACAGTGGTGAGGCCCAGTGTCCATGTATTCCATATTTCTCGCCTCATAGTTCCACCTTAATTGCATAAACTTGAAAGTCCCTGTTTCCTAGTCTAAACTTGATGTGTTTCTAGTCCCTCATCACACTCATTGGCCATATCTTGCTGAGCTCATTGAACTTTTTGAGCATCCTTCATAGGATTCAAAAGGAATATGAAATTCTGTGGTGGTGATGGTGAGAAGATCACAGAATCACAGAATAGTTAGGGTTGGAAGGGATCTCTGGAGATCATCTACTCCAACCCACCTGCTAAAGCAGGTACGCCTAGAGCAGATCTCACAGGAAGGTGTCCAGGCGGGTCTTGAATGTCTCCAGAGAAGGAGACTCCACAACCTCTCTGGGTAGCCTGTTCCAGGGCAATGTCACCCTCAAAGTAAAGAGGTTTCTCCTCATATTCACATGGAACCTTCTATGTCGAGGGGTTGCTGTTAGATGGAGATTTGTTACTGAAACAGCCAGGAATTTCAAGACTGGGAACAGGACCTGCCATGGGAGAGAAGCAACTCTGAAATAACAAGGCCCCAACGTGGTGTAAATCAATGGACCTATCAGCAGTGAGACTTCAGCATGTGGACAGATCGTGAACATAGATGATATCCAATCAGTGAATGCATGCTTGGAGCGTGGATGCGTGATCAGAGAATAGTTGCATATATAAGGAGGCTTGTTTCTGTAATAAATGGCTTTGTGTGATTCACATTGAATCGGAATGCTGAGTCCTTTATTGTTCCAACAAATGGTGACCCCGACGTGATACTCTGAATGGTGTCTCACTACGATCGGGGAAAAGCCTGGACTGGCCCAGCCAGAGGCGGTTCAGCTGGACTGAAGTCCGGATGGTGGCGTACGGATGCCCCCGGGATAAATTCGTCTATGGATCACCGGAAAAGGTGAGCGGCTGGGGGCAGGAGGAGGGAAGAATGAAGTTATGGAACAAAATGTGTTTTCTGAAGAACAAGCCGTAGTTAAGCTTCTCCTGCATATTCTCTCTGTGAGAGGACTTAAATAGGAAGAAAGTAACATATGTAGACTTTTAATTTGGTGTAGAATTAACGGCTACCCGGGAGAAACCGAGAAGGCTTTTAAACATTAACTTTGAGATAATAAAGGGCAGAAATTATGGGATAAGTTCAGCAATGGAGATGAAGAAGCTAAATCATTAGTAACTACATGGAAGCTTATAAAAGATTTTAAGGCTGAACGGCCTGCTGCTGCTGGAGTTTTTGTAGCCTGATAAGAATCCTGAAAGTCGCTGTGAAGTTTACCCGGTTCGTGTCTTTGATACCTTCTCTACTCCATCTCCTGCTGCGCTTTCGGCACCCCCGATAGTTCAGCAGTCCGGGGTGGGGGGAGGAAAAATGCTGAGCAGGTGTCCTCCTACACTATTACCCAACCCTGATGAGAACAGCAAGTCCAAAGGAATGGAATCAGACAACTTGCCCAAAGAACCTGTGGAAGCTGAGAATGCTAAAGTCATAAACAAGTCCTTTTACCAATTTTTATCTGCTTTTACCAGCTTTTAACCCTACAACTTCCACAAGAGAGTAGAAGGAGTTGCCGGATAAGAACTGGACAAAAGAACTGTGTGAAAGATCTGATCAGCTATTAGCGAGTGAATCCAACAGTCAGCAATGCAGTCATGCTGATTGTGACAGGAAAGGGGATGCACCTGGGAACTCAGGTTATACGAATAATTATGATGCTAGAAAGTATTGCCGAGAATGTGCACTCTTCCGAACCCCCATGTTACTAATGATTCTCCAGCGCCGTTCAAGTCCGTGTTATCTAATGATGAGGATGGGGGTTTGCAGCTTTTTCTTGAAAAGTTAAAGGAGTATGTGTACGTGTTGCCCCGAGATCAGATAAAAACCATGAAGGACTCAAGCAAAATTAGACCTATGCAATGTAACAGCTCTAGATCATTTAGGACGGAACAATAGGGATTCGTTGAAAGGGGCGGATATGCCCTAACTCTTGGAACAGACACTAATTGACACACCACAAGTACAGGTGCTATTAGTTTCTGAAATCCTGAGGCAGTCAACAGACCTTGCATATCAAGCTATGAGAGCAGTGTCTGAAACCAACAAAGCAGCCAAATCATTTGCAACTATTAATCAGGGTCCCAATGAGAATTACATGCAATTTATTAACCACCTTCAAGAGGCCATCAGTAAGCAGGTTGAAAACTTAGAAGTTAAGGAAGCACTGGTGTTGAAATTAGCAGTAGAGAATGCTAATGTTTGCTATCAACATGTTATTTGCGAGTTTTACAGTACATATTATGTGCTCCTGTGTATTGCCTCTCTGAAAATCAAGCAGCTGGTCAGGAATTTGAGTTAATTGTTTTACTAGTTGTTTTTAAGTGCGCCGTAAAACCTTCTCCCCACTTTTCCCGCTCACGCTGCAAGCAGCCCTGTGCTTCCCCCCCTCCCTCCCTCTTCTCATGGTTTTTACTTGCAAGATGGGGTCAGGAATGATTGTTTTCAGTTGTCTTCCTAAAAAATAGGTATTGGGAGGTGTTTTAAAACATAGGAAAGCACTCGGAATTATGAGGAAGACCTTCTTAAATATTGAAATCACTGTTGGCTGCTGTATAAGTTAAATGAATGGGAAAACTGTCCGGAGAATAGAACCTGGAAATATAATTCTTTGTTGCAATTAATATTGTTTTTAAGGCCAGAAGATCAGGACAAAATAAATATCTACAATAAATCATTAAATCATTTCAGACAGTTTTACAGGTGGGGCGGTTTGAACTTCAACAAGCTGAGAGAGAATTAACTGACAACACACAGGTCAGAAAACTTGCTGAAGTCTGCAAGATGCTTTCCTTATTAACCTGTTTTCTTTGTGGGTATCTGTTTAAACATGCTGTAATTTTGGTAGGTCTTTGTTATATGGTGCGATAAGTTCACAGACTGTTAAATCATGAGAATCCGTTGACTCAAAATGTGCATTTTGTGATAATACAGAAGATCATGAGTAATTTAGTTCTTTACTGCATGAATGTGATGGTAAAATTTTTGTGTGTAGTAGCTGTTATTTTTCTTTCTAGCATGCTAGCTTTATTCCGGTATCCAGACTTACACAACTCTGTGATAGGCTGTGTGTCATCTCAGTGTGCTGGATTTGGCTCTTTTGTATGCACACCATGTAAAGAATCCTGGTTTTGGGATAACAGTTGTAGCGCACCAGATGAGACACTAATAAAAGCCTTGCCCAGTCCAGCTTGCTGTGGCGACGGGGGGGCAGATGCCTATTGGGCTCCAGTGTGCACTGACCTGTTTTGTCAGGGAGACCCAGTGGTACCTCTGCCTGGCTGAGCAGTAAGCGGCCCAAAGGTGCAATGTAAATATCGAGATATTGTCTTGAATAAGTTTAACTGTAATCCATCTGCATATTTGAACTTGGTATTTGGTTTTCATATCTGAGCTCAGCATTTTAATTTGCATATTTATATTTGGTACCAAAATAATTTTGTTTGGGGAGATAATTACAAAATGGGAACCGGTTCCACTGCTAAAATTCCACCTTGCTCCTCCTTAGGATGCATGCTTACACATTTGAGTAATTGCTTATATTGTTATCTAGTCATTTTGAGACCAGAAAATAATTTAAATTGTTAAACTCTGCTTTGCATTAAAAAAAAAACAAACAAACAACAAAAAAACAACTAACAAACACCTGAATGCTATGATGGATGTGAACTTGGTATTGTATGAGGTTGTATTTAAAAGCTGCTAGAATTGATTTGGATCTAGGAAAATGGAATAATGGATTGACGTTTAATATACTGTATTTTGACATCTGTAAATTTTGAAAGGTAAATGGGGCTGAGGAATGTAACAACTGTTGAGTTAATTGGAATTGTGTATAAAACTCAGCTCATTGCAATCGAGGAGTTTGCCAGAGCCTCCCACTTCATACCAGTGATTACGCCAGCTGCGTGGCCTTGGCTACATCTGAACTGCAGCAAGAAGAGAAAGAAAAAAAAAATGGAAAAACCTGTTTTCCCGCTGCTAAGCGAAGAAAGGGGGGCTTTACTCCCCCCGCTCTGTCTTTTTTTTTTTCCTGGAGTACTGTCATCCATCCTTGTTGTGGCACTGTGTTGCTTCTCGGCTTTGAATCAGGGGTTGTTGGTGTTGTTTATTTTTGCTTCCACCTTGTTTCCTAGGTTTTGGCACATCTGGGGAGAGAGCTCATAATTTTACCTCCTTGCTGAAGTCAGTCTTTTCACACTGGTCAGCTTTTGGGGGTCAGAGTGCTCAGTGCTTCTCTGGGTCAGACTGGTACTGATTTGGGTGTGGAGTGGAGCCAGGTTGGTTTGATGTGGAGTTCGAACTGATTTGTTTTCATGCTGGGCTGGAGATTCTGCCATCTCAGATGGAGGTGAGATGGAGGTTTTATTCCCCCCCCCAGCAATGTTACTGCTAGAGAACTCTAATACTGCACTGAAGGAGTCTGAGGGTTGAAATTTAAAGGCATTGCCAGTGGATCCATAGTTCTAACGAGGCTGGTAAATTAAACCAAAATTTTTTTAATAGACTTATTCTGTGGTAACTAGTTGTAAAAGTCTTCCTAGTAAATTCACAATGCTATTTTTTGAGGTCATGGGAGAGAATGAAAGAAAGGCTGTTTTTGAGATCAATAGAATGCCAAATTCGGAAAAAAGTTTTAATACATGAATTCTCGTAGTTGCCAGAAAGTCCTATACCTCTCTTGGGTCAAGATTTGTTAAGTAAATTGTAAGCTCAAATAACGTTTTTTGAGAATTCTGTTTAGTTGCATGGCCTACAAGAAGCTCCTTGGATGGTGTAGATCTGCTTGCTTCAAGCGGGAAATCTCCAAGGAAATTTTGAATGCTGTATTTCCACTAGTATTAACAGCCAATGTTTTGATAAAGCAAATACTACACTGATTGATCTAAAACAGGACTTCGATCCGGTAAGGGAAAACAATATCCAATAAATATGACAGCCAAAATGGAGTTAGAAACTTTGAGGAATGAATTTATGACAACCTTATAGGCTGGCTGCATTCGATTGGACTTGCAGATTTGTCTGTGAAACAACCTGTGGCTATTGTGGGACAGTATGATGAGATTGCTAGCAAACTGACTGTTATATACCAATTGTCACTCTAATCAAGAAAATGCAGGGAATGAATTTAAGTCTTAAAAGGCCATGATCCTTTTGTCATATATGTACCATTTGTGAAATTTAATTTTGATTTTTTATTTGCAATCTATGTCTCTATAAATTGCACTAGCTGGTTTTCTTAACAGCACAGCTTTTGGCATGCCTAAATGTAAACTGATGCAGAACCTACAAGTCTTTAACATCAGGTCACAGACCATACTTGTATCTGGTCTGATCCTACATACTTGCACACTTTTTGTTGATGGTTCTGGGAAGTCTCATAAAGCTGTAGTGGTCTGGCATGAAGATAACGATTGGCATCATTCTGTAAAAAATTATTGAAGGTTCAACCCAATTAGCAGAACTTGGCACAGCTTTACATTACTTAGAGCTTTTTACGGAGGAATCTCTAAATTTGATTTGTGATTCTGAGTATGTAGTCAAGGTCCAACGCACTTATCTGATTCCAAACTGCTTTTTGGTTGTTTTGTTTTCTTTAAAACAAACAAAGAAAAAGGGGGAAGTGTCTGCACTACTCCACATGACAGACTGAGCAAAGCGTTATATGTTTTGAACTTTTTACGCCTCCCACAAGAGTTTGATATTCCACCTATGATTTGCCATGGAACAAGTTTAAAAGCCCATCTGTCAGACCTTAGGGAAAACCAGTGTCAGGTGAAAGTGCGCAATGGTGTTACAGGTGAATGGGAAGGTCCTTTCCAATTAATAACTTGGGGAAAGGGTTATGCTTGTGTCATTACAGGCCGAAGATCAAAGTGGATTCCCGCGAAATGGGTCAAGCCATGGCTGAATAAAGACAACAAAGATTCAATGGATGCAGATGGACAGGAGGGAGATAAGTTGTGAGGACTGTTTCAGACGTAAAACATGAATCCTAATTCAGTGTTATAGATGCTCACAGACCTGGTGATCTAGATGCCTATTAGCAAGCAGGTGGTGTACCTTCTGTAGAGAATGACAATTTGAACAAACACTAGAATTAGCCAAAAGGGTAATATTATATTTAGATAGAACTGAGGTAAAAGTATGGGACATCCTTACCATAGCATCTGCTGTATTTTTTTTCTCTAGTATAACAGCTAGTAAAAGCTTTAGGAGACATATCAAAGTTAAGCTATTGTTCTTTTAAATAGGTTAATTTAACTCTTGAAATACTAATAATAGATGTTGATGGTATTAGACATGTTATTCTACAAAAGCACGCAGTTATAAATGTTCTACTTTTAACATTAGGATTATGGTTGTGCTGTATTAACTTGTTTGATCATTCTAAATCTATAAGTGCTTTAGACAAACTAGAACCGTACATTAATAAGATTGCCATAGTAAAGTTAAGGTTTGCCATATAGCTTATAAGTTTTGGAATAAGTGGGTAGTTGTTTGATCTTATTAAATAAGGCTTAATTGCATTATATGTAACTGTAATTATTGTGTTAATCATGTGCTGTATATTGCAGTGTATTTCAAAGACGATTCAGCGCGCTGTAAATGGGGCCTGGCTGGTTCAAGACCAAAAAGGGGGAATTGTGGAGGGGTTGCTGTTAGATGGAGATTTGTTACTGAAACAGCCAGGAATTTCAAGGCTGGGAACAGGACCTGCCGTGGGAGAGAAGCAACTCCGAAATAACAAGGCCCCAACGTGGTGTAAATCAACGGACCTATCAGCAGTGAGACTCCAGTGCGTGGACAGCTCGTGAACATAGATGATATCCAATTAGCGAATGCATGCTTGGAGCGTGGACGCATGATCAGAGAATAGTTGCATATATAAGGAGGCTTGTTTCTGTAATAAATGGCTTTGCATGATTCACATTGAATCGGAATGCTGAGTCCTTTATCGTTCCAACACTTCTATGCTTCATCCTGTGCCTGTTGTCCCTCATCCTGTCATTGGGCACCACTGAAAGGAGTCTGGTCCCGTTCTCTTGACATCCATCCTTGAAATATTTATAAACATTGATGAGATCCCCTCTCAGCCTTCTCTTCTCCAGGCTGAACAGACCCAGCTCTCTCAGTCTCTTCTCATAAGAAAGGTGCTCTAGGCCCCTAATCATCTTCGTAGGACTCCCTCCAGTAATTCCTTATCCTTCTTAAACCAGGGAGCCCAGAACTGGACACAGTACTCCAGATGTGGCCTCACCAGGGCAGAGTAGAGAGGGAGGATAACCTACTTCAACCTGTTGGTCACACTCTTCTTAATGCACCCCAGGATACTGTTTACCTTCTTGGCCACAAGGGCACATTGTTGACTCATGGTCAACCTGTTGTTAACCAGACAACTTTGTGTATAAAGGAAGCCATCTCTGCAAATGGGAAAAGACACAGCATAGTCCAAAATTGATCCGTTAGATCATTCAGACTCCGAAATGGAATGCTTTAACAGTGCTATCCACTATGTATGAGCAAAATCAGCAAATCTGAGAGAGTCTCGGCAGGTCCCCATTTCTCTATAGCAATAGCAGTAATGTTTATCTAGAGGGTCCCTTAGTCTCAGTCCTATCACTAGATATTCTCGTAAGTCTTTGCTTTTAATGGCAGCTTGCCTCAGTGAACTGCAGTATTGCCAAGGTCAAGCGTCCTAAATGTATGTGCATCATGAGGTTTGACTCAAACAAGTGAAAAATAAGATTATATTATTTTCATGGAAAAGAGAGGTCAAATCCTGGACAGGTTCCAGCCTCAAGTTAAAAATGTAACAACCAGACACAAAGATGAATGGTCACAGATGAAAGTATGTCTGAATGTGGGGAAATAAGGTAGATAGTAGGGGCTTATTTGCAATTAGTTTAATTTATTTTCCCTTTTTTCTTTTCTTTTCTTTTCTTTTCTTTTCTTTTTTCTTTTCTTTTCTTTTCTTTTCTTTTCTTTTTTCTTTTCTTTTCTTTTCTTTTCTTTTCTTTTCTTTTTTTCTCTTTTCTTTTCTTCTTTTCTTTTCTTTTCTTTTCTTTTCTTTTCTTTTTTCTCTTTTCTTTTCTTTTCTTTTCTTTTATTTTTTCTTTTCTTTTTTTCTCTTTTCTTTTCTTTTCTTTTTTTCTTTTCTTTTCTTTTCTTTTCTTTTCTTTTCTTTTCTTTTCTTTTCTTTTCTTTTCTTTTCTTTTCTTTTCTTCTTTCTTTTCTTTCTTTTCTTCTTTCTTTTTTCTTTTCTTTTTTTCTTTTCTTTTCTTTTCTTTTCTTTTTTTTCTTTTCTTTTCTTTTCTTTTCTTTTCTTTTCTTTTCTTTTCTTTTCTTTTCTTTTCTTTTCTTTTCTTTTCTTTTCTTTTCTTTTCTTCTTTCTTTTTTCTTTTCTTTTCTTTTCTTTCCTTTCCTTTTCTTTTCTTTTCTTTTCTTTTCTTTTCTTTTCTTTTCTTTTCTTTTCTTTTCTTTTCTTTTCTTTTCTTTTCTTCTTTCTTTTTTCTTTTCTTTTCTTTCCTTTTCTTTTCTTTTCTTTTCTTTTCTTTTCTTTTCTTTTCTTTTCTTTTCTTTTTCTTTTTCTTTTTCTTTTCCTTCTCTTCTCTTCTCTTCTCTTCTCTTCTCTTCTCTTCTCTTCTCTTCTCTTCTCTTCTCTTTTCTCTTCTCTCTCTTCTCTTCTTCCTCTCCTCTCCTCTCCTCTCCTCTCCTCTCCTCTCCTCTCCTCTCCTCTCCTCTCCTCCCTTTCCTTTCCTTTCCCTTTCCCTTTCCCTTTCCCTTCCCTTTCCTTTCCTTTCCTCCCTTTCCCTTTCCTTTTCCCTTTCCCTTTCCCTTTCCCTTTCCCTTCCCTTCCCTTTCCCTTTCCCTTTTCAGACAAGACATACAGGTAGAGGTGATGCCTGTTAGACCAGGATCCACCACTTTCTCAGTTGCATGCCTGGCCTGTTAGTTCAGTCAAACCTTTCCACAAAATATTCATTTTTTAATGCTGTAAACATGCTTTCTCATTTAAAAAGTAGCTATTTTGTATGTTGGAACCTACGTATCATCTAATATCTTATTCTGTCTTAATGTCTTATCAGATAAATTTTCTTGTTCCATAGGCAGCAAAATCAGACTGAGAAAGATTTGTGGGGGGAGCTTTGAAGGCTCAGAGCTACTGGCTGGGGAAAAAGACAACATTTAGGTGCTTTTATGCTTCATAAATTGTTCCTGCAAGAAAAACAAGTGGTGTAAAGTAGAAGCTGTACCTCTGTATTTGGAAAATGAAAATTAGCACTACACTGAGGCAAAGAATGCTGGCCTGCCTGTTACTGCCACTGTTTAGGCTTCTCCTTTAGGCATAACTGTCTAGTGCAGGGGTGTCAAACTCATGTTCAACAGGGGCCACATCAGCCTCGCGATTGCCTTTAAAGGACCAAACGTAATTTTAGAACTGTATAAATGTGGGAGTAGTTACATTTATACAGTCCTAAAATTACATTCGGCCTTTTGAAGGCAACTGCGAGGCTGATGTGGCTCCCGGTGAAAATGAGTTTGACATCCCTGCTCTAGTGGAACAGGATAGGATTTCAGTCACATGTGGAAAATGTCTTCAGTGTCTTTCAAACAAAGTGCCATGAGGGATACTCCCCCTGAGATTACTCTGCACCTGAGCTCTGATGCTCTGAAAGGTCATAATGAAAGACGCGTTTAGCATGCAGCTGTCCAGAGGGGCATTTCTGGTGTGTTCCTTGAGGAGTGTTCCTACCAAGTCCATGGGAACCCCATGGTCTAAGGTCTACGAGGTGTGCTGCCCTCTTAGATGTTTTGTCTCTGCACAGTTAATTCATGTCACATCATGGATTGCATGTGGTTGCTCTAGATTCCCTCATGAAGTCTAACCTGTTTTGGTGGTGGTTTCTGACCTTTGGTGGTCATTCTCCTTTTGTGGAGAAAACAGAAAATAGCAAACTTGTATTAATCTGAATTGCTCATAAAGTAAGTAAATAAAAATCAGCTGCAGAGATCCCAAGGTAAAAGGAAAATGGAAACTCTAGTGTTTTTTTAAGGAGATGGGTGGAGGAACATCTTCAGGATCTTGAAACTGGTTCCTTTTAAATTGTCATTAGCTACTTCTTTGACTCGCTTTTCCATGAATTTCACCAGATGACCTTTTCAAACTATGATGACATTTTATTTTGCAGCTTTCTTTCCCCAGGTAACTCTAAGGAAAGACAAAATTTGAGGTACACAGATCAATTGCTTTCAGGAAATAACTGTTACCACTGACTGCGTATATTAGCTGCTGTCAGATAGAAAGGGATTATTCATCCCATTAGAAATAGCTGGGAACCAATGAAACTTTTTATTTCTCCTAGGCCTTAGGCTATTAGCATTTTGCAAGAATTCCTTCAGGAGTCCACTGCTAAGGAATAAGGTATTGTATATAAATGGATTGACATTGTACTGGTAAGGTTAATTTGCAAAGGGGGAAGATGGATTTGGGGTTAAAATAGGACACAGGCATTGGAAAATCCCTACTGGTCTTTCTTGTGTCATTCTGAGAAACTAATTTAATTTGTTTTGTCCTAGGTCACTGTAAATTTGCAGTAATGCTAATTTATCTGCATGTTGTAATATGAGTGCAATTACGAATGAAATATTTGATCCTGGCCTATTGTGAAGCTCTACTGTCAAATACAGAATGTGCACTAGGTAGCTGCAGGGATAATGCAGTCACCAGTGCTCAGATTGTCTTTGATAACCCAGATGAGGGAGGACCCATTGACATGCTGCACTGGAGGTAGAAAGGGAGCCTGCCTCTATGGATATATGCTCGACAGCATATGATCTCTTCTTTCACATCCTTACAGTTCTGGTGGCACATGCTGAAAGAGTGCACAAAAGGCTTCTGCCTCATTACTGTTTCCCTCCACTATTTGCCAGCTGTGGGGCAGAAGTGGAGAAGGACAGGTATCTGTGTAGGTGAGGGTACAAACCAAATAAGTGGAGGCACAGAGTAACTTCCCTTGCTGACCCTGAAATCAAAATAGATGGTGTCTGTGCAAGCAACTGTGCCTCTCCTTTTGATACTTTTACCCCCAAGCACATCAGTGCTAGTGCCAGTTGTTATCCATCTCAAGCCTGCTGTTTGATCCCCACAGCTCTTTTTTCTCTTCAAGTGGGATACTTATTCCAGGATTGCATAGGAATTTGTCCCACAGTCTAACTTAAGTAAGTCAGTATTTTTATATTTCAAGGAAACTTTGCAAAGTAGCTATGCACTTTTTTATCACTGGTTCAAGCTTCAGGGGATATAGAATGACAGACTCTGAGTACCTATTATACTATGTCATCCATAGATGTGTACCAGTGAAACTTCTGACATAATTCATCCATTTTATGGGTAGGTCAGCAATTAAAAAAATGCCAGAAACTCAATCAATGAACAGACCTTACAAGTGCAATACACAACCAGGCATGACAGTTAAAATAAACATTTCAGCATGACCTTGCCACCTATATATTTCATTAAGCAGAAATTGTGAAGGGCCTTGTGGAAGCATCATCTGCTGATTTCCAATAAAACTTCAAATGCCATGAAAACTTTTTGCCATTTGTTCTGTGTTGAAATGTGCTAAATGCTAAACCCAAGGCTCTTCCAGCTTGGATTCAGGTTTGAATCAGAATGAGTTGTTTATGTTTCTGTGTAGTTTATGGAGTGTTTTTCTTTCCTATGCAAGTTAGTGGAGAAAAACTGAACCTGAATTTCTCCTTTGTGCTTTCCAGACCACGTGACATATTTTCCACAGGATTGTTCCCGGTACTTTAAATAATCATTATATTTATATTTTATATTTATAAACATCCCAGGAGATTCCACTTCCTGATGACTTACATGATAATTATACAAAAACAAGCCACCTAGGTCTAGTTCAGGGCCAAGATATAGAATGTCAGCTGGATACACTAGAGTTGAAAGCAACGACTCATTTCCAGACCTGTTCTCTGCAGTCCTTTATAAACAAAAGAAAAAAACATTGTTAAAGAAATAGTGGTTGAATGAATTTTCATAATCATTTCTAGGTAGAATGACATGGAACACATTAAAACCAGAAAATATAAAGAAGATGTGATATTTTATTGTACTGAACCATGGCATTCTATTGCATTATCAGATTTCTTTTTATATGTGGACAACTCTCCTTCATCTGAAGAGCTCAAGAGCAGGACATACATTGTGCTTCAGAATTAATGAGAATACTGTAAGTAATGGTGAGAGCTGCCTCATACTGCTGCAGAATAATTCTACAGAAAAGGTGAAGCATGACTGTCTTCCTCAGACAGTTGTATAAATAAAGCTTGTGGGACTACTCACATGAGTAGAGTGAGAAATATTTGACCCATGATCTTACAAATCAAATATCTTTGCATATTATTAACAATCTATAAAGTTGAATATGAAAATGTGATTTTTTAATGCCAAACTTATGTCATGTGGAGAAGGAAGAGAATGAACAGAGTCTTTCCTATATGGTTTGTCAAGACCTTTTTCAATAAACTTTAAGTGGCCCATGTCCATAGGTGCAGATTAAAAATTAGCTTGGAGGCAGGTATTTCTGTGTCTGCAAGGGAACTAGTGCCAACATGTATTCACAGACTGTATTGACAATATTCACACTAAAAGTATGTGCCAGTGCTTGCAATAGACAATAAATGAAAGTAAGCTTATGATCACAGTATCACAGTATCACAGTATGTTTGGGATTGGAAGGTGTTAGAGCGAGATAAGGACTAAGCAAAACAAGTCGATTCAATGTGAATCACACTAAGCCATTTATTACAGAAACAAGTCTCCTTATATACGTAACTATATTCTAATCACGCGTCCACGCTCCAAGCATGGATTCGTTAAATGAGTATCGTGGGCTGTCCGTGCGCTGGAGTCTCACTGATGATACGTCCGATGATTCATGCCACGCCAGGACCCCGGTGACCGTGGAGCGCCCCTCTCTCTCACAGCAGACTCCGCTCTCAGCTTCCCGAAGTGGCCCTGAGACACCTTTGAGCCTGACTAATTCAGCAACAGATCTTTATCTATCAAAACCCCTCCACAGGAAGGGACCTCAAAAGATCATCTAGTCCAATCCCCCTGCTGGAGCAGGAACGCCTAGGTGAGGTCGCACAGAAACATGTCCAGGTGGGTTTTGAATGTCTCCAGAGAAGGAGACTCCATAACCCCCCTGGGCAGCCTGTTCCAGTGCTCTGTCACCCTTACTGAGAAGAAGTTTTTTCTCAATTTAAGTGGAACCTCTTGTGTTCCAGCTTGATCCCATTACCCCTTGTCCTATCATTCTTTGCCAACGAGAAGAGGCTGGCTCCATCCTCATGGCACTCACCCTTTATATATTTATAAACATTAATGAGGTCACCCCTCAGTCTCCTCTTATCCAAACTAAAGAGACCCAGCTCCCTCAGCCTTTCCTCATAAGGGAGGTGCTCCACTCCCTTAATCATTTCGTTGCCCTATGCTGGACCTTCTCCAGCAGTTCCCTGTCCTTCTTGAACTGAGGGGCCCAGAACTGGACACAGTATTCCAGATGTGGTCTCATCAGGGCAGAGTAGAGGGGAAGGAGGACCTCTCTCGATCTACTAACCACCCCCCTTCTAATCCACCCCAGGATGCCATTGTCCTTCCTGGCCACAAGGGCACAGTGCTGGCTCATGGTCATCCTGTTGTCCACCAGGACCCCCAGGTCCCTTTCCCCTACACTGCTCTCTAATATGTAATTTCCCAACCTATACTGGAACCTGGGGTTGTTCCTGCCTAGATGCAGGACTCTACACTTTCCCTTGTTAAATTTCATTAGGTTATTCCCTGCCCAACTCTCCAGTTTGTCCAGGTCTCGCTGGATGGCAGCACAGCCTTCTGGTGTGTCAGCCACTCCTCCCAGCTTAGTGTTATCAGCAAACTTGCTGATAGTACACTCTATTCCCTCATCTAAATCGTTAATGAATATATTGAATAATATTGGCCCCAGTACTGACCCGTGAGGCACTCCACTAGATACTGGCCTCCAACTAGACTCCACACTATTGACTACCACTCTCTGGCTTCTCTCCTTAAGCCAGTTTGCAACCCACCTCACTACTCTATTGTCTAGACCACACCTCCTCAACTTAGCTGTGAGGATGCTGTGGGGAGACTGTGTCAAAGGCTTTACTGATGCTGGAATACATTTCCTATCTACTGGAACTAAAACTGGAACCATAAATACTACAGCTGGAAGATTATTTTTGATCTCTGTCACCATTAAGATTCCCATCTCAGATGTTTTGCTTGTAATAGTTATGTTTCAGAATGTAAAAATATAAAAGACAGTGATTTTTTCCTCTCTTTTATTTGTTCCTTTCTTTCACACACAAAGATAAAGGGTAAAAGAAAGGACATAAATTTCAGTTCTTTATCTGGGACACAGAAATGATGACACTGGGTGGGCTGCTGCATCAGTGCAGGAGACAGAGATCAACTCCACCAGAAGCCTCTGAAAAGGTCCAAGAAACCCCAGGGTAGACAAATATGGACTAATGTGACCACAGGGAAGATTCTTCGTTGTGGTAATAAGTTAGTGGTCAGCTCTGTGTCTGAAATGTGCGCCTATGTTCTTGCTATTAAAAAACAGAATCTGTCTGCAGCATTTTTGACCTGTCACAGAGTCTAAGCCTTTTGAATCCCACTGAATTGTTTGCCTGGGTTTTTATCTCATAGCAATGAGTTGAACACTTAAGTAAAGCAGGTCTATTCATCACTACTAAAAATAACTCCCGTTTTTATGGAAATCACAGAATGGTTGGGGTTGGAAGGGACCTCTGGAGATCATGTAGTCCAACCCACCTGCTAAAGCAGGTTCACCTAGAACAGATTGCACAGGAATGCATTCAGGTGGGTTTTAAATGTCTCCAGAGAAGGAGACTCCGCAACCCCCTCTGGGCAGCCTGTTCCAGTGCTCTGTCACCCTCAAAGTAGTTTCTCCTCATATTCAGATGAACCTCCTATGCTTCAGTCTGTGCCCATTGCCTAGTGACCATTTGTGGGCCTCATTGTGGTAGCCATGGTTCAAATTCAGAGTAACAGACAATTACACATTCTAATATCTTAACATCTAAATAGACCAGATAGATGGCAGAAAATGCAAGCAAAATAGGAGTATCCAATTTACATCCTTCATAGCATTTTATTTTATGTTCTTTGCACTGTGGCTGCTGGACACTTCAGGTAGTTTTAAATGTAAAACAATTTAATAGGTTCTAGCCAGCAATTCCTAAGGCTAATGTAACCATAGCATCTTGTTTGTAAAATAACAATAAAGTCAAATATATTCAGTCCTGAGACTTTTGCCATGGCATACACATATCATTTAACAACCTCTCTCCTCAGAATGGTATATAACAAAACAATAGCTAACATGTACTTGTGGAATAGTTGTATCTGCAGAAATCTAGAATACAGTTTCCCAAGTAGTATAGCACAGATATTTGTTGCCACAATATTTGTGCTTTTTTTTTTTTTTTTGCAAGTAATTTTGTGCATCAAAAGGATTTATCAAGAAAGTGAATATTGTTGTGTTTATGTCTTATGCCTTTTTGTCAAGCAACAGAATCACATGTCTACTACTGCACCTGCATGTACTCTTTATTTTGGGGCATGAAAAGGAACAATTCTGCAGTATCCTGTATTGAGATGTATGGAGATGGCTTCAAGGCAGTGCAGACCTGTATGAAATAAGAAAGTCTGAGGGCTTTGCGAACTTCTATAGAGGATCAGAAGAAAGCTGTTTGGCACAGGTGTTTCTGTAATTGTAATACACTGGAAAAATTCAGCGAGTTCAAGGCCATTTATGCTGTTGTTACAGCTGTTCTAACTCATATTTCTGCCTGGATGATGTGGTGTTTTAGTGTTAGAACACTTGATTGTGTAATATAAAACAATTAGGAAAGGGAATATTAGTCAGATCAAGGGGGTTCTTTTTCTTTTTTTGTTGTATGAGTTTTTATCCCTTCTCATAGAAATGCCACTGGCAAAAGCTGTGTCATTGCGAAGTTACTGGGGTGGAGAAAGGCCGGATATCTCCTAACATCTCTGTTTCTCCCCGCTGTTCATTTTCATGTGCCACTTGGTTTTACTGAGCTAAGAAGCATGAAGCACAAATGCAGTATAAGTTATTCACAGAATCACAGAATCGACTGGGTTGGAAAAGACCTCAGAGATCATCGAGTCCAACCCTTGGTCCAACTCTAGTCTGTTTACTAGATCATGGCACTAAGTGTCATGTCCAACCTCACTTTAAAAACCTCCAGGGACAGCGAGTCCACCACCTCCCTGGGCAGGCCGTTCCAATGCCTGACCACTCTCTCTGTAAAGAATTTCTTCCTAATATCCAGCCTAAATTTCCCCTGGCAGAGTTTAAGCCCATGCCCCCTTGTCCTATTGCTGACTGCCTGGGAGAAGAGACCAATCCCCACCTGGCTATAACTTCCCTTCAGATAGTTATAGAGAGTGATGAGGTCACCTCTGAGCCTCCTCTTCTCCAGACTAAACAACCCCAGCTCCCTCAGCCTCTCCCCATAGGGTCTTGTGCTCAAGTCCCTTCACCAGTCGTGTTGCTTCTTTTGCTTCTTGGCTTTCAGTTTGTTTCTGTGCATTTAAAAGAAAAGGATACTTGAACTTCAAGGTGACTGGGTTGGACAGAAGTGGTTTCAAATCTAGTAGGGTTGTACTGTGTGTATCTAGTGATCTGAATTAATTTCAAAACAGGCACTGGCGTTATTATCGCTGTTATTATCTAACCTTTCTGTATAGGGAAACAGATTTATTTCATACAGAGAATAAGGATATTTTCATTGCTCACAGGAGAGTCTAGTCCGTGCTATAAAAGGCATTTATGCAGTCTATGCTCTGAGCTTGCAGTCTGCTGTTGCTGGAATGCTGCCTCAGGAAGACCTGTCTGAGCGGGACAGTCTGATCCTGTACCTAGCTGGCTTCTCTGGATGATAGTGAGGTTACTCTGCCGTGTATTAATCCTAAAATGAGACTGTGCATCTGTAGCCATTTAGGAATTTCCACAGCAGTTTGAGAGAAAATTAACAGTGAGTGGTAGACTTTATTCCTAGTAGGTCTATGTCACGGTCCATTCGGTGATGGACTCATGATGGTTTGTTTACCTTGATCTCGAAGCACAAAATTAAGGCAACCAAAATGCCAAGGGGTTATAATTAAATTAAACAGTGTTACTTTATTATTTTGCCCGTAAAGCGGCACGGGATAGAGAAAGTAGAG